>NW_026866102.1:0-353645 GCF_026571515.1 Ruditapes philippinarum | reverse complement strand
TTTGAAAATACAATCAAAGTCGTTTTTAAATTTCTAATTATCTTAAACAAAATGATATTATTCTTTTCATTAAGGAAGCAAACGATGTTTTGTCGTACTAGTATTTCTTCATCATTAAAGTTTTGACGATGTACTTGGCGACATTTGATTGCTCCGAATACAGCACTTGGCATCCGTTATTGTGAAAAAAGTATTCTTAAAAGGGCAATCCCCTGAACGTAATGAATCAAAAGTCAAATTTAAATGAGTTTGCCCGCCAACTTTTTACAGCAACAACTTACTAATTTCCGTCTTTCGTCAAATGCAAAAGTGCGTCACTGCACGAAACAGTATCATAAACACGCAATGTACAAACTGTGTCTTTTTTCATAACATATCTCGTCATGAAAAGTATGTAAATATCGGATTGTGTTATATTTTGATTATGTTGCCATTAGTGTGCATATCTATGTTAGCAAGCATTAGTTTGACTACACTTATTATATACCGGCTTGTTAAAGTAAGGTGATTGAAAATGAACGTTGTTCAAATGATATATTTAGCATTAAGATTTAGTGCTTCTGCCACAGATATAATATTTAGGTACATCATTATTCGAGAACTAAAACAAACGGGAAAACAAAACACAAACAAAACAGATATTGTATCCCACATTACTTGTTATAAGGAGTAGTTACACGTATATCTGATTATTTTTAGTGCGCCCGTACTATGTGATGAATTACATAGATATAAGGGCATTCCGTGCAATATCATACCCTAACGTTCTGAAGAATTTAAATTCATGTCCATTCTAACCCGTCTTCGCAGTGTCATGAAAACACTTGCTTGATTTAAGAGTATTCTTTTGAGCTTATAAAACTTTCAACAAATGTTCCATTTGTGCAAGTGCAAATATTTTGACAATGGCTCATTTTGTACATGTTGTTTTACATTTTGTTACCTAGTTAATAACTTTGCTAGTAAGAGGAGGAAATTTGAGAGTCCATAACAACCTTAAAACGGCAAAGGGTAACGTATGGTGTATGAGCGAATAAGAACGACAATATTGTATACAATAGATAGTTTATCATAAATTTTCAAGGCTTTGGTTTCACCGCAACGAAACAGCTAGTTGCAAAGAATGTTCAACCTCGGTTTACTGGAAGTGTGATATTAGACCGGAGTTAATATATCATGTTTTCTATGTTTATTGCATTGTGCAAATATAATAATCAAATTTTTGAAGTAGTAATTAATGTTAGTGACATAGGAGTAACATTAACTTAAACAAATACATTAAGTTGTCATAAGAATACTTATCTCTATATGTTCAATATTGTACAACTACGGACAGTCACGTCGAAAATATTTTTTTTTAAACTTTTGACATAACAATTAGTCCTATTTTAAATTATGGATAAGAAAACTGAGATAAACATGTACACAAGTACAACCAAACAGTGCATAGCTATGCATGCAAAATATATTTATGTGTAAAAGAAAAAAAAATACAGGTGTCCTAGATGGCTCTGTGATAGTTCCTATGCTTCTAACTGCTGCTAAAAAGCTGTAAGATATTGATGAAAATACTCAAACTACTCTAGGCGACCATATGCTAGTTAAGAAATGTATTCTTGATATACAGTTGTTGTAGATAGTACTTGGCAATCTAAATGGCGTTCTTGTATACAAATATTTGCTGTGTATGTTTTAATAATTTAAGTCAATCATAATGACGGATACTTTTGTGTATTGCATTCATATAATCAGTGACGTCGATTAACTTAATAGTTTTTTGTCTCATATTTCTTATAGTCTATTATCTATTCGTCATATGGTGTATATAATATAATCAAAGTTTGTGAACATCAATACTTGATTGTGAATATCAAAATTCTGGAAACAAAGTGATCCCTCGGAAGCATTAATCACAACAAAATTACATAAGAATTGCAGACTCGGTTTGATTGAGTCTGTACATGAGGAATAATGAATAAGTGCAACATCCCTCACGCCCCCTAGCACCGACTTGAGCGGTACTCAATTCTCAACACTAAATAGTGCTGGCATCAATGATTAATACATTTCTTAAATCATAACTTAGTTTTCTTTTTAACTGATTATTTAAGAGAATCATTTAATCGTCATGAAGTTTGCCACTTTAACACACTTATAATATTTTTGTTTCCTTCAAAATAATCATTATACTTGCAAACATAATTTATATCATCCTCGGCAATCCATGTGTACTCGTTACATAAACACGTCATTATGATTGATGTACTTATGTAGTAAGCTGAATCAGTACCCGTGGTTTCCGACGATGAATTCATATTAAATAATACTTTAATGTAAATAAGCTGAGTGGGGATTCGATCTGGTATTAAATAAAACATGATTTCCTTAAGCAATTGTTATGCAAAATTGTAAATTTATACGTTCTTTTGAAAATATGTATAAATAGCCTGCATTTCCTCAAATAATGTTTTGTTTTAAATCTTTTAATATAGACGTACATTTCATAACAATTATAACTAAATATTTTCGGTAATATTATACTAATTCAACATTTGAACTCATTCTTTAAATTGGCGCTATTTTTCATGGGGTCAGATAAACGAGTTTCCAGTATAATATTGTGCGAACTACGTTGAGCAAAAATAAGCCTAGGATCGGGTTAGATCTTTCTGCTGGTCGTTATGTAATGTCAGCTATTCTATCTGTCAACGAATGAATAGTCTAGCGAAGGAAGGGATGGCGAAGAATTGTTTCCTTGTCAGTAAGTATAGGTTAGAAGTATTTCTCTAATCTGACAATGTCAGTGACTGTTTTTTTTCGTGATTAAAATACTAACAAACAACATTCGGTGTTCATATAGCTTAGAATATACTGACAATAAAGTAAATGAAAAAAAAGAATACTTTCTAACTTGCTTAAAGCCAGAATTAATAAGTATAATAAATAAATTGTGACAATTAATTTGTATCAAGGAAAAAACCTACTTGAATTTAAGTACTACAATTATTATTACGATTTGCAATTCAATATCCCGGTGTGATTACTAAATTACAAATTACAGAGAAACGGACCTTTATTACATCAATATTGTCTGAACCTGTCACTAACAATTGTTTGTTGATGGCAGAGTGAATCAGATTTAGATGGTAATGAGATTCCAGTAGAAACATGATGTTAACTGTGTCCACATAAAATCAAATAATACAAAATGAGTTATCATTTATAGCATTAAGTGTTAAAAAATAGCAACCGCGACAAAACATTGAAGAACATGGAAAGTGAATGTAGGTTCAATTCATGTCTTTGAGACACTTTAAAAAAACGTATTGAACTATTTAACAGAATTTGTATTTCAATGAAAAATTTACTTAAGATTTAAAAGTTTAATAACAATATCCTAATATATTTTTAAAGAGCTGTTTGTCATTTTCTACAAAATTTCTTCTTACAATTTATAAATGAATATATTCGGTTTGTTTCAGATCATGATCTCACAATATATTTCACAGAGTGAGCATCAGCAAACAAAGAATGTTAAATGAAACGCTTCCAATTTTTTTTTATCCCTCTGTTCGTCTGTCTGTCTTCCGTACGTATGTGCTATTGCTTGTTTTCCTTGTTTGATCACTTGTCTGCATACTTAAATAGGAAGAGAGTATCAGATACCCTAAAACTAGTCTGGAGTTCCTTCCCCTTAAATCGCGTACCGTAGAAAATGTAGGCGGGGAACCAGACTATCCTTGAGCGAGTTAAAATGGATTTTGGACGAGAGTGTTATTGGTCCGTTTTGAGAATCAATACTTACACTCACACTCATTCAGTAAATCAAATATAATTGTCAAAACAGTCCTTAACTTTTCAGTAAAGTGGTATTCCGATTATAAAGTCAGTTTCGAGTATACTAACTTGAAGGTAATTTGGGAATTGTGTGATTAGGAGGGGTCTACATTGAGGTGTCCTTAATACAATAAATTCTGAATACCACTTAGGTTTGAGTATTGATTTTGAACATCTTACTTACCGTTAGTCTACTCCAGCGTTACTTGATTGAGGTAAAGTGTCGCCATAGTCATTTATCTCTTTACAAAGTGATTCGGAATCATGTGCGATATCCCGGTGTATGGCCGAAGCGGACAATGGCTGTAAAAAAACGCGTTGCTTAGACGTCGTTTTTTTCTCGCAACGGAGGTACATTCTTCGTCTTATTCTAAAGAAACATATTAATTATTTTGATAATTTCCTCTTTAGGAAACGATAAAACAGAGTTAAAAATTGTTTTGATCGAGAAACTTCATTACACATCTTTGCAAACTTATTATTGTTTGGCAATATTGACCTGAGACCCATTCATTTTCGGATGTTGTTTCGTTACGATTTGCTTATTGAATTTTAATGATAGGAAAGTTCTCAATATTTGATTTTATTCTAAAGTCCCGATGACCTAGTGGTTCGTATGATAGCATATAAGTCGCGAAGTTTCAAGTTCGAACCCTCAACAAAGTTTTCTTTTTTTCAGATGCTTTTAATTATTTATTTTAAAATTATATGCAGCATTAGTAGATGAATCATTTCTTTAATTTGTTTTGTGTCTTTTCTTTAAAAAACCATCATAACTTTGATACAGTATAAAGATTTTAAGATAAATTTACATTATTTTAATTTGTAAAGCCTTTCGAAGAGTGATTGGCATGCACAGAAATTTAGAAGTAACGTTTCGCTAATAATAATAATAATACAGTTTCATAACGATTCGAACATACAACCTTCAATTTGAAATTTTAGGTACTCAAACACGTTTCACCCTACAAAGTAGGTTAGTTTGTTCGTGGGCGGCTATCATTCCTAAGACGGATTTATGATCAATTTTGTGAAAAGAAAATTTGTTCGGAACATGCTTGTTAATGTGACCTCATACTCTTACTTAAAGTCAAGATAATGTTATCTGTCAATCATTTCATTTTATCTATTGAAAGATATAATAATACATATTATTATTATTTTAATATCCGTATATACGATATATACTGTTAAGTAGTATGTATAATCCTCCATCATTTTCTTAGTTTTTGTTTACATGGATGTGAAATATATGTAACATATTTACTCGTGCACAAACACTAAAAAAGCATTTTCTCTTGCCAAAGCACAACATAGTTGTTATTTCTTTGATTTTGTAGAACGATAGTTAGGACCTAAATGGCTTAACTCCTAATTACTGCGGCTAATAAGGCAGGTGAGCTATCGATAACTTTAATTTATACATAAACCATGAATGCCGCTATGCTGTATACCGTTATGCCATACTTTAAAATCTGGACAAAATGTCAGGTCAATATTGCCAAACAATATTTGTCGTATTTGTGTGCCGAAGTAAATGTTTACCGGTGTAAAACGATAAGATAATCATTAATGTATGTTTATCATGTGACAGAGAGCTGATGTTTATTGAATGTTTAAATTAGAATAAAACTGGCTCTTGAGTAATATCCGTCCACGGACAATTTTGACACCGGACAACGTTTGTGCGTAAAGCAAGGAAAAGTGGCTCTAATTACAATTATAAAAAGTAATAAGGATTCAAAGGGGCATTTTTGTCATGTCAGTCTCTCCGGCCATATGTGTGTTATATGTTTAGCGCTTGAATCATTCATGTCATAGTTTAAAATTATTTATTTATACACTTAAATCGTTAAATACTTTTGTAAGATTTCAACATTTATTGAGTTATTATTGTCTTTATGATGAACAAGAAACTATATTCTACTATATATTTTAAATACATGTATACCTGATATTTCTTACAATCGAAATATTATGTTTTTTTAAAATTAAAATAATAAAACAAAATTTTATTAGAATGTGCTTTTAAAATTTTGTAACTGTATATGACTGGATGTTGATTGTAAATGGTTTGATGGTAATTGTGTGTGGCTGGATGCTGTTTGTGTTTGGCTTGATGGTGATGGTGGGTGACTTAATATATGCTGATTGTGTGGCTGGATGCTGATTGTATATTGCTAAATGCTGTGTATGGCTGGATGCAGATTGTGTGGCTGGATGCTGATTGTATATTGCTAGATGCTGTGTGTGGCTAGTTGGTGATTGTGTGTGGCTAGATGGTGATTGTGTGTGGCTGGATGCTGATTGTGTGGCTGGATGCTGATTGTTTATTACTGGATGCTATAAATAAGTGTGTGGCAGGATGCTGACTATGTTGGGCTTGATGTTGATTTTGTTTGGCTTGTTTGTTTGTTTGTTTGGATTTTTACGGCACGTCAACACATAACTGGCCATATCGTGCCGAATGCTATAATAGGACTAAAATATTATGTAAAACATTGTAAATGACAATAGAAATGAGCCAATTAGATCCTAGAAAACAAGTTTATCTCTTTTAAATAATCAATGATGTTTTTTGATGGAATTGTATTAAAGAGTTCTTTGAGTGAATTTACAGAATAAAATCTATTACGGGCCTGTGAAAAATCATGACATTCAAGAAGAAAATGCTTGACAGTAAAATTTTCATTACAACCTACACAGAAAGGGGCATTGTCATTCGTGAGGAGATAAGAGTGGGTAATTTTAGTGTGTCCAATTCGGCATCGAAGAAGAACTGTTTGATCATGGCGGTTTGACAGAGATAGAGATGGTGACACATCAAGAGATGGGTTTATATCGTGAAGTTTATTAAAAACGGCATTGTCCCAATTTGCTTTCCATTCAGATGATACGAGTTTATTTATAGCCGGTCTAAAATCACAAGCAGGTAACAATAAGTCAGTTTTTTGAAAATTTAATGATTGTTTAGCTAAAGCATCTACTTTTTCATTTCCTCGTATTCCTACATGGCTTGGAATCCAATATAATTTAACATATTTTGTTTTTAGTATATCATGAAATCGCAAAAGAAGTTTCTTTACCATGATATTGTCAGATTTTTTATTTTTAATGGATATTAAAACAGAAAGCGAGTCAGAAAATATCACAAATTTATCGTGGGTATGCTGTGCTATGTATGACAATGCTAAATCGATAGCTTTTGCTTCAGCAGTAAAAATTGATGCATTATCTGGTAACCTCATACTAGATGTAAAATTATTTTCAAACACAGCCGCACCTACTTTGCAACCTTCTTTTGAACCGTCCGTATAAATATGTACAAAATCTTCATGTTCTTCCTTAATTGATAGAAACTTCTCTTTGAAATATTCAGGTGAATGTGATGCCTTTTTTATATTTGAAAGCTTAATATTTATTTCCGGGGAATTATAAGTCCAAGGTGGAACATCCTCATCGTCATTTTGAAGGATACTGTCTGGATTAATTTTAAGTTTATCTAAATCATCTTTTAAACGAAGGCCTAATGGTTTAATTTCCTTTGGTTTGCTAACAAATTTTTCAGTATAACTTGGTTTGAAAATAATATTTTTAGCTGGATTTTTCCTATTAGATGAAATTCTAGTTGCATATTGAAGTGATAGTTTTTTACGACGAAGATAAAGCGATGGTTCCCCAGCTTCCGCATATAGACTTTCTACAGGTGAAGTGCGAAAAGCACCTAAAGCTAAACGTAAACCCTGGTGATGTATGGTATCTAGTATTTGAAGATATGATTTTCTTGCGGACCCATATACTACTGAACCATAATCTAATTTTGATCGGATAAGACTTCTGTATAATTTCAGTAATGTGGAAGAATTTGATCCCCAATTTGTACTTGATAAAACCTTAAGTAAATTTAAAGCTTTTAGGCATTTAGTTTTCAAATGTTTAATATGTGGTATAAAAGAAAGTTTTTTATCAAATATAATTCCTAGAAACTTAGCTTCATCAACTACTGGAATTTTAGAACCAGATATGTAAAGTTGTTTGGCTTGATGCTGATTGTATATTGCTGAATGCTGCTAGTGTGTGGCTGGAACGTGTTTGTGTGTGGCTGGATACTGATTGTATATTGCTGAATGCTGCCTTTGTTTGGCTGGATGGTGTTTGTGTGTGGCTGGATGCTGATTTAATGTGACTGAGTAATGTTTGTGTGAGGCTGGGCGCTGATAGTGTGTGGCTGATTGCTGATAGTTTGTGGGTGGATGGTGATTGTGTATGGCTGGATGCTGATTGTATATTGCTGAATGCTGCTTTTGTGTGGCTGGATGGTGTTTGTGTGTGGCTGGAAGCTGTTTTAGTCGGTGATCTGTAAACGTTGCTTTGCCTTGTTGATATTTGAACCATATCAAAATTACTTATTATCAGAGTTCCAAGTTATTTATGTAGTAATTTAACTGAATTAATAAATTGATCTTTCGTGTCCTGTACAAAACATGTAATACACGTTAAAACACTTCACGTTACGGCAAAAATATTAACTATAAAGATTTATTTCTTTGGCGGAAATCATTAAAGTTTTACAAACTTCTACATTTTTATATTTAAGTTGAAACATTGAATCATTGTAAACTGTAAACAAAAAATTGCTGTATCTGTAATTCTATGTTCTTAATCACCAATATACTTTACTTTATATTGACTAACAGTTTCTAATAGTTTTAAACAAACTACTAGTACTTACGATATTTGAATTAGTAATACAAAAATATCAAAACCCCTTTATTAATAAATACATTTCTCTCGAAAATATTGTTAAATTTGAAAATTGGCGAAAAAGTGGCGTTGCGAAAACGCAGTATAATTATCGTTCATTTGAATCACAAATTGTCTGGAAACAGTAATATGGCTAACTAAGCTCTAATGTTTCACCCACAGGCGCTACGCCTGTTTTAGCTAATATACTTAATCAAATAATGTTAATTTGATATGTTTGCAGTCGGGAAAATGTAATCGAACGTATTTCAGTCTTTAAGGGAAGTCTGATCAACTGATCGTCTCCTGATGGCTGTATAAATCAGTCATTTGTTATAATTCGTCCGAGACGCATACATATTCAGTGAAGAGTATTATCAAATAGTTTTCATATTTGCTGGTATTGAAATCGAAAACTATTTGGACAACTTAAATTGTTATGATGTGGCAAATACAAATGCAATTCTAATCTATGGAATGTTTATTCTGTTTTAAATAAGTTGAAAGAATTAGTTGTACTTTAATGGCTACCATCGATGTAAATATCATAATCATATCGATAGTACAATAAAATTTAAGAGAAACTATCTGCAAATAATAGCCTTAATTCATTATTTAATTTTTGAGATAATGTGTTACTATTCTTCATCACGTTAGTAGTATTTTAATGCATATCTTTTATTCATAAATCCCATATTTCTGTTAAGAACGAAACATTTAAGATACGTTATTTACAAGGTGTCACTCGGTAACAATAGTAGTCTAACAAGAAAATATGGTATTTTGTTTATTTTCATGTAAAAGTATACAGAATGATAACATTCATAACTCAATGGTTATCTGTGAACGTTGCCTTTGTCTTGCTTATCTATGTTCTCATTTTTTATAAAAGACAAGAATAAAGATCAACAAGGCAAATGCAACATTTTTATTGTTTCTTAAGGAATTGAAAGCTTTGTGGCCAGAGTGATGTCTTTGTTCAATTAGATATCTCGGAAGAATATAGCATATATATATTAGATTCCTTTTTTGTTAATTTGGAGAAATATGCCAAATTAATAAATTATTATAAATTCTTGTTTTGCGTTATGTTTAATTGTATCGCTTTTAACAACAAAAATATCAGCAATTTACTCCACATAATTCAAACTGTATTTCCTTATTAATCTTAGTTAATCAGAGACTATCAGAGATTATCGTAAATCGACTACAATCGTTTAATAATGACCTTCTTCAAGGAATGATATCTATAATAAATAATTCATTTTAATGAAAATGTATGTTTGTTTCCTCATAGATTTCCTCTTAATTGTAATTTACGTTAATGAATATGAATTTATTTATTTTAAACTTTGAGAACTAACTCTTAATATCATTCTCTGAACGATATTTTAGTACTAGTAAACGTTAAGTTTCATGATAAATGTAATTCATCTAAAGTTAAATAAATATCTGACAAGATAAACATTTATTAAATGAATAATATCACTACTTAAGAGAAGATAGTAATAGGTATCTTCTTTCAAGTTTGACACAAAAAATTTGAGAAGATTTACATAAAAGCATTTATGATACAGTTGTTTCACCAATCGCCTCTTATAGTTTGCAAAATGATAATGATTGCATGCAGTGATGATTGATATTTTTTACTATTTCATACATTTATGATGATTTATATAGAATTGGACCGCCACTGATTATTTTGTAAAAAAAAAAACCCTTGTATTATATGTTTGTACATGTATATATGTACTCACAGGCATTTGCCTTTTGTTCAATAAAATTATTTATTCATTCTATACTAGGTAAAATGTATGAATGTTAAACAGACTTTAAAATCTCTAGAAACCCAACTGGTGAGTTTATTGGCCCGATGGCTTCTGTCGTACACATGTGTGTGCAATCTCAACCGCTCAGTAACTACTTGACTAAATGTGATGAAATTTACATGACTTTCTACCAGTTAAGTTGTTCAAATGGTTTCGGTTGCAATCGGGGATACGAAAATCCAAAACATAGATTTTGAAAAAAGGCAATGTTTAAAGACCCTTCTCATCTCGAACCAAAAGCATTCAAATCAAATCATAATCATGGCGTTATTTCGAATGCTTCATTGTTGAAGTTACGATTATTTTGTCATTATTAAATTAAAAGTCGTTTTTTTATTTCAGACATCCTGTGTAGCAGTTTTCATGTTTCTGAAAAAGAAAATAATATTGAAAGTTATAGAGTATAAGTTAAGGTCAGACAATTACAATATCTTCTCTAGTGAGCCTTTGCAGGTACATAATAGTGGCAGAGTCGGGATAAGGCCGTCGACTTCAAATCATCTTACATTTACTGCTGTAGTTGAAATCCAATCATGACTTTGGATTCTTTGTATGTGAGGAATCTATCAAGCTAATTTACGGAAGGTCGGTGGTTCTAGTCAGGTGTCCGCTCGTGTCTGAAAGGGTATCTGGGGTCTTTCTTTACAGTAAAACAGGAATGTTTTTACATGACCTAAGTGTCGTTGAAACTTAAAATCCAAGAACGCCAAACGTAACAAACTCTTTTAAATACTTACAAAATACATTATGGTAGAGGGAAATTCCAACTTAAAATAAAATTTAAGGTTGCAGTATTGCTCACTTAAATACTGTTTAATCATTCTTAGGGTATTGCCTGCTTGTTAATTGTGTCTTGACAGCTTATCTATGGTGTGCAGGCTTCATAAACTCCGATCCCCTCTCAAAATTTCATTTTATTTAGTTTCACTCATTGTATTCTCGTTTAGGACACACGCGATTTTTTACCTGGGGGTAATATGCCGCTTTTCATAGAATGGCAATAACGTGTCACATCAAAGGTTCCATGATAACCGCCATATGAACACATCCACAGATGTTAAAAAATCTAAAGTGTACCAGTTCATGTTTAATTTGAATTCTGCTGAAGCCGGTGCTAGGAGGCGTGGACGGTAGCTTGCAATTACCACTACCGTCCATGAACAGGTTTAACCAAACTGCGCCTCCAACATTTTCATGTTTTCCGTGTTGGACTTCTGTTAAGGATTCTTTTATCTCTATTTTATTACTAATAGGCATTATTATAATGTGTAATGAAATCAAGCAATAATCTTTCTTCTCTCAATACAATTCGATAAAAGTTACTGGTGTTGTCGTGAAAACAGTCCTTACTTAGGACATTACTTATTCTGCAAAAAGTCTCAAGTAAGAAAAATAGCATACTATAACTTTTCTGCTGAAGAAAAAAAAGTAATACAACCTTTCAGGAATTATTAGATAGAAAGGTATTAGTTATTTCATAAAAATAATGGATACACGAACTTGAATTCTGCTTAAGCCGGTGCTAGGGGCCGTGGACGGTAACTTGCACTTTCCAGTACCGTCCATGAACCGGCTCAATCAAACCGAGCCTGCAACATTTTCAATTTTGCAGTGTTGGGCTTTCTTTAGGGATTCTGTATTTATCTATTTTATGATCACATCCGTGTTATTTGTGCCGTGTTGCGGCTGTAAAAAGTCTCCCCGTACATTTAATCAATGATGTTATATTTTCGATCCTTGAAGATCGTTCAGCACGACATTATTGTTGTGCTTGTGGTATTTTTAGTTTCAACTTTTCGGCATTTTCTAGTTGGATGGTTCCAATTTCCTACTTGAATAATGTTGAATCACCCTTAGGATATGTTGCCTGCTTTTTAAATTTGTCTTTTGACGTCTTATCTGTGATACGCAGGCTTCCTAACCTCTGATCCCCTTTCAAAATTCCATTTTGTTTAGTTCCGCCCATTGTTTTCTAGTTTAGGGCACACGCTTTTTATTACTTGGGGACCATTACGCCGCTTTTCATGGAAATGGCAACGGAAGTGTCACATTGAAGGTTCCATGATAACCGCCGTATGAACACATCTGCGGATGTTTCTAAATTCAAAATTTACTATTTTCACGTTTAAATGTTGAATTTTCTGCTTAAGGCCGGTGCTAGGGGGGTGGACGGTAACTTGCACTTTCCAGTAACCGTCATGAACAGGCTCAATCAAACCGAGCCTGCAACATTTTCAATTTTGCCGTGTCGGGCTTTCTTTAGGGATTCTGTATTTATCTATTTGTTTGAAATTTGGCAAGTATCTAAACTGTAACCGAAATCTGGGTATAAGCTGTAACAAAATCGGATCAAATATGATAAACAAGATCAACAAGGAAAGGCGGCGTTCAATGAACGCAAAGTCGCTAGGTCTATGCTGTAAAATATGAAAAACAAGATCAACAAGGAAAGGCGGCGTTCAATGAACGCAACCCCCATATGACCCAGCAACAAGAACCAACGGCAAGGAGCCCAGGCGGACCCCAAACATAAAAAGGACAGGGCAACGACACGTTAATCATTAAATTATAAATAATTTGTAACTGATTAGGAATTCAAAGAAAATAATAATAGGCCCACAAAGGGGAGGGGACAGAAGACCCGGGGAAGGGGGGGGGGTTAATCAAAGAAATAAAAACTAGAGGCAATGGGGAAGATACTTACCGTAGACGAGAAAAAAACAAGGGACACAAGCAAGTGTCACCAAAAGTATGAAACAACATAGACAAACATCTGAGGAACACAGTGGGGCGCCGCCTTGGAACGGTCAGCAGCATAATAATGACTGCTGGGGAGTTTAAACCGGTTAATGGTGCACCAAACCTCGCTCTTAGCCCCACCATGTTCCTAAACGAGACAGTGTAAATAAAATGAATCCCCGCCAAGTGAAATTCTAACAGTTGTCATGGTAACAAAAGGTTAAATAAGTAAAACACTAAAATGATCATGTAGAAACATATAAAAGTAAACCCAATGACCATAACAAAAGTACTCAATGTCCTAAAGGAAGACAGAGCAACAAGAAAATCACCTACAAGGGCCCGACGAAGCAAGGCAGAAGACGAACATTAAGACAATTCAGTCCCAAAGGGCTTTACGAACTATCCATCATAGAGTCTCCCACTTGGTCCGTCAGATGCAATCAAAGAGGAAAGCGTAGTGTCCAACTGTAAACGGGTTGAACACTAAACATGCAGTATGTCTTAAAATAGTAGGGTCATAACCTCTTTTAATAAACGTTTAATGATTTTAGTAAAAACAGCAGAAAAATTACCATGACCCAAAATCTTACGAAATTTGTAAACCACATCGCCATAAAAACCAGGCTGGCTAATCCCTTGTCGCAGAAGAGTTTTTAAATCACTATTGAATTTAGAAATTAAATCAAAGTTACGATCGTAAAATTTAGTAAAATATTTCCGTAATTTATGATAGCGGTAACCCTGCAAAATTAACCTCGCTCTATACTGTAACATTGTTTATTTTTTCAAACGCATTTTACCAACAGGAAAATAGGTTCAGCTGGTCATTTACTTTTATAAACGTTTCTTGACACAAAGGACTAACGTTTTGTAGATTTACTTCATCTAGGCATGCTTAAATAATGTCGAAATGGGAGAAAAATGCGTTGGTCTCTCGATTCAAATTTTTAAACCGTCAAATCTGCACATTTATGAGACAATATAGAGCTAAATCTGCGGTGCAGGGTCTGAAGAAATATATGACTAGATACCGGATTCTGTTCCTTACAAGCAAAGCACACAAACATCTTTTAGAAACTAAATTACTTGTAGTATGGACCTGAATAAAAATCACCTACCTTTCTTCCCATAAATAATCCTCCATCTTGAAAATTCTATACTGTAACCAAAAAACGCGATACTGTAACACGTTCCCTACGGTGGTTTTAATTAAGTTGCCAATTAATTCATTATAAGCTTTGAACACATTCGTAGTTATGATGGCTATGTGACAAATATGTAAATTTCTTAGTCTGTAAGACACATTATGATAATTAGATGATTTTGTTGTTTTCAATGAAAAGGATAAATACGATTATATAGTATTGTTTTCGCAGATAGAGATAACGTACAGAGATATTGTCCAGTGAAATAATTTAAATGTGGGAATGTGAGGAGTGTGTATGATTTGATGTTAGTTTTTAACATTTATTTTAAACCAATATACTATCAAATTAAATATTCTACGTTAGCTTATTTCAATCCGAAATATAGAAAATTGATACTTGGTGGAATGATGGCCATGATTTAGATACATTTAGAATGATCGTTATGATCTCATATCAAATTAGAGCGAAACAAACCCGAAAAGGGTGCTGACTTTAATTTTAAATTACAATTCACACGTTTCAATAGAACACAAATCCCACTTATTCATCTGTATTCACTACATTTATTGGTGCATATAATCACTGCAATTATACTTCTGAAGTTCCTCATGATACAAGTCCGGATTTGATATTTTTTGCCAGATCAGGGGCTCGTCATTTGTACTGTACATGTAATTTAACGATTTAGATATTTAAATGTTTTTTTACCAGCAGTGACGTTGAAATACAGGTGGAAATATATTTTAAACACCGATGTGTATGATACAAGTGTCATTATTAAATGTCCGCATGTATTTTACTAAAACTGACCAAAGCATATCAAAATTAAAACAGGCTATAAAATTTAAACAGGCAAACAACCATTACAGATGAGATATTATATAAGTATATAATATAACGTTACAAGGCATGGTTGGATATTAAACAAATTGGTAGAAATAATAGAAGTAATCAACAGATTATTATCAAACTTTATGTATTAATATTTATTTTGTTTGGTTGGGAATTACGTCGCACAAAGACAGTGTAGGTCCCAGGAAGACCTCAGGTGCCCTTCCGTGTATTATTTCAGGCATTAACGGGCACCGGAGTAGAACGACCGAAACAGTATACTAAACTATTATCTATAACCAGGTATGTTTATCATAAAACGTCTTGCATTTTCAGTTAATGTAAAGAAATGTCAAACAATTATTAAAAGAGTGTGTATTTAATACCCTCTTAATATACTCGTTCAACAGCTTAATAGCAATGATGCTTTAGTAAATATTTGCTGTCCTGATGAAGAACAGTCACAAAGACGTGGTTATGAAAAGAAGTGAAATGTGAAACAATACCAAGGGAAAACAGAGAAAGCGAAGAAATTCAAGTCTTACAACATTTTCAATTTTGCCGTGTTGGGCTTTCTTTAGGGATTCTGTATTTATCTATTTTATGATCACATCCGTGTTATTTGTGCCGTGTGGCGGCTGTAAAAAGTCTCCCCGTACATTTAATCAATGATGTTATATTTTCGATCCTTGAAGATCGTTCAGCGCGACATTATTGTTGTGCTTGTGGTATTTTTAGTTTCAACTTTTTGGCACTTTCTAGTTGGGTGGTTCCAATATTCCTACTTGAATAATGTTGAATCACCCTTAGGATATGTTGCCTGCTTTTTTAAATTTGTCTTTTGACGTCCTATCTTTGATACGCAGGCTTCATAACCTCAGATCCCCTTTCAAAATTCCATTTTAATTTAGTTCCGCCCATTGTTTTCTCGTTTAGGGCACACGCATTTTTTTACTTGGGGACCATATGCCGCTTTTCATGGAATGGCACTACCGTGTCACATTGAAGGTTCCATGATAACCGCCGTATGAACACATCTGCGGATGTTTCAAAATTCATAATTTTACCAGTTCATGTTAAATGTTGAATTCTGCTTAAGCCGGTGCTAGGGGGCGTGGACGGTAACTTGCACTTTCCAGTACCGTCCATGAACAGGCTCAATCAAACCGAGCCTGCAACATTTTCAATTTTGCCGTGTTGGGCTTTCTTTAGGGATTCTGTATTTATCTATTTTACATATAAACGTTACCTTCTTTTGTCTGTATACAATTTCAGTTATAGATTTACAGTGAATCTCTAGTGATATCTAAACTATGTTGTCAGTTTTTTATATTCTAGCCGTCTAAAACATAACGACAGGCTAATGTTATAAATGATGGCTTCAGACGCAATTTCAAAAGTTCTCAGTTAGAATTACTTTGCAATGGAAATATATAGACAGTCATGCCTAGATGTTTTGCATGAACAATTTTTTGTTGACGAGAACACTTGTTTGATTACACAGTTGACTCGAGGATCAGGCTTCATTGAATGTTAGATTACGATTTACAATATTTTTGCGTCAATTTAATCAACGTTCAACCTTTTTATCGTTTTGGGTCAGTTCTCAAGAATAAACCAATATGACATTTTGTTCATGGAAGGGCATCTAAAACTTAATATTCGGTCGAAGTACATGTATATCCGTCTGTATGGAAATGTTATGTGGAACTTAATAGTACATACAAAATAACATTTTGTTTACAGTCAATGTAAAATGTTCAAAAGTATATTTTATATAATTCTTTTTTGTATTAATTTTCACTTATTTCAACATCTGGTATTTATTTAATCAAAAACGCAATGCTTTCTAAATTTTAAACTGTAATTAAATGCGAGGAAAACATTTTCATATAGATATAAATGTATATATATATTATGATAAACATAGCATTTTCTACGACTTATACGTTCTTTCTTTCAGAATAAGATGACGATATTAGTTATAGGAAAATCAATAATATGCAACAAATGATGTATTATCTGAGTGCTTTAAGTGACTAGAGCTACATTTAATCAAGACAAAGAATTCCACTTTTGACAGATTGCTGCCAGGATGCCAGATGTCTAGTTTTATTATATATAAATTGACCACAAGAATAATTTCCTATTCAATTAATTAAGTAATCGCAAGTAAATGAAATTGTAAAAAAGGGCACTCGGAGTCTTATCCCACCAAAAAAGCTGGAAAGTCGTTGCGACGTAAACGGAGAAAGTCGCGAACATGGACCTATCGCCGAGATATGATAATAAATATGTTAAAATGGCGTAAAAAAGCAGAGATAAAAAGGCATACTTAGATATAAAGAAGGAATTTTGTGTCAAATAAAGAATGAAAATAACACGAAGTAAGAATTATGTATGAATGAATTGCCAGAAAATTAGAACTTTATATGCTATACATAACGGGTTTGAAGAAAGAAAAGAAGGAATATAATCTACATTTTGTTAACCTGCTTTATGTTAACGATGTAACCAAGTATTTTACTTATGCATTTCAATATTTACAAATATAAAGCTACATGTAAATAGAACTAAGGTAATTTTAAGCTCACATGATTTCTTAGCTAAGGAAAGGACCAACTTTATTGTAATTATGTCTTGGGTGTGTTTCGTTTATAAAGGAATATTAAGAATATATTTGTTCGATAATTGAAATATGCATTTGTCTGTGTTTGTTTTGTAGATGATATGATGAAAGAAAAAATGATAAGAACCTGTTTAAAGCTATATTAAATAAATTTCATTAAAAACAGAAATAGCTACATTTCGTTAATTAAATATGTTTTATATCCACTCCCGTTTTAATTTGTTGTCCAGACAACCAAAATGAGTTTTGTTAGCCATAAATATACAACCTCATTGTGGCGAAATCGGAAGCACAATTTCTATTTGCATGAGAAACTTCGCTTTTGGGTCATCCGTACATCAATAGAAAATCAACAAACATTTTTAAGTAGCAGTCCGAATTAAACGGTATATTTCCGCATTGTATAACGGATATTTTCATACAAATTCAATCTTTTTATGAGACGATTACTTTTTTTTAATAAACGCAGGGCTAATGCACCGTGAAACTAAAACGGTAAAGGTTTGTTTGCAAAAGAATAATTACCATGGGGTTTTCCTTTTAAAATCATAACTAAGTCTTATTAACAATTTTTAATGAGATTTACAACAATACTGTTAAAATGTTAAGGAAACTATAGAATGCTTAGTTTGTAAGCCGGCGGAAATGTTTACATAATTTATTTAATGTAGCTTTACAGTGTCGAAGTTACCTTTATTTCCGTTTAATAAAATTATTTTTTTTTTCAATGAGTTTTACAAATGACAACAAATTCTAAAATATTCCATGCTCTAGTACTTGTTTAAAAGATCTTTATTCTTAGCAATTTCATTTCCCCTTTTCAGATTTTTAAATAAATTGAATTCATATAATCACATATTAGAACAATTTGTTTATGAATAGGATAACGACCATTTGTATTTTGATGAAAACAAATATTGAATTGAAAAAATTATAAATTTCATAAAATGTTTAATCTCCAGTACAGTAAATTTATATTTTGATTTTAGAAAAAACATGATAACACAACTATAAATGCTGAATATGATATTTATAATTAAGTAGGAAAAATTTAAATAATATGCAATAATTAAAATCTTATATCGTGCTTAAATTCTTTAATTATGCATTGAATTTCAGAGAACAGGATTAACTATATAATCGAGATATAAAATGTCAAATTCTTACAATATTAGATACATGATGTCGTAAATTGTTACTTGTCATTCCCCGTTAACTTAATAGTCATCAAGATAAAATGAAATTAAGCTTTTGGGACACGAAGCCAATTCATATCTGATCATAAATATATGATTTGCCAGTTGTTAAAAGCTGTAAAATCGTCATTTGAAATTGTATGCAATAACAACGACTCAATAAAGCAACATTATAGCAATATTTAAAGCTTCAAAGTGACTTACTGTAAAAAAAAGTGGCTGTAAAAAGTCTCCCCGTACATCTAATCAATGATGTTATATTTTCGATCCTTGAAGATCGTTCAGCACGACATTATTGTTGTGCTTGTGGTATTTTTAGTTTCAACTTTTCGGCATTTTCTAGTTGGGTGGCTCCAATATTCCTACTTGAATAATGTTGAATCACCCTTAGGATATGTTGCCTGCTTTTTAAATTTGTCTTTTGACGTCTTATCTGTGATACGCAGGCTTCATAACCTCTGATCCCCTTTCAAAAATCCATTTTATTTAGTTCCGCTCATTGTTTTAGGGCACACGTGTTTTTTTAATTGGGGACCATACGCCGTTTTTCATGGAATGGCACTACTGTGTCACATTGAAGGTTCCATGATAACCGCCGTATGAACACATCTGCGGATGTTTCTAAATTCAAAATTTTACTATTTCATGTTTAAATGTTGAATTCTGCTTAACCCGGTGCTAGGGGGCGTGGACGGTAACTTGCACTTTCCAGTACCGTCCATGAACAGGCTCAATCAAACCGAGCCTGCAACATTTTCAATTTTGCCGTGTTGGGCTTTCTTTAGGGATTCTGTATTTATATATTTTACTGTAAAAATTATTTCAGTTTATTCAATGAACACATCATCGCTTGCCATTCAAAAACTCTTTGGCATCACCTATCGTACAAAATGTATTTTAATATTAAATTTGCTGGAAAAGTGAAGATGATCAAAAGGCAAAGAGTTTTGATCGTTGCACAAACATCAAACCAGGTCTTTAATCAATACATATGCATAGTTTCCAAACTGATATAAAGTTAGATAAATATTCATTCACTTGAGTAAATATTGAAACAAACAAAATCATTATTAGCCTATTATCAATGCATTTTAATGTGATTTAAGAAGATAAACATAAAAAATACACAATTTCAAATAACTAATTAACTTCGATATGATATTGAAAATGTTGCAGATTCGGTTAGATTGAGCCTGTTCATGGACAGCACTGGAATGTGCAAGTTACCGCAATACAAGTATATGTCCTGAAGAAAATCAAATGCTCGTAAAATGCTTTGAACAGTTACATATTACATGTATATATTTTGGAAATATAATCAAAGTCGTTTTCAGATTTCTAATTATCTTAAACAAAATGATATCATTCTTTTCATTAATGATGTAAACGATGTTTTGTCATACTAGTATCTCTACATCTTACGAATGTTCCGAAAACGTTCACGTGAGATAATACAATTAACTGCCAAAATGAGATTTAAACACTCTGTTTTACATCTTTATACGAGTATTTTACGACATGATACAACACTAGATTGACATGTCACCTATAAACGTCATGTCAAAACTCAAAAAGTTAATAGTCATCATAAGATATGTTGAAAAGTATGTGATGAAACAAGTGTTTATCATTTTCTTGCATGACTTTATGTTTGTTTTGAGTGATGTATGTCCGTGCCAGGAAATAGATTCTCAATAACTATCGCAAAACCAATTCAAATAACTAAAGCGTGTGACTAAAATATAACACATTAAATCGGTCCCATGAAAGTAACACATTTAATTTGAATAAAAAAGCAAGTCTACTGTTTTTATTTTCTCTATTTATATTTATTTCAAATCCAATTCAAGAAACTGTAAATTTTTCATATACGTATATTTAGTAAACATTAAAATGTTAAACAATGTGTCAGCCTTTTATTTGAATTATATTTGCAAAAACACAACCTTAAACTTTTGTAGGTACATTATGCTTCAGAAATCACTAATGAAAGGACAAACATGAGTTTTATATTATTTTTAATGGTATAAGAGCATATTAGTTGCTTTTTCTTTGTAGAAGGTAGCGCTTAATGTGATCATGATCCGTCATAAAAGTAGCAAAATGTAAATAAAGTAGTATTTTGACTTCCATACAAAATCAATATTACTGTACAATGACTTTGCTAAAAGGCAACAGAAGCAAAAGATGGTCTTGGAAACTATAAAGATTCACCAAATATAACATAGGCACAACATGCGCCCGTTACAAGCAAAATAAAAGCTTTATATGGATATGTGGCAAGCAAGTTAGTCCCTACTCATACTTTTGTTTTTTATCTGAAATTTTACCTCTTTATGTGACCTTGACCTTGGCTTCAGGGACCTGAATTTTATGCTCAATACTCAGTCCCACAATGATAAAAAAGTATGCCTAGTTATATTAAAATTTCTCAATGCATGTAGACGATTTGCTCGGGACTGTAAATTAAATTAATTACCAAATGTATTAGTATTTCTCACATATTCTTACACGACAGGGCACCCAGAAGGAACTTAACTAAAGATGGAACAAGGGTGGTAAAGGAGGAGTGGGATATGTAATATAAGTAATGTGAAAAAAGGGACCGATACGGGAAAAAAGGGACAATGTGATAAAGAACAAGACATACATCTGAGTATCACCGAGTGGCGCAGCCTTGGACCGGCCATCAGCAATAAGTACTGCTGGGGAAATTCAAATTTCACTATGGTCCCCATATAAAAATGCGTGTGCCCTAAACGAGTAATTCTGAAAGGGGATCTGAGGGTTATGAAACTTGCATATAAAACGTCAAAAGACAACTTAAAAAGCAGGAAACATATCTTTAAGTGTGATTATAAAGTACATAATTAGGATAACTGTAACCAAGTTTATATAGTGATTTATATCCAAATGTAACTAAATGTGTGTTGTATTTCTTGTGCATTGAAACGTTTCCAATCGACATGATAATGAATTTTTATACCGAAGATTTTGGGAACGATTATGCGTCATTAATTGGTTTAATCGTATAATGCCCAGAGTGGCAAAAATTGATGAATCAGAGTCGTTCAATGTTAAAAAGCCTGGTGCGGCCGTATTGGCAACCTTTGATATACAACAAGTTTACAAAGATGTATTATACCGCATCTAGTTAATCTTAAACAGTACCCTGTTTATATTAAAAAAAAAACATGCACATTTCATGTCACACAAGCATTATAGTTCAATACAAAATAAATTTGCACATGTTAAACCAGCACTAAAATTTATGTCTGAAAATTAAAACCTTGTGACCATTGACTTTAACGTTCCTCGTGTAATGTACACATAACTGTTTGTTTTGCATATTTTATCGCTCCCAACAAATATGAATACGCTACGAATGCACAATAAACACTTTCCATTGTTTTTAACTCCACTGCTTTTGTTTTGCAATTTTTCATGTTCACATAAAGACGTGATTATTCACAAAGGAGCGCAAACAAAAGTTTGCACCTATTTATTTACGCCGTCCATAAAATGAATCAAGGTAAAACACTAATAGTAATATATAAGTTAGATTAAGTACAGTATATGAGCAAGAAAAGAAAACCGAAAGTTTATTTCTGTATAACTGCAAACGTTAGTTTTGATAAATTTTCAATTATAGCGACACCATTAATGGGAACTTTTATCTTCGATATTTGGCTTCCGATATGTCGGATTTAATAATTAATAATACATTTAAAATGTAATATAAACTGTAATTATGTTGTACTTGTATATATGCTTGTTTTACACATCACAAATAAAATATACTTGAACTATATTTTCTTGTACATGTAACGCAGACCTCTGAAAAATAAATTCAGGGCTCAAATTAAGCGTTGTCCGGAGCCAAGTCATTACAGTTGTTAGGAAACTATCAAGCTAGCTCACGAAATAGAAGTAAAAAAGAAGAAAAACTATGGAAACAAATTCTGAAGATTTGGCCAATATTAAAACATAAAATATCGTTGAGTATCAGCTGTAGGTGACGGAATTTTCCAAATTGGATTTTCTTGTCGTTAAATGAATATAAAAAATCCAATTATAAAATATAGGTTACTCTATCAACAGGATATTGGAATTGAGGGAACATAAAAATTAAAATAAAAATTCGTGAACACGTCCATTAGTTAGAGGAAGTTAATTTTTGTGTGTCGTCAGCTATACAGTAGCATAAACACTCCGTCGTTTGTTTTTTCGATCTAACAATTAGATATTTATATATGTGGCTACAGAAAAACAGGTAACTGTCCGTTCCCTTTGAGCATGCCTTTATGTGACCATGTTCCTTATGTGGTTAAAAGGAACATTGAATGCTATATGCCACCGCATCGCAAATTGCGGTGGCATAAAAAAAATCAAATGTATAACTATCTAGAATAGAGATAACATAATCCTAAACAGAAAGCCCAAACGGAATAAATGAAAATGACAACAACATAAGACCATCAATAAACAAGCAGGTCATCGAATAAAGAAGGGGTAAAGGGTAGAAAGGTTTTATGTATTAACAAATAACAGTGTAAAAGATCTTTCAAGTATTTTTCGTAGGAGGAAATATGGAAATGACAGTATCTTGATACACGTATAATTGTATGTCTCTTGCGTTGTTTAATTCAATTTATCAATCTATTTGGCATTAATTTGATTACTATACAAATTCTTTTTTCTTAAAACGATACTTTTGAACCCATTTCTTAAGAAATCAGTCTTGTCACACACGTTTTAGATCCTGTTACACAAATGATTTTCACAACGTTGAAATTCATTTAATCTTACAACAACTGTGTAATATATAAGTTGCCACATTTCCTTGGTTATCTTTGCTCTAATATACAAGATGGTGAAAAAGGGAAACATTGTTGCATACAATACATTTAAAAAGCAAAGGTATCCGACATTATAAAAGAAAAGAAACCGGTATTGAACGATGTCTGCAACTTTATGTGGTACGTGAGTGGATATGTAGATGCATAGATTCTAGTAACTGTAACCTACTTAGTCGCATTTTCCTCTGACAGATCTTGTAAAACATTAGAATTCTTAAAGTAATGTGAGGGTCAAGTTTGTGTTTTCAAATAATAAGGCCAGCATTAAAGCTAATTAAATTACAGCTGATTGAACTGCCTGGTGTTTCCGTCTTGAAAAAGCCACGGTTACTTACATTAATTGTTCATGTCTGAGCACAAGATTTAGGTGATTTGTTCTTCCTTATAGACAAATTAATACGAATAAAATATAATAGAAAGAAATCTGACGTTAAGATTAAAACTAAAATGTTGTCTGTAAAAAACATTATGAACTATTATGACATAATGTTCTATTAGACTGAAATGAAAAAAATGTACTTTAGTTTTATTTTATAAGCTGGACAAAGAGGTAATATTATTAGTACTCTGTTAATTAAATGATAGACCAGGGAATCATTAAGGTTTTGACGATGTACTTGGCGACATTTGATTGCCCCGAATACAGCACTTGACATCCGTGATTGTAAGCACATTAATTCTTCTGACAGTAGTGAATCAAAATTCAAATTAAAATGAGTTTGTCCGCCGTTTTTTTTTACAGCAGCAACTTACTTATTTCCGTCTTTCGTGAATTTCAAAAGTGCGTTACTGCACGAAACAGAAGCATAAAAACGCAAAGTCTAAGACTGTGTCGTAACAACTCTCAACATGAATTGTATCCAAATATTGGAGTGTGTTATATTTTGTTTGTGTTGCCATTAGGGCGCATTTTTATTTTCAGCAAGCATTAGTTTAACAACATCAGTTGTATACCGGTTTCTTAAAGTTAGGATGTTGAAAAGAAAGAAACGTTAATGTTGTCCTATAAAAAACCATTCCGAATAATATACTAAGTATTTAAATATAGTGTTATAGTGATATAATATTTAGGTTGAAGTAACGAAATTAGAGAATGCATTACTTGTTATAAGAAGTAACTTTATCTCAATAGTTTTTGAGTATGTCCATGACGAATTACATTATATGAATGACATACTGTGTAATATAATACCATTACGCGCTGGAGAATTTAAATAAATGTATATTCTAACCCGTCATCGCAGTAAAATCGAGAACCTTGCTTGTTTAAGAGCATTTCATTCAGCTTATAAAAATCTGTCAACAAATGCACCATTTGAGCAAGTGCATATCTTTGACAATGATAATTTTTTAAGTATGTTTTACATTTTGTTAGCTAGTTTATGACTTAGCAGAGGCAATTTTGAAGTCCGTGACAAACTAAGTATGCTCACCTAAAACGGCAATGGGTACTGTACGGGGGAGCGAATAAAAACGACAATAGTGTATACAATGTACAGTTTATCTAATTTTCAAATCGGCAATATGCAAGCCTCTGGTTTCACAGCAACGAAACAGCTAGTTGCAAAGTAGGATAAACCACGATGTACTACATGTGGTAGTAGATTGGAATTAACATATCATGTTTTTAGCTCACCTGTCACAAAGTGACAGGGTGAGCTTTTGTGATCGCTTTTCGTCCGGCGTCCGTCCGTCCGTCTGTCCGTCGTCCGTAAACTTTTACTTTAAATGACATCTCATCATAAACCACTGAGCCAATTTTATCCAAACTTCACAGGAATGTTCCTTTCGTGGTCACCTTTAAAAAATGTTCAAAGAATTTAATTCCATGCAGAACTCTGGTTGCCATGGCAACCGATTTTAAAAACTTAAAATATCTTCTTTTAAAAAACCCAAAGAGGTAGAGCTTAGATATTTGGCATGAAACATCTTCTAGTGAGGGTCTATCAAGTTTGTTCAAATAAAAGCCCTGGGGTCAAAATTAGCCCGGCCCCAGGGGGTCATTGATTTTCCCTATATGCATATAGTAAAAACTTATAAAATCTTCTTTTAAAGAACCCAAAGAGCTAGAGCTAAAATATTTAGCATGAAACATGTTCTAATGGGTGTCTACCAAATTTGTTCAAATAAAAGCCCTGGGGTAAAAATTGGCCCGGCCCCAGGGGGTCATTGATTTTCCCAATATGCATATAGTAAAAACTTATAAAATCTTCTTTTAAAGAACCCAAAGAGCTAGAGCTAAGATATTTAGCATGAAACATCTTCTAATGGGTGTCTACCAAGATTGTTCAAAAAAAAACCCTGGGGTGAAAATTGGCCCGGCCCCAGGGGGTCATTGATTTTCCCTATATGCATATAGTAAAAACTTATAAAATCTTCTTTTAAAGAACCCAAAGAGCTAGAGCTAAAATATTTAGCATGAAACATGTTCTAATGGGTGTCTACCAAATTTGTTCAAATAAGAGCCCTGGGGTCAAAATTGGCCCGGCCCAAGGGGGTCATTGATTATCCCTACATGCATATAGTAAAAACTTATAATAAAATTTTCTTTTAAAGAACCCAAAGAGCTAGAGATAAGATATTTAGCATGAAACATTTTCTAATGAGTGTCTATCAAATTTGTTCAAATAAAAGCCCTGGGGTCAAAATTGGCCCCGCCCCAGGGGGTCATTGATTTTCCCTATATGCTTATAGTAAAAACTTATAAAATCTTTAAAGAACCCAAAGAGCTAGAGCTAAGATATTTAGCATGAAACATGTTCTAATGGGTGTCTACCAAATTTGTTCAAATAAGAGCCCTGGGGTCAAAATTGGCCCTGTCCCGGGGGTCATTGATTTTATTTATGTGTATAGCAAAACAATTAAAAAATCTTCTTTGTAAAAACCCAAATAGCTAGAGTTAAAATATTAAGCATGAAACATCTTCCAGTTAGTGTCTTCAAAGTTTGTTCAAATAAAAGCCCTAGGGTCAAAATTGGCCCTGCCTCGGGGGAAATTGATTTTCCTTATATGTGTATAGCAAAAACTTAAAAATCTTCTTTGAAAAAAACCAAATAGCTAGAGTTTAGATATTAAGCATGAAACATCTTCTAGTGAGTGTCTTCAAAGTTTGTTAAAAAAAAAGCCATGGGGGCAAAATTGGCCCCGCCCTACGGGTGTCATTGCTTTGAACTATATGTGTATAGTTAAAACTTAAAAAAAATTTTTTTTAAAAACTCAACGAGCTAGACCTTAGATGTTTAGCATGAAACATTTTGTAATGGGTGTCTACCAAGTTTGTTCAAATAAAAGCCCTGGGGTTTAAACTGGTCCCACTCTGGGGGCCTATATACAGGTGAGCGACTTCAGGGCCATCATGGCCCTCTTGTTTATGTTTAAATTGCATTTTGCATATATAAAAATCAATTTTTTGAAGTTGTAAGTAATTTTTGATACGTAGGAGTAACATTAACTTACACAGAATGGCTAGTGAACAAACGTCTAAAGCAGAAAGATAACTTATCTCTATACTTTCTTACTAAACTTTCTTAATTGTACAACTATGGACAGTTATCACAAAAAGTATTTCTCAATATTCTTGACAAAAAAAAGTCCAAGATCAAACATTTGGGGTGTACATGTACATAGGTCAGTACAACCAAAGAGTGCATAGCTATGTATGTAAAAGATATTTATGCGTGAAAGACAAAAACAACAATAAATGCAGGTGTCATATGCGACTTTGGGATATTCCCTATGCTTATAAATGCTGCAAATATTCTAGACGCCAACGGGCTAGTTAAAAAACATGTTATTTTCTTCAGTTGTTTTAGATTTAATTTGTGTACTTGTATACGCAATTTATTGTGTATGTTTTAATAATGTAAGTCAAATATAATGACGGACTACTTGTGTGTATTGCATTTATAGTCAGTGACGCTGATGAACTAAATGATTTTGCTGATATTTCTTTAAGTTTATAATATTTCTGAAAGTGAAAATGCCACTTTTACACACTAGCAGTAAATTGCCCTACCATATTTCGGAATAACAAACGGCTTCTATTTTAGCACATGAAAAACCTTTCCTACATACAAATGTCGGAAGCGGTGGCGAGGAAGTGATTCTCTGTCATTTAATGTGTCTTGAGTCTGTGATGTTCTCTCACGTTGCAAAACTATTTCTTCAAGAAGCAGAACTATACACGCAAACGCTTTATTTGTTGGTTTGTTTATCTTATTTTAACTTGCGATATGTTTTTCTATCAAGCGTAAAATTTTACACTGATTTTACACTGAATATGATTTCTTATTGTTATTTCTTTATTTCTGTGAAAAGGACATTTATCATAAGATTTCTCTTACGATAGAAATTTGTCGTAAGATACTTGAAATTGACGAAACAGTATACATAACAAACAATGCATAACACACAAAACAAATTAAAATACCATTAATGTAGACCACAAAACTATAAGGGATCCAGCTTTTAGTATTACCAATAAAGCGGAAATAAGGGATAAGCTAAGCTGTTAATCTGAGTCCTGACAAAATACACATGCTTTTCAAATGAAGTAAATAAATACAAATATAACAAAAACATTGCTTTACTTGATTTTGAAAAATCCAAACAAACATACGAATTTCCTATTACTAAGAATATACCGGCCTTTAAGTAAATGAAAAAAAAAAATCTCTAAAGTTTCTATGTTTCCAACTTTTTATAAGTATAAAAAATAAATTGTGACAATTAATTTGCATCATGGACAAAACATACTTGAATTTTAGTTTTACAAATACTATCAAGATTTGGAATTCGATATCCCGGCGTGATAACAAAATTACAAATTACAGAGAAATGGACCTTTATTTCATCAATATTGTCTAAACCTGTTACTGACAATTGTTTGTTGATGGCAGAGTGAATCTGATTAAGATGGTAATGGGATTCCAGTAAAAACATTATGATGTTAACTGTGTCCATAAAATCTAGTAATACAAAATGAATTATCATTTATAGCCTTCAGTGTTAAAGAATAGCAACCACGACAAAACAATGAAGAGCATGGAAAGTGAATGTAGGTTTAATTTATGTCTTTAGGACACTTTAAAAAACTTATTTAACTATTTAACAGAATTTGTATTTTAATGAAAAATTGACTGTTGATTTAAAAGTTTTATAACAATGTCCTAATATATTTTTGAAGAGCTGTTTGTCATTTTCTACAAACAACCTGAACGGGTTGTTATTTCTTCATTTTTTACCACTTAAGTTTGAGTATTGATTGTTAATATCTTACTTACCCTTAGTCTACTCCAGCGATACTTGATTGAGATAAAGTATCGCCAGAATCATTTATCTCTTTACAAAGTGATTCGGAAATCATGTGCAATATCACGGTGTATAGCCGAAGCGGACAAAAATGAGTTGCTGGACATTGTTTGTCCCATTCTATAAATCACACAATTATTTCGATATTTTCCTCTTTAGGAAGCGATAAAATAAAGAAAAACATTGTTTTGATCACACATCTTTGAAAACTTATAATTGTTTGGCAATTTTGACTTGAGACTCATTCATTTTCGGATGTTTTTTCGTTACGATTTGCTGATTCAATTTGAATAATGATTGTATATAGCTGTGTGTGGCTAGACGGTGATTGTGTGTGGCTAGAAGGTGATTGTGAGTAGCTTGATGCTGGTTGTGTGGCTGGATGCTGATTGTATATTACTAGATGCTATAAATAAGTGTGTGGCAGGATGGTTACTATGTTGGGCTTGATGTTGGATGTGTTTGGCTGGATGCTGATTGTTTGTGGCTAGATGGTGATTGTGTGTGGCTGAATGCTGATAGTGTGTGGCTGGTTGCTGATAATTTGTAGCTGGATGGTAATTGTGTGTGACTGGATGCTGATAGTGTGTTGCTGGTTGCTGATAGTTTGTGGCTGAATGGTGATTGTGTGTGGCTGGATACTGATTGTTTATTGCTAAGTGCTGCTTGTGTGTGGCTGGATGGTGTTTGTGTGTGGCTGGAAGCTGTTTAAGTCGGTGATCTGTAAACGTTGCTTTGCCTTGTTGAACCATATCAACATTACTTATTATCAGAGTTCCAGGGTCTTTGTTCAAATAATAAAGTAGTAATTTAACTGAATTAATAAATTGATCTTTCGTTTCCTGTACAAAGCATTACATACACGTTTAAACGCTTCACGTTACGACAAAAATATTAACTATAAAGCAGGGCATATTTTACACTGTACGTGTCGACTAATTTATCATGCCTGAGAGATTTATTTCTATGGCGGAAATCATTAAAGGTTTACAAACTTCTGCATTTTTACATTTAAGTTGAAACATTGAATCACACACGTTACAAGCGAACAATTTTGCAATTATAATTGAAACTATGAAGAAAAATTTGCTGTATCTGTAATTCTATGTTCTTAATCACCAATATACTTAACTTTATATTGACTAACAATTTCAAATATTTTTAACAAACTACTAGTACTAACAATATTTAATTAGTAATACCAAAATATCAAATCCCCTTTATTAATAAAATGCGTTTCTCTCGAAAAAATTGTTAAATTTGAAAAATGGCGTAAAAGTTGCGTTGCGAAAACGCAGTATAATTATTGTTCATTTCAATTGTCTGGAAACTGTCCTGATGAATAACCGCCACAAAGAAGTGGTAATAAATAATAGTGAAATGTGAAACAATACCTAGGGAAAACAGAAAAAGCGAATTCAAGTCTTACATATTAACGTTACCTACTATTGTATGTATACATGTTTTTTTTTTGTAATCAACCTTCTAGCCGTTTAAATCATCACGACAGGCTAATGTAATGAATGATGGCTTCAGACGCAACTTAGAAAGCCCTCAGTTAGAATGACTTTGCAATGGAAATAAATAGACAGTCATGCCTACATTTTTTGCATTAACAATTTTTTCGTGGTGACGATAACACTTGTTTTAATTACACAGTTGACTCGAGGATCAGGCTTTATGAAGATAAGATTACGATTAACTATATTTTCGTGTCAATTTATCAACGTCAAACCTTTTTATCGTTTGGTCATTTCTCAGAAATAGAACTAAATGTATATGTCATTTTACTCATGTGAAGGACCTCTAAAACATAATATTTGGCCGAAGTACATGTATATCCTTATGTATCAAAATGTTATGTTGTACTTTAACATATAAAGTAACCATTTGTTTACAGTTCACGTAAAATGTTCCAAATTATATTTTATATAATTCTTTTTGTATTAATGTTTTCTAATTACAGCATGTTGTATTTATTAAATTAAAAATGCAATGCTTTTTAAATTTTTACCTGTAATTAAATGCGAGGAAATAATCAATTTTCATATAAATAAACATACATATATTATGATTAACATAGAATTTTCTACAACTTATACGTTTCTTTCTTTCAGAATAAGATGACGATATTAGTTATAGGAAAATCAATAATATGCAACAAATGATGTATTATCTGAGTGCTTAAGTGACTAGAGCTACATTTAATCAAGACAAAGAATTCCTTTTTTGACAGATTGTTGCTAGGATGCCAGATGCCTAGTACTATTCTATATAAATTGATCACACAAATAATTTCCTATTCAATTAATTAACTAATAGCAAGTAAATGAAACAATTCAATCAATGCTTCCTTAATGTTCTTTCTGTCGTATATTTATCAATCAAAGCATTTGATTGAAATGTGCTAAGATGATCATTTCATCAATTAACAAATGAAGTAGGACTACATTGAGGAGATCACAACAAACTGTTATATAGAAGAAAGAGTAAAATAACGTCATGCGTTCGTGGCCGAGTAGATAAGGTCGTCGACTTCATTCCACTTGCCCCTCACCTCTGTGGGTTCGAATGCCGACAGAAACTTTGGATTTTTTCATGTGAATAAGCTATCCTGCTAGCTTACGGAACGTTAGTAGTTCTTCTCAGGTGCCCGTTTGAGCTTGAAATAATGTTCGAAAGAGCTTCCGAGGTCCTATACCACCGGTAAAGCTGGAAAGTCTTCATATGACCTATACTGTGTTGTTGCGACGTAAAACCAAACTGAAAAAATATGGTATTTGTAGCCGGAGAAAGGCGGAGAAAGGCTCAAACATAGACCGGCCGCCGAGATATGACAATAAATGTGTAAAAATCGGCGTAAAAGGCAGAGATAAAAAGGCCTACTTCAGACTTAAAGAAGGATTTTCGTGTCAAATTAAGAATGAAAATAACACGAAGTAAGAATTATGTATGAATGAATTTTTAGAACTTGTATATGCTAAACGGTTTGAAGAAAGAAAAGAAGGAATATAATCTATATTTTGTTAACCTGCTTTATGTTAACGATGAAGCAAAGTATTTTTTATGCATTTCAATGTTTAAATATTAAGATAAATAGAACTAAAGTAATTTTATGCTCACATGATTTCTTAGCTAAGGAAATGACCAACTTTATTTTAGTTATGTCTTGGATGTATTTCGTATTTCAATGAGTTTTAAAAATGACTACCAATCATGCTCTGTTACTTGTTTATATTCTTAAAAGATTCATTTCCCTTTTTCAGATTTCTCAATAAATTAAATTCACATAATCGCATATTAGAACAATTTGTTTATGAATATAACAACGACCATTTGTATTTTGATGAAAACAAACAATAAATTGAAAATTTATAAATTTCATAAAAGGTTTAATCTCCAGTACTGTACAGTATATTTGAGTTTAGAAAAAAACATGATGACAAGACTATAAATGCTGAATATAATACTTATTATAAAGTAGAAATAAATTTTAATAATATGCAATAATCATAATCTTATATTGTGCCTTAAAGTCTTTTACTATGGATTGAATTTGAAAGATCAGAGAAAAGGATTAACTATATACTCAAGAGACAAAAATGTCAAATTCTCTGCTTACAATATTAGATAATTGATGTCGTAAATTGTTACTTGTCATTACTCGTTAACTATAAAATCATCAAGATATAAAATGAAATTAAGCTTTTGGGACACGTAGCCAATTTATCTGTACATAAATATATGATTTGCCAGTTGTTAAAAGCTGTAAAATTGTCATTTAAAATTGTATGCAATAAAAACGACTTAATTAAGCAATATAACAATATTTAAAGCTTGAAAGTGACTTACTGTAAAAAAATCATTTCAGTTTATTCAATGAACACATCATCTCATGCCATTCAAAACCTCTTTCGAAGCATCTTTCGTACAAAATGCATTTTAATATTTAATTTGTTGGAAAACTGAAGATGGTCAGAAGACAACGAGTCTTTTATCAATGCCTATGCATAGTTTTCATTCTAATTTAACGTTAAAAAATATCAATTCACTTGAGTAAAATAGGAGAGGGGCATGTGGCTCGAAGTCAACGACCTTAATCACTCAGCCACGAACGCCCTAAGAGCGGTAAATACATACATAAAAGGGAACTGGTGTATACTAAAGGTCTGTTTTACAATAATAATTTATATATGGATGTTATGTGTCAGTGTGATAATGATCCGATATCATATCTCTATATACGTATGCGCGCTAGCAGCTAATAAATTATTCAAGAATAAATATTCACGCTAAACCACTCAGAAATATAGTGTTATTTTTAAGAAATATGTATAATAATATCCGTATGACATATTTCTATTGTTTTAATACTTATAAGGATGTTCCCGTTGTAGACCAGTCAATTGTTATTTTACCTGACCTCAATATAAAAGAATAAAATAGAGAAAAACAGAATCCCTACAGTCCAACACAGCAAAATGGAAAATGTTGCAGGCTCGGTTTTATTGAGCCTGTTCATGGACGGAAAGTGCAAGTTACCGTAATACAAGTATATAACTCAATGAAGCAGTTACTTTCTCTGAATAAAACCCGATTTGCTTAAAAAGTTTAAAATATTGAAAATACAATCAAAGTCGTTTTCAAATTTCTAATTATCTTAAACATAAAGGAAGCAAACGATGTTTTGTCAAATCTCTACATTTGAAGATTGTTCAGAAAACGTTCACGTGAGATAATACAATAAACTCCAAATACGAGTATTTTAGGAAATTATACAACACTGGATTAACTCGTAACCTATAAACGTCATGTAAAACTGAAAAAGTTAATAGCCATCATAAAATATGGTAAAAGTATGTCAGGAAACAAGTGTTTATCAATTTCTTGCATGACTTTATGTTTATTTTGAGTGATGCATGTCTGTGCCAGGAAATAGATTTTCAATAACTACCGCAAAACCAATCCTGTAAATTGCATATAACACATTAAATCGGCCACATGAAAGTAACACGCTGAATTTGAATAAAAAGCAAGTCTACCGTTTTTATTTCCTCTGTATATACTAATTGCAAACCCAATTCAAGAAATTGTAAATTTTTCATATATTTTTAGTAAACATCAAAACGTTTAACAATGTGTCAGCTTTTCTTTGAATTATATTTGCAAAAACATCATCTTAAACATTTAAAGGTACATTATGCTTCAGAAATCAGTCATTTTATACGTCTCATGAAAGGACAAACATGAGTTTTATATTATATTGTATTTAAATAATGGTATTAGAGCATATTAGCTGCTTTTTATTTGTAGAAGGTAGCGCTTTATGTGACATTATCCGTCATAAAAGTAGAAAAATGTATGGACTTCCATACAAAATCAATATTACTGTACAATTACTTTGCTAAAAGGCAACATAAGCAAAAGATGGTTCAGGTAATTGGTCAATGAATACAATTTTGGAAACTATAAAAGTTCACCAAAAATAACATAGGCACAAAATACGCCCGTTACAAATAAAAGCTTTAGGTGAATATGTGGCAAGCAAGTTGCTCCCTACTTATACTTTCGTTTTTCATCTGAAATTTTACCTATATGTGTGATCTTGACCTTGGCTGCAGGGACCTGAAATGTATGCCCGATACTCAGTCTTACAATGATAAAAAAATTGTGCCAAGTTATATTAAAATTTCTCAATGCATGAAGACGATTTGCTCCGGACTAGCGCTTTTCAATAAGATCTAAGTGTGACATTGACCTTTTACATAGAGATCTGGTACATGTGTGCGACGGGTCTCTGATCTCTGTGCACGACACAATTTAGTCACAACAACAGGGCACCCAGAAGGAACTTAACTTAAGATGGAACAAGGGTGGTAAAAGGAGAAGTGGGATATGTCATATAAGTAAAATGGCAAAATCGACATGTGAGAAAGAACAAGACATACATCTGAGTATCACCGAGTGGCGCCGCCTTGAACCGGTCGTCAGCAATAAGTACAGCTCGGGGAATTCAAATTTCACCAGTGTCCCCATTTAAAAATGCTTGTGCCCTAAACGAGTAATTCTGAAAGGAGATCTAAGGCTTATGAAACTTGCATATAAGACGTCAAAAGACAAAGTAAAAATGCAGGAAAGATATCCTTAAGAGTGATTATAAAGTACACAACTAGGATAACTGGAACCATCGAACGTTATCCAAATGTAGCTAAATGAGTGTTGTATTTCTTGTGAATGATAATTCTTGCATTATAACGTTTCTTATCGACATGATAGTGAATTCTTATACCGAACATTTTTGAACGATTATGCGTCATTAATCGGTTTAACCGTACAAATGCCCAGAGTGGCATTCAGAGTCACAGTCGTTCAATGTTAAAAAGCCTGGTGCCGCCGAATTGGTAACGTTTCATATTTCACCAAGTTTACAAAGATGTATCATACCGCATCTAGTTAAACTTAAACAGTACCCTGTTTATATAATAAAAGCTTGCAAATTTCATGTCATGCAAGCATAATAGTTCAATACAAAATTTTGCAAATGATAAACCAGCACTAAAATTTATGTCTGAAAATTGATACCGTGTGACCACTGACTTTAAGGTTCCTCGTGTAATGTATTTTATCGCTCCCAACAAAAATAAATACGGTACAGATGCACAATAAACACTTTTCATTGTTTTTAACTCCATTTCCTTTTTCTTGTTCAATAAAATGTGATTATTCGCAAAAAAGCGCCAACAAAAGTATGCACGTTTATTTACGTCGACCAAGAAATGGATCAAGGTAAAACACTTAAGCCAGAGTAAACAATAAGTCAGAGTGAGTACAGTAAATCAGCAAGAAATGAAAACCAATTGTTGTATAACCACAAACGTAGTTTTTTTCAGCGTTTGTTTTAATAAATTTTCAATTATTTATAGCGACACTATTAATGGGAAGTGTTATCGTCGATACTTGGCTTCCGATATATCGAATTTAATTAATTTATAATACATTTAAATTGTATTATAAACTGTTATCATGGTGTATGTATGTTTGTTTTACATATCACAAATGAAATATACTTGAACTATGTCTTCTTGTTACATGTAACACAAACCTCTGAAAGATAAATTCAGGGCTCCAATTAAGCGTTGTCCGGAGCCCAATGATTACAGTTGTTAGGTCACTATCAAGCTAGCTCATCGAATAGAAGTAAACAAAGAAGAAAAACTATGGAAACAAATTCTGAAGATAGACTTGGCCAATATTAAAACATAAAATATCGTTGAGTATCAGCTGTAGGTGACGGGATTTTCCAAATTGGATTTTCTTGTCGTTAAATGAATATAAAAAATCTAATTATAAAATAGAGGTTACTCTATCAACAGGATATTGGAAACGCGGGAATATAAAAATAAAAATAAAAATTCGTATACACGTCCAGTAGTTGGAGGAAGTTACTTTTTGTGTGTCGCCAGGTATAGAGTAGCATAAACACTCCGTCGTTTGTTTTTTTTCGATCTAACAATTAGATATTTATGTGGCTTCAGGAAGGACAGGTAACTTCCGTTCCCTTTGAGCATGCATTTATGTGACTTTTTTCCTTATGTGGTTAAAAAGAACATTGAATGATATATGCCACCTCATCGCAAATTGCAGTGGCATAAAAATCAAATGTATAACTATCTAAAATAGAGAAAACATAATCTCAAAAGAATGCCCAAAACGGAAAAATTGTGAATGACAACAACATAGGACTATCAATAAACAAGTACGTCATCGAATAAAGAAGGGGTAAAGGGTACAAAGGTTTTATGTATTAACAAATAACAGTGTAAACGTGAATATTGCTCAGACCTTTCAAGTATTTTTCGTGGGAGGAAATATCGAAATGACAGTTTCTTGAAACACGTATAATTGTATGTCTCTTGCGTTGCTTAATTCAATTTAACAATCTATCTTGCGTTAATTTGATTATTATACCAATTCCTTTTTCTTAAAACGATACTTTTGACCTCATTCCTTGAGAAATCAGTCTTGTCACACACGTTTTAGATCCTGTTACACAAATGATTTTCACAACGTTGAAATGCATTTAATCTTACAACCACTGTATAATATATAAGTTGCCACATTCCCTTTGTGATCTTTGCTCTCATATACAAGATGGTGAAAAAGGAAATCATTGTGGCATACAATACATTTAAAAAGCAAATGTCTTCGACATTAAAAAAGAAAAGAAACCGGCTGAACGATGTCTGCATCTTTATGTGGTACGTGAGTGGCTATGCAGATGCATAGACTCTAGTCACTCGAACATATTTAGTCGCATTTTCCTCTGACAGCTCTTGTTAAACATGAAAATTCTTAAAGTAATTTGAGGGTCAAATTTGTGATTTCAAATAATAGGCCCAGCATTAAAGCTATGAGTGAACTGCTGTTTCCGTCTTGAATTAGTCACGGTTACTTACATTAATTGTTCATGTCTGAGCGCAAGATTAAGGTAATTTTTTCTACCTTATATACAAATCAATACGAATCAAAAATAATAGAAAGAAATCTGAAGTTAAGATTAAAACTAAAATGTTGTCTATAAAAAACATTAAGAACTATTATGATATAATGTTCTATTAGACATCAATAAAAAATGTACTTCAGTTTTATTTGATAAGCTAGACAGAGAGGTAATGTTACTAGTACTCTGTTGATTCAATGATAGACCAGGGAATCATTAAGGTTTTGACGATGTACTTGGCGACATTTGATTGCTCCGAATACAGCGTTTGTGAGCATATTAATTCTTCTGACAGTACTGAATCAAAAGACAAATTAAAATGAGTTTGTCCGCCGTATTTTTACAGCAACAACTTACTTATTTCCGTCTTTCGTCAATTGCAAAAGTGCGTTACTGCACGAAACAGAAGCATAAACACGCAAAGTCTAAGACTGTGTCGTAAAAACTCTTAACATGAAATGTTTCCAAATATTGGAGTGTGTTATATTTTGTTTGTGTTGCCATTAGTTCGCATTTTTATTTCAGCAAGCATTAGTTGTATACCGGTTTCTTAAAGTAAGGATATTGAAAAGAAAACGATAATGTTGTCCTATAAAAAACATTCCGAATGATATATTTAGTATTTAAATAAAGTGTTATAGTGATACAATACTTATGTTCATAACTATTCGAGAAGAAGAAATTAGAGAATGTATCCTGCATTACTTGTTATAAGAAGTAACTTTATCTGAATATTTTTGAGTATGTCTATACTTACGTGATAAATCACATTATACGAAGGACAAAACGTGCAATATAATACCACTGGATAATTTAAATATATGTTTATTCTAACCCGTCATCGCAGTAACACCGAGAACCTTGCTTAGAGTATTCCATTCAGCTTATCAAAATCTGTCAACAAATGCACCATTTGAGCAAATGCATATATTTGACAATGATAATTTTTTAAAGTATGTTTTACATTTTGTTAGCTAGTAATGTTAATGACCTAGCAGATTAGAAGAGGCAATTTGGGAGTCAGTGACAAACTAAGTATGCTCACCTAAAACCGGTAATGGGTACTGTACGGAGGAGCGAATAAAAACGACAATAGTGTTAACAATGAACAGTTTATCTAATTTTCAAAATCGGCAATATTCAAGCATTTGGTTTCACAGCAACGAAACAGCAGTTGCAAAGTAGGATAAACGACGATTTACTGCATGTGGTAGTAGACTGGAATTAACATATCATGTTTTCTATGTTTAAATTTCATTTTGCATATATAAAAATCAATTTTTTGAAGTTGTAAGTAATTTTTGATACGTAGGAGTAACATTAACTTACACAGAATGGCTAGTGAACAAACGTCCAAAGCAAAAAGATAACTTATCTCTATACTTTCTTACTATACTTTCTCGTTCAGCACGACATTATTGTTGTGCTTGTGGTATTTTAAGTTTCAATTTTTCGGCATTTTCTAGTTGGGTGGTTCCAATATTCCTACTTGAATAATGTTGAATCACCCTTAGGATATGTTGCCTGCTTTTTAAATTTGTCTTTTGACGTCTTATCTGTGATACGCAGGCTTCATAACCTCTGATCCCCTTTCAAAATTCCATTTTATTTAGTTCCGCCCATTGTTTTCTCGTTTAGGGCACACGCTTTTTATTACTTGGGGACCATACGCCGCTTTTCATGGAATGGCACGGAAGTGTCACATTGAAGGTTCCATGATAACCGCCGTATGAACACATCTGCGGATGTTTCTAAATTCAAAATTTTACCATTTCATGTTTAAATGTTGAATTCTGCTTAAGCCGGTGCTAGGGGGCGTGGACGGTAACTTGCACTTTCCAGTACCGTCCATGAACAGGCTCAATCAAACCGAGCCTGCAACATTTTCAATTTTGCTGTGTTGGGCTTTCTTTAGGGATTCTGTTTTTATCTATTTTAATTGTACAACTATGGACAGTCATCACAAAAAGTATTTTTCAATATTCTTGACAAAAAATAAGTCCAAGATCAAACATTTGGGGTATACATGTACATAGGTCAGTACAACCAAAGAGTGCAAAGCTATGTATGTAAAAGATATACAGTTATCATAAGATTTCTCTTACGATAGAAATTTGTCTTAAGATACTTGAAATTGACAAAAACAGTATACAAAACATAACACGCAAAACAAATTTAAAAGTGAAGACAATAAATGTAGACCACAAAACTATAAGGGATCCAGCTTTTAGTATAACCAATAAAGCGGAAATAAGGGATAAGCTGTTAATCTGAGCCCAGGCAAAATGCACATGCTTTTCAAATTAAGTTATTGAATACAAATATAACAAAAACATTGCTTTACTTAATTTTGAAAACTCCAAACAAATATACGAATTTCTTATTACTTAGAATATACCGGCCTTTAAGTAAATGAAAAAAAATCTCTAAAGTTACTATATTTCCAACTTTTTAAAAGTGTAAAAAATAAATTGTGACAATTAATTTGCATCATGGACAAAACCTACTGAATTTTAGTACTACAAATACTGTTTAGATTTTGCAATTCAATATCCCGGTGTGATAACTAAATTTCAAATTACAGAGAAATGGACCTTTATTTCATCAATATTGTCTGAACCTGTCACTAACAATTGTTTGTTGATGGCAGAGTGAATCAGATTAAGATGTTAACGATATCCCAGTAGAGACATTATGATGTTAACTGTGTCCATAAAATCTAGTAATACAAAATGAATTATTATGTTTAGCATTAAGTGTTAAAGGATAGCAACCACGACAAAACAGTGAAGAGCAAAGTGAGTGTAGGTTCAATTAATGTCTTTGGGGCACTTTAAAAAACGTATTTAACTATTTTACAGAATTTGTGTTTCAATGAAAAATTAACCTTAAGATTTTCAAGTTTAATAATATTTTTGAAGTGCTGTTTTTCTTTTCCTACAAACAACCGGAGCGGAGTGTATTTTCTTCTTTTTTACGAATAAATCGATTTGACATATCTTACTTTATTATTTTAATCAAATAAATTATATATTTAGTGATGAACATATATATTCATTATTCTATCCTTATAAGTTTGTTTTAGTTCTAGGTCACAATATATTTCACAGAGTAAGCATCAGATGTACAAGGTGAAAAATTAATATAAAAAGCGAATTCAACTTCAATACGTCAATAATCATACCGTCACAATGTGCGTATTGAAAAATATCATTATAAGATTTCTTAAAAAACATTTATGAACAACTAAAAACTTTTCACATTCAAATATTTTAATTATCTCGGATTTAATGTATACGAACGACTTTCATGTTTTCACTGTTTGATTCCCTCGTCCGTATGTACGTGTGTGCATTTGCTGTTGTTGTTGTTGTCTGAGAAGTCGCTCACATCGTTCAATAGAGAGAGTACAGCTATCCTCAGATATTAAAATATTTCGGTGATAATTGATCTCGGACTTTGAGTCTTATTGTCATTTATCTCTTTACAGGGAGATTCAGAACTCATGAGCGATATGTAAGTAGTCACTTACAGGGAAATCAGTTATAACTGTTAAAAAAATATCAATATAAAAGCCGGTTGGTGGATTGATCGTCCAGATATCATTCAATAAATGTTCTTATCGGCGTATAAAACAGATAAGCTTGGCCGATCAATAACTATTGTCATGGATCATAGGGACATTGCACATAGTCAGTAAATTAACCATTTTGATTTAAGAAGTAAACTTGACTTTTTAAAACTTTGCATGAGATTGTGCTTGGTCGTAAATAACTCAAATTGATAGCAGTAAAAAGTAATATGGTTATTGCTTTGGAATTTGGTACGGACAGTGCCCATTGCAAATTGATGTCCTTACTTAGGTAAAACGTAAAGATCAAAGTGACACGTTTTATAAAACAATTAACATATCCGATTTATAGCTTGAGAAGAGATCTTTCAACATGTGTGAACTTTTCACTTACTTTTCCCATGGCCAGTTGATAGTCCCTTTCCTTTTTTTAGATTTACAAGAATTGTGAAATGTGGTTTCACGTCAAAACTGATATACTGATGAAAACGGAAGAAGTTAAAACATATTTGCAATGAAAATGGACAAGTGCACAATGTTCCTTCGCTTGTAGAACTTCACATACAAAACAGTGTATTGCTGCCAAATAATTTCCATTTATTCAGATCATACGAATCGTATCTTCTCCAATCATGAAAGGATTTCAGTAGTACTTGATACACATTTTTGTCACAATGTGACGCGCATAAACTAGGTCTTTATGTTGTACTACAAGGTTAAAAATCGCTTTCTTGAACACAACCTTTACATGTATGCTAATTGTGACAAAAATGATGATTGATATTCGTATTTGGACCTCGATTCTGAAATTGACATCACGACAAATTACATAGCAAAGTCATGGGGGGGGGGGGGGGATGTGTACATCGTCAACCCTATTACTGACATTTTGAAGACAATGGAAGACAGTGGAAAACATGGCTCGATATATTGACTCCAGGGTTTATATGTCAAAACTATAGACGTCTTACCAATCATATTGATAAAAATGAATTGTTCAAATTTGGTAGGACAGACAACAGTAATCTATGTGACTCTACATCTGGCTTTTATATCGTATTCTATCGAAATGTGGGATAGAGTTTGCTATCATAAACTGAAACTGAAAGAAGATATATAGGATTTCACATGAGTTGACATATGATAGCATTTTTATCAAGAAAATCAAGAAATTGTTCTCTTGTTACTGAGTCGGGTGGAAGCTGCGTTCATTGAACGCCGCCTTTCCTTGATGATCTTGTTTATCATATATTATATTCCTCAAAACATTTTCTGGTAAGAGTTTGTAGACATTTTACCGACAGTAAAAAAAACATAAATAAACAACGCCTATAAAGTGGTTTCAAAACTTGCTTTCAAAGAATTCGATCAACCTGCAATGTTATACTCAAAAGCCATGTCTCACATGGTTTATCCCCTCGCCGGGGACTAATTGTAGTCCAGCTATGAACGGAAAAGAATATGTCTTTAGAGAGAAAGTCAGAGTAACCATGGATATGTTTCCTGTAATGTCACTTGAGTCCTTACGAACTCACGGACGGTGGTCATTTCTTCTTCGCAAAGATATAAAAATTGAAAAACAAGATCAACAAGGAAGGGCTACATTTAATGAACGCATACCCCCACACAGGACCACCGGCAAGGAGCCCAGCTGGGCACCAAACAGGACAGTACACATGGGAAAAAACGGACTGGATGTCATTATTAAACAGACAATCTTAGAAACCTATAAGGTAATTAAAGATGAAAATAAAACCATGCACATATATTTGTATAATACGGTATTCTGTCATTAAATTAGCGCGGAGGAAGGTAGTCTAGTACTGGTGTAACTCTCCAGGAACGATGGTTAGGAAACTACCCGCCTATATGACTGAAATACTGTTTGGAAAAGGCGTAAAATCAAACAAACAAGCAAACTGTCATTAAATAAGTTATTGTAAGCTATTTAAACTTAAGTACTCAAAAGAATCGACAATTGCAATTATTGTAATATGACAAGATCTTGATTAAGTGTCAGAATTTGTTACGATTTCTTTTTTTCTGCAGAAAGCTATGTTCATTGTCGAGAAACCTTAAATTGAAATGTATGATCGTGAGTAATATTAATTAATGTTTATCCTATCAGATCCAGACAGCACGTTTGTTTCTTGAACATACACAATGTATTATATCACCTATAGATGTACACTATGATACTTTATTATATGGCCTCGTACAATCGAACAGAAGAGGATAAAATCAAACATCTCGTGTAAGTAAACATACTTCTATCCACAATGCCGTGGTTGTTTTTGCATATTAAGACCCATTTTAGGTAATTTATGTAATATATTTACACCTGACACCTTCCGTTGCTTACATTTAAACCTTTATTACTCAAACATTTATAAACGTATAACAGTTTGTGCAATATTTCCATTTCATTATTTCTCAGAAATCACCAGACATTCACGCATTTCTGAAATTAATTCCTAATTTTAGAAGCCATTTCCTGTTGCATAGGAAGCCTAGCAATGCTCGCGAGCGTCTTTAGGTAATGACAATAATGAGCCTCAATTATCGTTCATTTATATTCAGACTTTCTAAATGTCTCAACATATTACTGTAACCAAGGGAACTGCATTAATTTTATATTGCTTCATAAGAACATCCGTGAAATTAAAAGTACAGTCAAAACCGAAATATTTTAGAATGTTTATTTCTTTTTTATCGTTGCAAATAATGAAAGTGAATGATAGTAAACATTTAGGTGATAGTTCTATATTTCGAGGTTGTTATTAAATATTTTGTATACGTTATTCTTACGTTAATTGAAATACAGTTTGTGAAAATTTATTCATTATGCGCTCTGCCTTTCTATATAATTAAGATGTATAAAATAAGGCACATAATAAACTATAATTGTCATGATTCTCAGAGAGTTGGCTACAATAAGACCGGCGGATGTCTGAATAGAACTGCCATATAGAGGAAAACACGTAAATACTATATTAATGAAACTATATGCAAGGAAAATGAAAAACCAACGTCTCAATACTATTGAGAATCTATCTACATAGAAAAAGAGAAATCTATTTATATAAAATGATAAAACTGACAAAAAAATGTTTTACTTGACTTTTAACTATATTATATAGAGCAAGGCAAGTTCAAAGACTGTTTTCTCCTTCTGTGTCGCTCCACAAGGTCAACTTATATGGACAATTAACCATATAGCAGGTCTTTGGTTGTTATCTGTGCTTGTCAATAGACGCAATAGCACTCGAATATACACATGCGGGTGTCCCACACCATGCCGGAATACCCGTCGGCTCGGTATTGTTTCCATATGACATAGTACTAGTTAGTGCTAGTGTAGATCTTGACATCTGATATTAAATCTCGATGTGAAGCATAATGATAAAACAACGAAACTTCAAATAAGAACTGATAAGTAAGTACCCTTATCAAACCTTTCTAGCAATCCAACATAAGGTAATGCTTCAGAATTATGTATGTAACATGAACACCTTCGTTGTTCAAACAATTTTGACTATGTTATATGAACACCTTCGTATACAAAATCATGGGTATGTTAAATGAACTGCTTCGTATACACAATTATGGGTAAATAATATGAATACCTTCGGTCTCCCAAATATTGGTATGAAATATGATTACCTCCGTACACACGATTATGGGTATTTAATATGAACACCTTCGTACACCATACTTTGGTGTAAGACTATAAATACACAAACAAAATTCTTCTGGAACATTAAAAGAATGGGACAAAATGTTTATGCCACAAATTGATTAATCATTTTATGAATTTCAAAAATACATTTTTGATTACAGGCATAATTGTAATATTTCAATGTTATTGACATGATCATAAATCAACACTTAATATTACTTTTATACAGTGTATTTTATTGAAATATCCAATCAATATTTAAGTTCAACACCCAAAAATGCAAGTAAATGTTTTAAACAACTTTGAGTACTAACAACAAATCTTTTACGTACATTCCTTAATGTGTAATGGTTTGCAAAATGACTAATCCTGTTTTTGTAGTAGGTACATGTAACAGAATGTTAATCACATAATCCTAATACGCACTTTGTGTAATAAATCAAGCAAATGGGTTGTCTGAAAAAAAGCAACAGCCCGAAACAACAACTACAAGACAACAACATCTGCGTGGGGATTTTTGTATGAGAATTCCTTTTATACTATGTATAATAACATGATAAATCAGAATTTGTTTCCGCGCGACCTAGAAAGGTATCGTACAACGCTTTTACTCCTATGTAAGAGTATCAAAGGCTGTATAATATGCCGTCTGTCGTCTAACGGATTACATTTATGTATAATAATTTACATGAATATTTAAATATTTTTTAGGCTTTCTTTGTAAATCTTTAAAGTAGAACTTAATTAGTTTTTTTTCGAAAAAGCAAGTACATACAATAGATAAAACATGTATATAATAAATTCGTGAAAATAACACAGATAAAGTACTTGATATATGAATACAATAATAAAAAGATAAAATGATGTGTAGTATTTCACAATAATTTTCTTAGATAAATATTGTATACAAGCATCTTTGATTATGTTTTACGTACGTTGAACGCCGCCGTTCCTTGTTGATCTTGTTTATCATATTTTCTTAAAAGGGATGAGTCGAAATATTGTTTTATAATTCTTCACAATGTGGAAAATATTTTCTTTATGTATTAGTTTTATTTAAAAATGTACTATACTCATTTTTTAGTCAAATAATTCTATGGCAGAAATTTATTTAGATCTAGGAAATTCTTAATGAATGTGTGTAATTAGAATTAAATAAGTCACAAACTATGCATAGGGGGTGTAGCATTCCCACTTACAGAATAGATAAATACAGAATCCCTAAAGAAAGCCCAACACGGCAAAATTGAAAATGTTGCAGGCTCGGTTTGATTGAGCCTGTTCATGGACGGTACTGGAAAGTGCAAGTTACCGTCCACGCCCCCTAGCAGCCATGTTTTCAATGACACTAAGTATGTATACTGTGTTTGAAGTTATGATATGTAGAAGTTTAGACGTGACATATCTACTCGTTGTGTACATATTTATTTTTCAATGACTTAAAGACTGTATAGCAAGTATCAATATTTTAAAATACCAAATTTGAGCATAACATATCTTTAAATGGTTGTCTCGACGATGTTTTTAAAATTTAACACACACAAGTTTCATAAACATAAACATAAACATTAAAACGAGTCAAATATAAAACATGCGATACATGGTTTAGGTGACTATTAAGAAACAGATACCAAATGACTGCATTGTTGTAGAATTATGTACATTTTAAATTAAATTGCGCTTGAATTAATCACCTCACACACAAAAAAACAAAGAATAAGAAAATTATTTTTCTCATAATATAACTCAAATTATTACATAAACCTCGGGGCAGGAGTGTGATCAAGCCATTTGATAAAAACGATATTACACTGATGTAATAACACTTTAACGTGAAGTCATTTGCGTTATGTATACACATAGCGTAAAAGCCTGCTTATGTAAGTGTTACACTATAGGCGCTTCATTGAAAAACATTACTCTTTTTTTACAGGTTACCGTTCTTATTTTATATATGTGATAAATAGAATATTATATTCGTGTAGATTCAATACTAATTTTATTGAACTCATTGAATAAAACAATATTATGCGAGCTTAATATGTTTTCATTCAACTTGTTCAGAGGCTCGCAGTATATGTTTTTATTCAACTCGTTCAATTAATTTAGTAAACTCATTCAATATCTTCTATTTGTGCCTTAGGTCGAATAAACTAGTCAACTGAGTAAATACCTTTTGGGCGTTTCACGAAAGCACTTAAGATTTAAGTTTAAACTCAGTTGATTCAAAAGTTATGACTAAAAAAATAATACCGTTTTTCTGATGTGTCAAATTCCAAATCGTAATGGAAGTAACGGGCGCAGCAGAGTTCTCTCCCCATTTTTTTGTACGGAGTATTTTCATTGGGCTGAAGTTTTCACATGACCAATGAAAATACTCTATACGAAAATATAGGGGAGCAATCCGTTACTTCATTTTGGATTGAGAAACGGTTCGTTATAGTTGTTTGATATGATTTTTTGATTGAAAAGTTATTGCAAATAATAACATAATTGTATCATATTTATATGCGCAATACAAAAACATATTCATTCATTTCGAATAAACTGCCGTTCTGTCGGGTAATTTTCACAAAAACCCAGCGGTCAAGTCGATGTCATCTCACATTTGCGGTGACTTCGAGATTACATATCTTCTTATACCTTGAAACGATTGAAAGAGTAATCAATTCCCTACCATTTGTTACCATGATTGTGAAAATTAGTGAAAGAATGTTGGGGTTCATATTAAGATTAGTGCTGAAAAATGAGCATCGAGTTGCATACCTTTACTAAATATATACGTATCGTTTTTTTATTTTTTTTTGTGTAAAATGACGTGAATTTAATTAAAAGCATATATCACATAATGAAACATATTAAAATGAGAAATACTGCAGTTTACATGATTGCGGAGAGGTAGGGTTGGTAGGGGTAGTAGTGACCAATCAACCCGCCGAACACCTGTGCATTTGACAAGAAGAATCGCAAATGAAGTTACAATTCAAAGATTTGATTTATTTGCATGCAAGTGTGCTCGCTAATGTCTTTTAAACCTTGATTTAAAGTAGTTTGGGTTTTTTTAAATCAAAATTTGTTAATGGACATGTGTAGTGATAATACGTTAATCTATATCCTAGTAAAATCGTTTGACGCTAAATATTTGTTTAAAGGGCATTAATACACGAGATATACATGTATACGAATTATGTAGGCATACAAGTAATTACCAACACTGTACAAAATAAACTGATTGAACAACAATGTGTTTGTTATATCATTCGTGAATACATTTATGATATTTTTAAAGGGTAAAATGATCCCTGGAGTATATAAAGAATTAGCTTGTCACTTTGCCTGACCTTAATCCTGTTTATGTTACTTTAAGTAATGTAAGGATAACACAACAATTCCTTATAATTCTATTTCATTTACATTACTTTCTCTTGTTACTGCCTTGGTTCTTTGTGATTGTAAAAAATATTAATTGGCCAAACATTTCCTCCCACACTTTCCGCCTCTTATTTTTCCTAATTCCTGTTATTTTTTCCTAATTCCTGTTATATTCCCCACTGGGACTTGGACGGCATAATGTTGTGAGGTTTCCGAAAAGTTTTTAATATTTATAAAAGTCTTGAAGAAATGATCATGAAATAAGTATTCTATATATATATAATCATGTAGTTTCAAGAATCAAGAATATCTATGATAAACACACACAAGCTAAAGCTTATGATGAAATTGCAATGCTGTCATCTATTTTTATTGGGCTTAAAATGCCCTATTAAAAGCTGCAGAGGACCTAGCATTAGAAGAGACTACATAAACGTACACTTCAAATGGATACATAAATATCGGGGTTGACAGTGCGAGAAATATTTGCTAATTATCCAAAGAAGCGGCGATGTTACTTATTTGTTCACAGAAAAACACAAGACATTACATGTAGATAGCCAAGGACCCTATTGGAAACAAGCCGTCGGGCTTTCTTGCACACTGCTCTATACTGACATACTTACATGATCGATACTTATTTAATATCTAGTCAGACGCAAAATAGATATACCATTTATCTTGTTTAATTTGTTAATTTTATGCTTTTACGAAAGAGGAATCATAATTAAGGTACTTAAATATCTGATGAAAACAGTAATAATCCAACTAGTTAAAAACACAAAAGATAACGATACGTAGCCATTTGAATGAAAACAAATGAAGGCGAGGTTGAAGAAAAAATAATTAACTCTGACAGAAGTCTTAGGACTTTAATTCTTAGGATACACTAAGTGCAGTCTTAAAAATGTATTTGTTATTCACTTAAGTAGCGTTAGAAGCATTGTGACATCGAGGATATGATATGAAATGATTTAATTTCTGTAATTATTTAAAACAGAAAATGATTTTAAATGCTCATTTAAATATTACTTTAATGCTCATGTTTAAAGTAAACAAGTAACTTCAACAAAATGGTATTTTCGTAAAAAGAACCCAGAAAAACGGAATCTCTAAAGAACAAACAAAACGATCAATTTGAAAATGTTGCAGGCTCGGTAACGAAAAAAAAAACAAAACAAAAAACAACAACAAAAAACACAAAAAAACACGACAGTACACAGGACAGCTTACTTAGCAAGCATGCGATACATCAAAATAAATGGATTATTGAATCTTATGAATTTTACTCCTTGGCCGAGCGGTTAAAGTCACACTAAATGCATCTCAGCGCTGTAGGTCCGAGCCCCGCAAGCGTAATCGGATTCTTTATATGTGAAAGTTATACAGGTAGCTTACGAAACGTCGGTGGTTCTACTCAGGTGCCCGTTTGTGCCGGAGGTCTTCCTCCATCCATTAAACAGGACAATTGCCATGCGACCTAAACTGGGTTGGTGCGACGTAAAATCTAACAAACAAAAATAAATTAAAAAAAACACTAATTACAATTATACAGAAATGTGTATAAATAATCACTGCCAATTGCTTGGCGGAGGAACGATACAAAGGACAACCTGGATACATGCGGTCTGACGTGACGTGATATCTCCTGCTTAATCCCATAGGTCTTATGACCGATGGAAGATCATTTATAAGATCGTATTTTAGATATTTTGTCTAACAAATTACAAATCTAAATCTTTCGCAGCTACTTTCATGTACATTAATTAGGTCCATTTGACGTGATATTTTTCGGAACTTGTTTTAATGTATATATATAACGTTAGATATTATATATATATAACATATAAATAACACACAGATTTATCAAATTGTCTATGTCTAGGGGCGTGGACGGTTACTTGCACTTTCCAGTACCGTCCATGAACAGTCTCAATCAAACATTTTCAATTTTGTCGTGTGGGATTTTCTTTAGGGATTCTGTTTTCTCTATTTTAGGAATATTTCATTAACTGAATTTGCCACTCTGAAATTTTTAATTTATATTTGTTTTCAAATCATTTTCGAGGTAATCTTCTTGGCGGAAGAATTTCAAAATAATTTTACTATAAATGTACACGTACATGTACGTATTAATATGAATATATACTTACGTTGATTTCATCTATTTCAAGCATTCCTATTTACGAATAATAGTAGCACCGATAGGAAACAAGGGAGCGTTTTCTGTTGTTGGTTTTTATTTAAAATAATATTTTTAAAACAGTTCTAAATGTTTCAAATGTTCGTACATTTACATTGTAAATAAGTCATAGCTTGTTAAAATTGGACTAAATCTATCCTTTTTTTGACACAGCTTTTGCCATGACACACTTATCGCAGCGCTGTATATATACTTACCAGCATGTGCAATCAATTGATATCTAATACAAGAATATTTTTAAAAAGTTTGATTTTATTTAGCAATGTCGATATTAGCATGATATCGTTGAACAGTCTGTGGACGGACGGATAGTTCAGTTGCTAGAGCCGCGGAAAGGTACTCCCGGGGGTCCCGGGAAGGGGTTCAGGATCAAGTGACATTATGCTCATCCGAGTCTGCAGTATAGATCGATTTTTATGTTGTAACATAAACGCTTTTTATTATAAATTATTGGTCAGTCATCATCATAATAGTTAAGTTTTTTTTAGATATATTACTAATTAAACTCAACTTGACAGCCGAAATATGGAGCATAATGTTATTTTAAATTTGGATTATAATAAAGGCACTTGAATAGACTGATACGATTTTTGTTATAAAGTAGTGCATTAAAAAATCATATCTCTCCGTGTTGCAACTGTTTAAAAAGGGGTGCTTTTCATGCCTCATGCACCAATTTGCATTGGAAAATCCGTCTTATTTTGTTAAGCGAATGTTATTACTTTTTAGCGTAAATGAAACAGTCCGTTACTGTACTTTCCACATAAGTGAAGAATAAATCATATTACCTAAATAGTATGTAAAACAAATGTCAAGTATGATCATGATTTAGTTCACGAACGTGTTATAAATGTTATATTCAAACCACCATATTACTGTTGCTATAATAAAAAATTTGCTAAAGCATAAGTCACCGATCAAAGAGGTGTTAATTAATTCCGTAGACAGCCTCAATTACGTGTCTCGATTTTGCATAGAACACATTGTCATTGCGACACGTAAATCACGTGAAACATACTTAATTCGCCTACATAATACACAAGGGCGGACAGGAATCAATGCAAGAGGTAGACTAATTTCACACAAACTAACATTCCAAAATATTTCTCCTCATTTTTATACTCCAATGTGAAGTTCCGATCAAACCGGTGCTGGTGTGCTTAGCCCGGTAAAAAGTATTCTGAATCAAACGAAGATTAACTCTATCCCATATTATACAATCATGTCTTTTTCTTATTTAGATGTTGATCTCCGTTTCAGTCGGTGTTTTTACCCGGGTATTTCACCTGGTTCTATGGTGCCTGAATGACAAACATAATGCACTAATAACGTCTGTAATAAGGCCTACATATGTTCTATATGACTTCACCCTTTGCCCTAGCGACATCTAAATAGCAGGGGGGGGGGGTGATTAGATCTCATTAAGGAACATGCACATATATGAAGCTGGAAGTAATTTTGTAGAAACATTTTAATTTGTGTGAGCAAGATTAGAACGTTTTGGGCCAGACATAATGATTGACAGTCAAAATGGCACAGACAAACCGGAACAATATACTCCCGGAGTATTCGACACTGGGGTCATTAAAATTAATTTGCAGCGTAAAAATCAGGAAGAATCACACATTTTGTCATAAAACATGAAAATAGTGTGCATAATTTAGGCAATCCTAGCACAATATAGATCAGGCTAAAATACTAATGTATTTTATACACACCCGATGAAAGCATATAAGCCGAAAGGACGTTGGTCTGAACACTTAAACTCTCCCATTAAATAAATGTTTTAATTCTGGAGTATAAAATTTCGAATTACGCCAAAATATTAACAAACAAAACAAAAAAAACTTTATATCTCCATACTGTAATGATTATCCAAACATAATTTCGAGATAAAACTGTGTCAAGCATTGTCCTGTACAAACCACGTATTTGTTTTATTCAGTTACTAGCAGCTGATGAATCCTGAACAAAGAATGATTGACAAAAGCGGATTATAGTAACACTTTGCTGGAATATGAAAGAGAAAATAATGGCATTAACTTGAAATGGTGATTGTTTTGTAATACGTTCTCGGGCCATCATATGTATACCACATTTCAGAATAGAGAGAAATAGAAGTCGTAAAATATAATATAAAGAATCAAAAAAGATTTCTGAATGTTTGATGCTTACATGCATCTGTTTGGGTTCGTCTTAAAGTATGTTTTAAAATTAAATAAAATTATTTATTCAAACTGCATTATCTTGCATTCGCTCGTTTAAGAGATATGAAAACCAAGATCAACAAGGAAGAAGGGGGGCATTCAAGCCAACCTTGATTGTGAATAATCAGCCCTAGATAATGGCAAAATCCTCGAATACATAGGCAGATGACTCCAAAGTGAGTGTGAGTCGCTGATCACTCATTTTATTTTCGTTGAAACTGTTTCTATTTGACCATGCAAAGTTTTATGTAATAATGTTCCGTAGGTTTCATTTATGCTACCCAAGGGTACGCATTAAAACTGTTTTATATACAAAGTATATGCTCTATTGATCACAAACACGAATGTATTTTTTCTTTAAGAAATACATGTTTGTTAAAGTTTGTTTATTTGTGTCTGTTTTTATGCAAGTTAAAATAATTTTTAAATTACTGCGTGTTCGATCAACCTAACCGGTTTTCCTAGAAAACACACCAGGGATCAATATTTTCTTATTAAGTGACCATAATAAATGAGAACAAAGATTCGCCAAAAGGCGGCAGATAATGAAACCAAGCCTACAACTTTTTTAATTTTCCCGTTTTTGTCGTTCTTTATGGATTCTGTTTTTCTATGTATTATTGTATTAGTATCGTGTATATGCCGTAAAAATTCGCCCCTCTAATTTAATCAGAGATGTTTTTTTTATCATTGAAGATCGTATAGCACGACATAATCGCTGTGTGTGCAAGTTTGTGATAATTAAAGTTCTTTCTATAATTATGATCTTTCTTTTTCTAGTTGGGTCGTTCCAGTATTCCATCTTGAATACTGTTAAATCACTTTTCGGATATATTGCATGCTTTTAATTTAGTCTTTTGTCTGTGATGCGCAAGCCTCGTTACTTATGATCCCCCTTAAAAATTCAATTTTTTCACTTCCGCCTTGTTTTTCGTTGGGCAACACGTTTTTTTACTAGAGCCCGTACCGGGTTCAAGTAATGGCAAGTGCGTCGTGGATAACCCGTATAGCACACTGCAATTTTTGTAAATTTAAATTTTGCCTATTTTTTTTATGTTAATCGAATCAGCCAATCAAAAAAAGGGCTGCAACTTTTCCTTTCCATTTTGGCTGTTCTTTAAGGAATATCTTTGTCTGTTTTATTAAGAAAGAAGCGTTGCCTATATTTAAATCTACTCTATATCTATTTTAGAATACCAGAAATGTATTAATAGGAATTTAAGTAAGGCGGTGATAATTCAAATGCTTCCTCAAGACACACTTTTTACAGACTGTATGTGTATTATCTTAGCACATTTATTAGAATAGAAATGTTTGCTTGAATTTTAAATATGATAGTTTACAGCACAAAGATCTACTTCAAATATAAGGCAACCTATACATTGTTTTAGTTTTTTTCCACTTATTCAACCTGTCAGTATTTATTTAGCAGTATCGGAATTTACATACTACAAGCATAAACGTGAAAATGTGAAAGTGGCCGGATAACGCCGGGGTACAGTTTTTCGAGGGTTTTGGGTCCGAGCCCCGGTCAGGCTCAACGCTTTCCTCACTCAATGAACATCTTCGATCATTTGGTCACTTGAAGCTTTTTAATAGAACAATTATATTCTTTTCGTTTAATCTTGTGAATTCCTCTCCGTATTGGATTGGTTGATTGATCACAAGGAGCGCTCTTTATGCCTCATATTCTTGAAGTATACACACCTTCGCAACGGAACATCTGTTTCTCAGCAGATTTTATTGCATTTGTAGCGAAAATGAAATAGTCTGTTATTGTAATTTCTACATAATAAATGAAGGGTGCTTCATATTACCCATTCATCATGATTTGATTCCTTCATTTAACTGTAATCAATGTTATATTCCCAACACCATATAGCCATTTCTATAACAAAATACATAAAAGAAAATATGAATAGATAAAAAATCAAATTATTCAAGGAAAATGTCTATTTAGACTTTAAACTTTCTCCTTGGAATAAAATAAATGGCTTTAATGATAATATTCATATAAACAAAAGTTTTATAATGCTAAGAAGTAAATATTTATGAAAGTACAATGGTAATCAAAATGAAAAATTAAAAAGAAGTTAAGATAGATAAAGATTTTAATTCGGTAAACACTATGTATACTTTTTATTATTAAACTTTTATACGTTCACAATTACATATAAATTATTTAAGCAATTATGAGATATGTACATGTTTCTGTAGGAATTAATTTTATTGGGACGTAAAATTAGAAATCTATGACAATTAATAAACAAATGAAAGAAGAAGAGGAAAAACCTTATATTACCTTTATTTCTATTACCTTTTTTTCTTTAACTATCCATTCGAAACAAACACAATTACTGGGAAGCACTTTCTGGTATAATTTCATTAAATATGTATCTGTTTTATTCAAATACTAAGAACTAATGAATATTCCGAACAAAGAATGATTGACAAAAGCGGATTATAGTAACATATTGCTTGAATAAAAAAGAGAAAATAATGACAAACACTTGAAAAGTGATTGTTCTCGAGTCATCGTTTGAACGAAATAACATTTTAGAAGCCTACATAAAAACTGTAATAAAATTCCTGAATGTTTGATGCTTAAACTCTTGAATTTACAAATTAATTTTTTCAAAAGAATGAATATTGTTTTCGTTTTAAATAAAACGTGTTTCATTAATTTGTTTATATTTTTTTTTGACGCCGGTGTCTATTTTTGGTTATACTAATCTCGGCAATGTATGCTTTCCTTGATAACTAACACGTTCTAACAAATTTCTGCTTACGTGACAGACATATAATCTCATAGAATGTAAGAATCAGCGGTGAGAGAAGGTATCAAAAGACACAATTTCCAAGATCTATTGTCACAGAGAAATTCCGCCTTTGCAGAGGATCAAACCTGCCATTTCTATATTACCCAACTAATGTTACTCTATTGAGCTAAATCAGCAGACATATTGATGCGATACCAAGATTTATTACAACAATGTGGCACATTTTAGACTTATATGAGTGTATACATGTATAATATAGTGTACAAGTAAGTGAAAAAAACATGAATTCCATAAAGAACGACAGACAAACAAGTAGTAAAAGTTGCCATATCATCATTTTGATTGAGCCTGTTCATGGACAGAAGTAGTACATAGTACATGCACTCTACCGTTCATGCTCCTAGCATCAAATTAAACATTTAAGATTAAAAAACTTTCAATGTCGAGAGTTGTGTCCCTCTTAAAGCTGTGGAATCGGTCGTGAAAGATGGTGCACTTTCCACTTTTAAGTGTTGAAATTGAGTACAGCTCAAGCCGGTGCTAGGGGTGTGGCGTGAGGAATGTTGTACTTTTTTCATTATTCCTCATGTACAGACTCAATTAAACATAGTCTGCAATTTTTTGTATGTAATTTTTTTGCGAATAATACTTCCGATGGATCACAATTCATCCAGACTTTATACTTCACTGTTTTGTGTCTTCCATTGGAAATCTTATAGGATTTAACTCAATACAGGATTGGAGCAGAAATCATGATCACAAAATAGACAGATATCGTTTCTTTTTCGCCGATTATTCCTTTTTTCATTCATTATCATACATAAATTGGTGTGAAAAGATGACTAAGACCTTTTAAAGGTCATTCCGTAAGGTGAAAAGGTGAGAATTTAGCATTTTAACATTCAAGCGTCTTGTCCGGTATGTACCGGAATATTGAGTGTGGTTCTCCAATCCTGTTTTTAGTCTCACTAATGACATGTAGCAAATTTGCCCGTACCTACATACGTATATACAAATTTACAATAGCCTATGATTTGATTTTAAAATACAGGAAATATCATTAAAGATTTTCAAGTAAAGTGGCAAACTGTATTGTCCATACCTATACATAGATGTATATCTACTTAAGTCCATGGTTTGACTTTGAAATACAAAGTCATTAAAGACATACAAGTAGTTTGAGGTTAATATTGACTGAGAATGTATTAACATTCAAACAATTAAATGAAATATACATGTACGCATGATTTAAGAATGGTAGTTTGCTAACTGAATAACAAATCTTTTAAGAATACAGGAAACTTATCTTTTTCAATCTTTTTGTTATATTTTAAATTCTATATGACAGCATTTCTGCTTCGTTTTGATCATATTCTTACCGGAATATTTTAATAATGTAATTTGTGTAGACAATTTGTTTTGATTCTTTTGTGTACATTACTTCTTGATCTACTTTTGTCTTCAAACAGTTTTATATTTGTTAAGAAATATGTATATCATTTTACAATATACTTCCGTATTGATCACAAAATGCATATACTTTTTACTTTGTTTAAGTGATTTTGATACAAATTGTTAAAAAAATGTATTAACAATTCGTTCGGAACAAGCGCAATACAGGGATAGCAGTGTCCTATATAGTTTCGTTAAAACATGTATCTGATTTATTTAGTTACTAGCCAGTGATCAATTCTGAACAAAGAATGATTGACAAAAGCGGATTATGGTAACACATTGCTGGAATATAAAAGAGAAAATAATGACATTAACTTGAAACGGTGATTGTTTTGTAATACGTTGTCGAGCAATCTTTTTAATATATCTCCTATATTTTAGACGCTTACAAAGCATTTCAAATAAGAGTTCAGAATGCTTTATGCTTAAACTCTTTGATTATAAAACGGGTACTATATCTATCAAAAACACGAAGGTTTTTCTTTTCCTTTCATAAAGTAGATGTTTGATATGTTTTTGTTTTGTTTTGCCGTCTTGTTTTATGTGTGTTTTTGTTTTCATGAGCAGATTTGACTTTGTTCTTACATCGGCGTTCAATTCATCTAACCGACATTCCTGCTTACTAACCAGTAATTACCAATTTCTTTATAAGAAGCCGACCTACAATATTACAATTAACTTCATCGGTATATCGGTTATTTCTCACAGCGATGGTGATAATACTTGTAAAACATCATTTGTACTTTTTGCATGACTAGCATATTAGAGAGGTTATATTCCTTACTAATACATTTTCAAAATAGTTTATCAACTCATCATTCGTGGACGACTTGCCACAAACGTTTACTTATATTTTTACATTTTCAAGCAAATATGTGTGCTTTCTTTTTCTATTTTAATGTATGTATAAAAATTTGTATGTTTTCCCTTTTCGAAATGTTTTATATAATACGTATTTTTTATTCAAAGTAGCAAACTTTACTGCTCGCTGCCTATATTTTAAGAAGGGAAATGCCATAATAGACACACAAGTAAGTCGGTGATTTTTTTAAATGCTACCTCAGAATTAAAGAGTTATACAGACTAAGTATGTATTAAAATTCACACGTTTATTGTATTAGAAAATTAAGCGTAATATGGTAGTTTGCTTACATCAGGCAACCTATCATCATTTTCCAGAATTTTTGACATTTTAGATTATATATGGACATTATTTCTATTTTATCCCAATAATTCAGCCTTTTAGAGAAAGCTTACAGTGTCTGATATAATGTTAAGGAAACCTTTCAATTTGAGGATAGGAAGCCTATAATTATCTGTCACGTCTGTTATTTTGGATTCTAAATTTCTGAAAAACAAATTCATATATAACATGCAAAACATCTCATTCATTTATTGAATTGTGTGTGTTTAGAATTGAAATTGATTCATTCGCTAAATGAATTTGCAGATAATGCACTTAATAATTATATAAGTTGCATGGGTTTCCATAATCATCGTCGAGCGAGAGATTTTCATAACAATTGATTGAAGGTTTATTCATGAAATCTATACATATGAATATGTATCGGCGAAGGTCGCTAAATTTACTTATTATAGTCTGTTCTTAATTAATATTTGTAGTTCCTATAATAATAGAAATGAGAGGGTTTTTTTGTTGTCTTTCTTTCTATTTTTAATTTTGTTATGTTCAAATAGAGATAATATTGTGTGCATTTTAAATATTTCTAATGCATGATATAAACATGAACTTAATTAATCCATCCTTCCTTTCTAAAAAGGGACCCTATTGTTTAACATAGTTTTGCCATTAATACCCTCGTAGTGACACATGTTTCGTAGCATGTCATTCTAATTAACTGATTTTTCATAAAAGATCATTAAAGAGCTGTACGAAAGTACCTTAACCTGATTTATTATGAGTATAATGTTTTTAATACTACACTCATGACGTAGAGAATGTACGGTCCTGACAACGTTTCAGACAATTTAAGCCGTTGGATACTGCATTATCATTTATCACTTAAGGTTTTCATCGCATGGACAAAGTTCCTTGATCAGTGTATAGTCCATGTCGTGTCACAAGTAGTTCTTTTCATGCCACAACAATCACACTATTTTTTGCATACTGTCGCTTAATTGTTTACAGATTGAAAATTGACGGCACTATAACCATATCAATAGAAACTTTTACTCCGACACATCCAATTAATCACTGATAAACATTAAACGCTGTATATGTAATCGGGAAAGAAATGTAAACGATATAATCAATGAAAAACACATTAAAAGGCAAAGCATTATGGGCTATAACCATATTTATTAAATATATTTACATATTTAATATAACTACAGGGGAGCATGTTCCCATTGATATTATATTCAACCTGTTTAATCATATGTACTACCAAATCTAAATTATGGCTGTTAGGTATGGGGTATATGCTGAAAATTTGAAAGGTTTTTGAATGTTGCTTAATGCGGAAACACTTTTGAGAAACTGAGATTCAATTTTCTGAAGATGTAAGCTTAATTTTTTATAACACATTAGTGTACATATTTGTATTTCTGTTTTTGTATGCACATATTAAGACAGTTTTATCAGGTTTAAATAAATAAAAACTGTTAACTGTATTAAATGAAAAAACACAGATTATCATCTCACCATTAATTTGTAGAAACAGGTAGAATTTTATATGTGATCAAAGTCGTGTATTTGTAGAATTCATGACACCGAAGATTAATATCATTTTGTATTGATTTTCTCTTTGAAAGATTTTCTAAGAAAACTAAATCTATCCTACTATATGTAAGAAACCCTAGCATGTTTGAATTTTTGGAAATCATGAATTCAGACAGAAAGTCAGTGTTAACAAAACAAGCTTAATATTGTAATAAGGCATTTGAATTAAGGACCAGATTCATTTAATGCCGGGTAATATATAAGACCACTCCTGTTGCAATGTATATAGTTATGTAATTGTATATATTACTTGTGTTGTATTATATTCTCACCAATTTATTTATATGCATTAGTGGTTTCATATTCATTCATGTATATATTGGTTTATATGAAGATAAGCTGCATATGCTTAAACTAACAATGAATTACAAATTGTCCGCAAGTGACCAACAACTGATTATCCGCGGTTTCTATTTCAGCAATGAAACAAAAATAACTATTAGTACTAATGTCCGAAATCAATTGTCCCTGAATAATATCGCCTTGTTCAATCAGACGGATTTTATACTTGTCGAAAATTGCATTCAAAATTTTAATCTTGAAAATTTCAAACTCAGCCTGTTAGAATATAAGCAAAAGCACTATTAAATATAGGATATATAACCTGTCCGGAGATGATAACATACATTCATTGCTCATTTCTCTTATTTTATCTGATTAATACTCATCTCTAGCTCCCTTAAACGCCATGATCAATTTCTTTCTTTTACACTTGGACATACGAGTACAAGTGTTTCACAGACTTATCTTTTAACAGGTGTCGATGTAAAGCAATGAACATTTTAATGTCAAACGTTCCCTACTTGCTAATGACATGATCTTAAAGAGGACGGGCAAAAAAAGAAAAGAAAATAAAACTAGGGCAAAGGGATAATACTTAGCTTCGAATGTTCATAATAAGCGAAGTAACATTCATGTTAAGTTAAGGAACAATTTGTCAAGGGAATGATCTGAAAATATTGTTTAAAGCAGTATTTACGACAGACCTTTGACAAGACGACCATTACCTAATTCATTTTAACATTCTTAGCAGAGCTTATTAGCTTAGTAGAAAGATCATCTTAATAAGATGATAGTTATAAATGTCATACAAGTGTATAGGTTACACGTAATGATTATTGTTATATTAAATGCAATCGTCATCAGCGCAAAATACTTTTAACATAACATTCATTCTAATTAAAGTTGAATATACAAAATGTACAATGTACGCTTTCGACCTATCGCAAGTTTATTCATTCAAATTGAAATTCATATGCTTTGGAAGTAATCTAACAGCGATATTCATTTTAATCACGTAAGTCTGTATCAGATAAAGCATTTCGGTAAAATAAAAGATAAATTCAAGTCCTATTGTCTTTTATATTGACAGGCATTTATATCGTTTATTGTGAAATTTTAAGTGTTCACAACAGGCCAAGTAAGACTGGCTTATACAAGCTTAGAAGTTCTTTGGCAGCTGATAATTTTATGTCAAGTTCATCTGGCAAAGAGACAATATTTACTCAATTGCGTTTCACATCATGCACAATCTTTGTAAATGACAGATACAAAAAAATGCAGTGCATTGTAAAAAGGTTAAGATATTCATTTTCAGAAACGCAATATAAAAATGAATAAATAAAATAGGAATATAAACTCTGATAGAACGCAGTTCTTTTGAGTAAAAGTGCATAGCTGCATGTGACTGCTGCAGAACATCAGTTAGACTGCTTCTTATTTTACACTTAGAACAATAATATCAAAGATCTGCTTAAGAATAATGTTAGTAACAGCTGCAATAAAAACTGATTACCAAATTATCAGTCAGCAAAGTCTCTGTGGAGATGATTACAAAGTAAACTGAAGTTTGACCGTTATCATAAGGTCAAATCAAGGACAATCTTCTCTTCTAAATTTAAAACCAATTTATTGAATTTCGATTACGATTTCAAATCAAGATGTCTTGAATTCACTTCTCAAATCCTAAAATATGAACACAGTTTGTCATAATTATAACCATCAACGTTTCTCTTAAAACGAGCTAAAATGTAGTCAACTAATATAAAATTAATATGGAAGCCATAGGTTTTTCTCCAATCCTTAATTATATATGATGCAATATATTGGCAGTGTTTCGAAGAATTTGCAATCTTACTGTCCGGAAAGTGTAAGAGTACTTTAAACACCAAAATACTGTGTTTCTGTTTATGTGCATTTTGTAATGATGATGTAGGTGACAGGTTTCCTAATTTGTTTTTTTTTTACGAAGAAATATTTACTGAAAGCAACATTTCTATGTTAATTCATTTATCTTTTCAAGTTAGTAGAATTGTTTATTAGTGAAAAAAAAACTTAACTAAATAAACTAAGTATAGTTATCCAAATAATTGTTTGTTTGTTTGTTTTGGGTTTTACGTTACATCGACACAGTATAGGTCATATCGCGACGTTCCAGCTGTACTTGTGGAGGAAGACCTCAGGTGCCCCTCCGTGCATTAATTCAGGCACGAACGGGCACCTGAGTAGAACCACTGACGTTCCTTAAGCTACCAAATAATTGTCACTGTAATTATTATAAAATGATGCTTATGATGTTAACTTGGTGTAAACATAGATGGAAATAAAAAGAAAGGTTCAGATATAGTAATGAAAGTGAATAGGATGTTACACACTCTTGTAATGCATTTTAATATTTCCAGAGAAAAGAATGTTTATAAGTTTTGTGAAACAAAAATGTAAAACATTTTAAATAAGTATCGCTTTGTTATTGTTTATCCGTTATTTGTAAATTTATGCAATTATTGTTGATATCAATGTGATACTTATTGCTAATCTAATCATTCCAATAATCTTTTAATCGATGGAAACAGCAAATGAGCCGCGTCACGACAAAACCAACATAATGGTTTTGCGACCAGCATGGATCTAGACCAGCCTGTGCATAGGCGCAGCCTGATCAGGATCCATGCTGTTCGCTTACAAAACCTATATTAAGTAGAGAAACTGATAGCGAACAACATGGATCCTGATCAGACTGCGCGGATGATTTGAACATACAACATTTAGGTGGAAGTGGTTATTTGGATCTCAGCTACATAAATAAAGGTCATACAAAACAGACAAACATTTATAACATGTATAACATATAATTCCTTAACATCATCTGTAGCCCATAAGAACTAGAACTGTCATAGAAGATGATTCATACCCCCACCCGCCACCTTAACTATTTGAAAATTAAGTTGTCGTAAGCCAAATTTGAACTGGGCCTATTTTTTATCTGGAACCGGATTTTATGATGTTTCATCATTTATGAATTAAGATCGTGTAATGTCTCATCAACTTAAAGGTCTATCCCAATGGAATGTTGTGTTCATGTATAAGGACATTTCATTTATATGCTATAGCAACTTTGTAAAAAAGATATCAAAGTAAAAAATAAATAGTCTTCTGAAAATGTGTAAAACAAGATCAACAAGGAGGGGTGCTGAAATCCATCCTTTTAAATATAGTTAAGTAATTTTGATCATATTTAGCTTTGAACGCACTATTCGTTGTGTACCACTGAAAGCATTATTCTGATCAAATTTGAAATTATTAGTTTGTATTTAGATAGAAATTGTTATTATCTGATCATGAAGAAAATAATTCATCGTTCATTATTACTGTCATAAAAAGTAACTTATTAATTGTTTACACATGTTAAACCATTTTCTAGGAAAATATGAGCCCTCAATCGACGTCAGAGACAGTTATAAAATCTACTTTTAGAAGTCTAATGAGAACAAACTAAGTTGTATTGTGAACAAAATCAAATGATAAATGACTTAAAAACAGCTGGGTAGTCAGTTTTTATGGCTCAAATATTCAGTTATATGTTACAAACATACACATGTATTAGCACAGTTTATTCGAAATAAGCATAAATTATTGATTTGGTTCAGATCTCCTACTAGTATCATTCTTATTTTTGACTGGGAAATAACTTCTTTTATATTTATTGGATCACATATTGGTGCCCTGCTGGGTTGTGTCGGCGGCTGCGTTCTGTAAGCATCGCCTTGCCTTATTGATCTTTGTTCTAATTATTGTATTAAGCCTCGGGTGGACTAAGCGGTCAAAATATTATAACTAGCTAAAAACTGTCGACTACCATCATTCAGTATAACGTGACTTACCAAATAAAACATGTTTTGCTGTATTCAAATTGAGAACCTGTTGTTAATAAACTTGGCGAAATTCCGTTTATCATTTACGATATATGTTGAATTTAAAAATAGAAGTACATTGTATATTAACTTTCGTAAGGTTTCGTGGAATACAAATGCCGGATTTATGCATTGCAGTTTGCTTTATCGTCATAATCTTCAATTGCTTTCATCATTTTCTAATTGATATTCTCTATCAGTTGCCCTCTTTAGACAGTATATTCAATAGAATGCCAATCATTCAATGTTAGAAAGAAATCCGGAGAGACAAGTGACTGCTTTATACAGCTCAAGAGCCTTAATCGAATGAATACATAACGCTTGTCCTTTTGTGATTTTACTGTGAAACATTGCATTACACGTATTTAAGTTGGCTTGGGAACGCCATTGAAATCAAGCAAATCTGACAAGGCACATATTGTGAAATTGTTATGCAATGTGTATTACTTAGAGTGACATTATGCTCATATTTTCATAGTCAAGTTGAGCTGAATTGACTTTATATTTCAAAAGATTGACTGTCAAAATGGTGTTTGACCAACAGTTGATATTAGAAAATGTTTAGGATAAAATTATAAATCTCCCTAAAATTTCAAAAGACTGCCCACTCTTTTTATAAACTAAGCTTTATAGGTAAATTCTAATGGATCTTTACAGAAATTTCATTAAGGTCCGTGCGCTATTTATTGTTTATGTGAATTTAAATATTAAATTGAAAGGATGTATGGCAAAATGAAAACTTATTTTGATCTTCACCAGTTCACTCACTATATACCTTTGGATGGACATAATGTCACTTTAGCAGCAATACAACAATGACTTGTTCAATGTATGGCATTATAAAGGTAAAAAGGAAGATGATGTTACCATGTATAATTAGTTTAAATAGCCAAAACATCACTTTCAATCGCTATATGTAACATTTAGATGTAAAAGCATTCCATAGACATTCTCAGTCATAGTTCTTCATTCATTTTCAGTGACTCTGTTTTAGAGTTTAATGTCCTTCTGTAATTCAATTTGTAGAGGCTAGCCCGATTATATTTTCATAAATGAATTATAAGCTTGTCAATTTCACCAGTACTTCCAAACAACATTGCATTTGAGTAAAATGTTATGCCACCGCACTAAATAGTAGGAACAGAAGTAGATTTAGTTTTGTTTTTGTTTCTATACAATAGAACTTTGCCACAATGCAGTCGTGTCTAGTGAATTTGGGGTCAAGGTGATTTTAGCATTTCAAATGAATGCCAATGTGCAAATTTGTCTAACGTTCAAAGCCATAATGAAAATTTGGTATTTAATGTATTACATATCTGTTTTAATCTTTGAAATACAAATAAAGTTTTTTCTTCAAAACTGTCTTTTCAATTAAGCATTATATATTTCTGAAAACATAAACATTGACGATTTAAAATCATCATTATATACGTGGGGTGAATCAGAATGTCCCTAAAATGAACTCAAATTATTTTATAAATATCCCTGCAATGAAACCATTACACTTTCTATAAGTCATGGCACCAAATCATTGCAAAATATTCTCTGAAAAGCAAACATCTATCTTGCAAGAGGTCAATTTAGGGGCGTAACGGTTCACTGCGGTCTGATACAATTCGTGGGCTATCCGCTCGGTACAGTACACGGTTCGCAAATGGCGATTTCGGTTCGGTTTTGTCTACATTTCTACATTTTGACCTACATGCTCTTTGCCTTTTAGTGTAACATATAATGCCAATTTTCTTGCAACATAAATCATTTTGTTTAGTTTTTAGATTATTACAGACTTTTCTGGAGATAAAGGATGTTCTCTCACTGGCCGCTATTTACTTCATAAAAAACAAGAATAAAGAACAATTACTTTGCTCTACTAGACACACCCCCGTTTTGGATCCAAAAGATTTCTTTTGTTGTTTACAGAGAAGTTTCTATTTTTTGCATTTTGATTATCACCGCTGTCCTCCCCACAACCCTCCAGATTTAGCCATCTTATCTATAGAAAAAAATGTATTTTATACAAGACGTCGGATATATTTTAACAGAAAACACTAGCCCATGAGTTATTTTACGACAAACATTTGTCAACGTAGACGAGATTCACAAGAAGGCTATACACATAAAATATTGCTTTAATACCATTACATGCAGGCGTTTCATAACACGCGACATTTTTCATAGCTTGTAAGGTCTTGTATTTGTTTTGTTTTCGTCAAAGTAATTTACAAAAATGACATAGCCTTATCAATAATCTTGTAATACGACCGATGTAAAACTCAAAATGATTTTTATTATGTAAAAAGTATGAAATAACGTTTTGTAAATTGTCAAGCAAATTGAACCAATTCAGTCTAAGATTCTTGTTTTACAAAAATAACAAAATGCCAATAGTCAAAAGTCTAAAGCGAATTCGATATCATCGCCCTTAAATGTAAATCTGCGAAAGATGTCGCTTTCACAATAATTTGGTCGGTTTTGGGGCAACATGACTGCCTCAGCAAAGTAACACAGCCGTTTAAAGTTCTTCTGCATAACATTAAAAGATAATAGAAATAATTATATTTCAGTTATTAGTACATATATGCTCCACAGTTATTAAGCAATGTTCTCATCGTCTTATTATAAACCCAAGCGTGTCCAGTTTTTCTCACAAACTGGTTTAAACTTGGTGGCACAGCTAAAATCATTCCACTGGAAGTCATATGCATCCTCCATAAAGACACATTCCTGGTCTCCATGGTAATTGTTGGGACTGTGACCGCTCCAATCTAAAAACATAGCTTCTGTATTTGTATTGTGCCAAATCCAGGATTTTCTATCTGAAGAAGCTGTAAGTCCGGTCCAATAATTGGCATCTGTAATAAACTTTTTGTTGATAATACACGTATATTACAGAAAAAAAGTATTTTCATGTGTGAACTAAACATTTATATGTGAAAGAATAATAATAATGACAATAATAAAAATAATAATAAAGACTTTATTTGAACAACATGATTTATAATCTTTCACGAAGCCCTTAACAAGGCACGATATAAATGCATATTCAAACTATTAAGATACAAAGCTGAGAAGACTTGATATAATCAGGAAGGCAGTTCCAAATACAAGATTCAGTATAATCAAGACTTACGAAATTGTATAGTATGTAAAGTTTAAAAACGATGATGAAAGCAAATTGCGATTATTTATATCTGACAAAAATGGAAATTATTCAATAAATAGGAAGGCGTCTGACTATTAATCTTAAACATCATAATAGCTTATGTATCCTTACTTAGATAATGATAATGGTGATGATGCGATTAAATCTGACCCTTATTCCGTAACACGTGCAGTATATTTGTGATAATTTAAAAAGTTCGCATACTTTACTTGACATAAAGGAAATGAATCATATTTGGAATATTTTCACATTGATTTAAGACGTAGTTCTCCATAAGAATATAAAAATTAAAACTAAGTAAAATGATATATAGAGGATATTGAATGAGTGTAAGTTCAATACTGAATTTATTGCACGAGTTGAATAGAATTATATTATGCGAGCCTCTATTTTATTCAACGAGTGCAATAAATTCAGTAATGAATTAACACGAATTTAATATTCTATTTATCACATACCCAAAATAAAGACCGTTTAAAGTGAAATAAGAGGCATTTTTCATTGACTCGCCTACAGGATAACGCTAACATTTAGCGCGTCTTTACACTATGCGCTACGTCACGTCAAAATATATGCACGGCCGTGCAATACCATATTTACGGAGTCGCAAAATCGGCACGGGTGTGTGATAAATATCTTTAATTAAACTTGTACACATTTTATAAAGATATGCCATTTCTAATTTCTACATTATGAGGATATAATTATCAAAATAGAGATTGTTTTGATTTAAAGAAGTTTGTCTTTAAAACTTCAGTATTCCTAAATGTGCAACTGTTATTGTTTAGAAGTGGTGTAATTTCACTCAAGTACAATTAAACTACTTATCTTACTTTTTAAGCTCTTCATATGATTTTTCAGGAAAGTATTTTCAAAATCACTTTCAATGTGAACCAGTCTTGATCCATACTGAATACAAACATGCTGAAATGATAATTATGTAAATATTCATATAAATTTAATTCAATTAACCTCAAAACACAATGTGGTATGAAATTTCCCTTAAAACAACCAGTCATCTTTTAGGATTATAGTGCATAACAACTTCGTGCACTTGTTTTAATATAAATTTTTATTTTGTGAAACTGATTTTCAACAGTTACAGCGAAGGGCCCCAATAATATTGCAAACAAAAGTGGCCCAACACAATATTATTTAGGAATGTTTGTGTCAAAAGGGTGTACATGTATATTCATATGTATAATAAAATAACAAAATATCAAAATAAGATCATTATACATTAAAGCTACACAAATTTCATTGAAATCGATTTTACGCAGATCATTATTTAGTATATGAATATAATGAGTTATTTAAACGTCCATATACAATACGTATAAAGTTAAGTGAAATTAAAATAACGCATATTGTATCTAACACATGAGTTATAACAGTGCTATTCTGACATTTATACTTTCTATTGTATTCTTCATTACTGCATTAAAGGAACATTATACTCGAACTGATTACTCTTTTTCTTTTCATGAAGGGGCAACAACAATCGATTTCAAACACATAACATATTTATCACTGGATGTTAAAAGCAGTGATGTGAAATTGTTTGCCAAATGTAAACAAAGTGGTATTTTGTCTTCCATACACAAATGATTAAACACTTTTACTCGTATAACTAACGTGTTTCTTTGTGTGTTTTTCTTTTGTAAATAATCACCCTTTTTCGTCTGTCTATTTAGTTTATCGTCAAGCCGCCTTGCTAACCCCATTAGTATTATAAGTTTGTGTATTACTCATAAATATAGATAAAAGTAATTATGTTTTGTTTAAGGCATAATGTAGATGTAATATGTTCCTATGTCTTGAACTTATAACTTCTTTTACGTATTCATTTTGTTAATAAATGTTTGCCGTAATTCACTTTTTGTTAATACTGTGTTAACTTTTCATATTTAAACTAGATTGCACACATTATTGTAAGACTTTTAAGGGATGAACCTCCGACCCATTAAGTAGTCATGCGACGGAGGCAATAAATGGTGATACCGTCGGGGCCTGAAAAACAAAAAAAAAAAAAAAAAAAAAACAACAACATTTTTTGTAAAATGGGCATTTCTTTGTGAATTAAAAAAAATGTACTAAGAATAATTTACTTTATATTATTCTCTTTCCCAAAGTCATCATTATCCGAGGTTTCGTGTGTTTAAATCCCTTTTCATCAAAGACTTTGCTTTTCACTTTAAGAATCACAATTTAAGTTTCTTTTATATGTGATATATCAAACAAGAAATAAAGAAGTGTTAAACTCCTCGAAACGTCGGAGATTGATAACTTTGTGAAAGAAATACTTATTTATTGATTGTTATCAGAATGATCTAAAACTATATTTTTGCTGCATTAAACTAACAAGTATTAATGTAATAAATACAAAAATAAATCAATTTATTTGCAGTTGTTTGATAATTATTTACCTCGGCGTCGTCAAACATGTATGTCTTGTTAGGGAAAAGATAACAGGACTCGTGAAAACGTATCCATGAATCTGGACACACGTGATGTGACGAAGAACCTTGAAATACATGAACATGTTATACATTTGAATTAACATTAAATATGAAAATTTGACCATCTTGTCTTACTATGAATTATAATAGTTTACTGTGTATTAAGGTAGAAACTTGCAAAATGATAAGGTGATAACGCATGATATTTAATATTTCTATACAGTTATTATTCTGTATTTGAAAATAAACTGGATGCCAATCGTGCTTTGTTACAACCAGTTTTGCAACAAAAACGACTTTTGCAATAATTTTAATTGCAAAACTCGTTTCGTTGACATGATTATATTGCAATTTGATCACAACCGGTTTTGCAATAAAAACGAGTTTTGCAATAAAATATTTTTTGTATCGGATTTTATTGAGATTATACAAAAGACATTATTAAATTTATATATGTATATTAGGATTGACATGCAGGGATATTCGGGAATAACAATATATATGCGTATGATCAATTAATAATTTACATTCTAAATCATTAATTTTTTTCTTTTTAATATATATATATGACGAAAGAATGATCATCATGAAATATTAGGACATGTACATTTATAACAACAACTGTAGTTTTAAAAACTCTTGTGCTCAAATCTCTGTGATATACATTCATGATCTTGTAATAAGGTCTTAACTTACAGGTACTTTGAAGAAAGAAAAAACAAACGAGTTTCGCAATTATTTTATTGCAAAACTTGTTGCGTTGACATGATTTTATTGCAATTTGATCACAACCTGTTTTGCAATAAATACAGTTTGCAATAAAATATTTCTGTATTGGATGTTATTTAGATTATACTAAAGACATTATTATTTTTTTTTCAATAAAAACGAGTTTTGCAAAAGTTTTATTTATTTAATATATATGATGAAAGAATGATCATCATGAAATATCAGGACATTTACAAAAATTTGGGAATAATGTATACATGTATATGTTTTACAATAATTTACATTCTTAATGTCATATATGCTTTTCTTAAATGAATATGATCATAGAATCATTGACATTTTCAACAACAACTGTGGTTCTGGAAATCCGGTTGTGATCAATTTGCAATAAAATCATGTCAACGCAACGAGTTTTGCAATAAAATTATTTCGAATGTCGTTTATTTTATGGTCATGTATGTATATATCACAGAGATTTTAACTGTATAGTTCCAAAACTAGTTAGTGTTGAAAATGTTCACCATTCAATCATCATATGAGCCACGTCACGACAAAACCAACGTAATGCGTTTGCGACCAGCATGGATCCAGACCAGCCTGCACATCCACGCAGTCTGATCAGGATCCATGCTGTTCGCTTACCAACTCCATTACTAGTAGAGAAACTGATAGCGAACAGCATGGATCCTGATCAGACTGTACAGATGCGCAGGCTGGTCTGGATCCATGCTGGTAGCAAACCCACTATGTTGGTTTTGTCGTGACGCGGCTCATATATATTAAAAGAAAAAAATAAATGACTTTAAGGATGCAAATTTTTGTTGAAACATATACATGTATACATTAATTACGAATATAATCCCTGCATGTCAATCCTTATATAGAAAGATAAATTTGATTTTTCTACAGTATACTCTCAATCAAATTCGATATTAAGATATTTTATTGCAAAACTCGTTTTTTATTGCAAAAACGGTTGTGATAAAATTGCAATCAAATTAAGTCTGCTGCACCAATATTCCAAAATAACATGAAGATAATAGTTAATCTGGTTGGATACATTGTTTCACAGTCCTTGTTTGCTTCTAAACGCCGCTCTAAACATAATATATGCATATTTGGATAATACTGTTGATGGACGGAAGTTAAATGATACAAACAATATTTACATCCAGTTAGAATGCACAGAGATTAAAATACATACATTTTGATAAACACTGTCTAAAAAAGGACACACAAAAAGAAAAAAGAAGTAGAAAACAAAAACAAAAGATTAAAAGATAACGAATCACCATACCATAAGACAATTTATCTTTACAAGGCTTTTATGTTTTTCTTCCTATTATTTTCCATGTTTTACCCTAACTATGACTTCCTGATTGTAATTGATATCAGTTGCAACATTTGCTTCTATTTATTTTCTACTATTTATAATTTTGTTACACCCCGACCTTGTCTTCTTTATTCACAAAATGTGCGGATTATATAAATGTTGAATTCTGCTTAAGCAGGTGCTAGGGGGCGTGGACGGTAGTTTGCACTTGACAGTACCGTCCATGAACAGGCTCAATCAAACCGAGCCTGCAACATTTTCAATTTTGCCGTGTTGGGCTTTCTTTAGGGATTCGTATTTTGCTCTATTTTATCGCCACATCAGCGTTGTTTGTGCCGTGTGGAGGCTGTAAAAAGTCGCCCCGTACATTCAATCAGAGATGTTATATTTCCGATCCTTAAAGATCGTTCGGCACGACATTATTGTTGTGCTTGTGGTAATTTAGTTCTTTATATTCGGCTATTTTCTTGTTGGGTGGTTCCAGTATTCCTCGCTTGAATACTGTTGAATCACCCTTAGGATATGTTGCCTGCTTTTTAATTTTGTCTTTTTACATCTGTGATATGCAGGCTTCATAACCTCTGATCTCCTTTCTAAATTCCATTTTATTTAGTTCCGCCCATTGTTTTCACGTTTAGGGCACACGCATTTTATTACTTGGGGGACCATATGCCGCTTTCCATGGAATGGCACGACAGTGTCACATTGAAGGTTCCATGATAACCGCCATATGAACACATCTGCGGATGTTTCAAAATTCAAAATTGTACCAGTTCATGTTAAATGTTGAATTCTGCTTAAGCCGGTGCTAGGGGTCGTGGACGGTATTTTGCACTTGACAGTACCGTCCATGAACAGTCTCAATCAAACCGAGCCTGCAACATTTCAATTTTGCCGTGTTGGGCTTTCTTTAGGGATTCGTATTTTGCTCTATGTTATCGCCACATCAGCGTTGTTTGTGCCGTGTGGAGGCTGTAAAAAGTCGCCCCGTACATTCAATCAGAGATGTTATATTTCCGATCCTTAAAGATCGTTCAGCACGACATTATTGTTGTGCTTGTGGTAATTTAATTCTTAATTCGGCTATTTTCTTGTTGGGTGGTTCCAGTATTCCTCACTTGAATACTGTTGAAACACCCTTAGGATATGTTGCCTGCTTTTTAATTTTGTCCTTTGACATCTTATCTGTGATATGCAGGCTTCATAACCTCTGATCCCCTTTCTAAATTCCATTTATTTAGTTCCGCCCATTGTTTTCTCGTTTAGGTCACACGCATTTTATTACTTGGGGACCATATGCCGCTTTCCATGGAATGGCACGACAGTGTCACATTGAAGGTTCCATGATAACCGCCATATGAACACATCTGCGGATGTTTCAAAATTCAAAATTGTACCAGTTCATGTTAAATGTTGAATTCTGCTTAAGCCGGTGCTAGGGGGCGTGGACGGTAGTTTGCACTTGATAGTACCGTCCATGAACAGGCTCAATCAAACCGAGCCTGCAACATTTTCAATTTTGCCGTGTTGGGCTTTCTTTAGGGATTCTTATTTTCTCTATTTTAGCCGTAAGAGAATAGAAAGTCAAGCAGGCAAGTAAAAACCAGTGATAGAAGTCAGTTAAATAGAGTACAACACAATGTTTGAATTTTGAAAATACGAATACATCCGTTTTGAAAAAAAGGTTTTAAAGACTTATAAGTTCTCAGTAATTTAAAGTTTCTATATCTTTTTGACGTATGTATACCACGTTTCATTGATACCTTTAGTCTAAAATATGATAAACAAGATCAACAAGGAAAGGCGGCGTTCAATGAACGCAACCCCCACATGACCCAGCAACAAGAACCAATGGCAAGGAGCCCAGGGGGACCCCAAACAAAAACAGGACAGGGCAAAGACAGAGCACGGACAGGTTAATCATTAAATGATAATTAATTTGTAACTGATTAGGAATTCAAAGAAAATAAAAATAGGCCCACAAAGGGGAAGGGGACAGGAGACCGGGGGAGGGGGTGGGGAGTAATCAAAGAAATAAAAACTAGAGGCAATGGGGAAGATACTTACCGTAGACGAACGAGAAAACAACAAGGGACACAAGCAAAAGTGTCACCAAAACAGTATGAAACAACATAAGACATACATCTGAGGAACACAGTGGGGCGCCGCCTTGGAACGGTCAGCCATAATGGCCGGAAAAGTCATAACACTCTTTAAATTTTAAAAGCCTTTTTAAAAGAAGTACAAAGATACTTTTAAACTTAATTTCAACAAAAAATATTTCCATCCGACAACTTAGAAATAAAATACTGCTTACAACGCTTGTAATTTAATTAATCAAGCAAAGAATTCCACGTTACTTAATATAGAAATGTTCTGTAACTTAATATAGACTGAGTGGGTATATGTTACACGGATATAGGTCGCTGGCTACACTCGCATTCACCTTTGACGTGACACTAGGCCTGTAAATAGATAAATAGGGACTTTGTAATTTACCTTGAATAAATAACCTAATCGACATGACAAGACAAATGGAAAAAAATCGTTCGATTTTTACATTAATTTCGTATACATGAACTTTTTTTTCGACTATAAGCCTTTCATTTTTTATTTCATTATTTTTCAATCAATATGTCTTAGTTGAATATATTTCCTCACAATTTCTCTCAAATAAAATTTAACTTGAATTTGTATACAAAAGAAAAATCAACTTTTCTTTTCTCTATAAATGGATCCTCTCTAAAATCCGATCTTTGCTTGCCTAAGTATGTGTTATTTTTCTACCCATATTTAATTTATTGTTGTGTTATCTTTTTTTTGTTATTTTTTATTATCATGTTGTCAATTATTGTGAACTAATATGAAAGATGAAGATATTTTGACTTTGACTTTGATACATAAACGCTTTTATTACCTACATTATTCAGGTTGTTTTTATCAATCTCTTATAATTTTCAAATCTAAACAAATCAATTCTCAAGTGATTAAATAATGATAATATAAAACATGCCCCCGCACGTACGCATACGGACACACACACGCGCGCGCAAACACAGAGATGAATTGCTATAACCCATCGCAAATTTTGGTGACATAAGAAAGTAAAGTGATAACATGTTAAAAAGAACATTTCATTGCCGAAATATTGTTCTGTTATTAACAGCAGTTGTGTATAAATACACGTATACAATATTTGTTATAAACCTTCATGTCATAAAACGAAATGTTGCATTGAATCGTAATTTTGAAACAAATATGTCCCGCCACAGCTTCACCTTTGCATATTATAAACGGCAAATCGTTTTAATGGTTGTGAGATTTCCATTATAATGTTATATTCAACTTGACTCGCAAAACAGGAAAAGAACTGTCTGTTACCTAATTATAAATTAACACCGAATGTCAGTGGCATTGGTTTTGTCTTAGACAAACAAGTTATTTATGGACATAAATTAATTCTTAGATAATAACTACAAAGCAGACAATAAAGACACACCTTGTACATAAAAAAGATAGCAGCGACTCTCCAAACGTTTCCTCAGAATAATTACTCCTTACAGACTAGGCATGTGCAAATTAACATCTTTTTTTCTATTATCAGGCAATCTAACCTTCTGAAGACATGTTGACATTTAGGTTTAGAGAAATCTTACAATGTCTAGAAAAATTCTAAGGCAACATTGAAAGTGACGAGAGAACAATCGGCAACACTAAAACAAAATATATTTTAAAAGGGAATAGAGGTAATGAACCCTGCATATCACAGATATGCTGACAAAAGACAAATTTAATAAAAGTGCCATCATGGCCCTTATATAATATCGCTCATCTGATTGTTAAGGCGTTTAATGGACTAATTAGTATTTTTATCTTTATATTTGTAGGGGATCATAGATTATGAAGCATATATTTCATATATAAGCTGTCAAAAGACAAAATAAAAAAGCAGGCAACATGTAGAAAGGGTGATTAAACAATATTCATGTGAGTAACACTGGAACTGACTAGAAAAACACCAAATCGGAAAGAACTAACAGTACAATAAACATGCACTCGCAACACTTATGTCGCGTTGAACGATCTTCAAGGATCTAAAATATAACATCTTTGATGAAATGTACGTGGATATTTTTTACAGCCGCCACACGGAAAAGATAACACTTATGTGATAAACAGAGTCCCTAAAGAAAGCCCAACACTGCAAAATTAAAGGTGTGAGGGATGTTGCACTTTTTCATTATCCTTCATGTACAGACTTAATCAAACGGCCGAGTCTGCAATTTTCATGTTATTTTGTTGTTGTTATTATGCTTCTGAGAGATCACACTTTTTCCAGACTGTACCTTGTTGATATACATGCATATAGCTACATGTATTTATGGTTTAAGAAATGTCTTTGTAAAAAGCACATTTACTCCCGTTATACATACGCTGGTATTTAATCGGATAATAAACAATTTCCCGCCCTATTTGCTGGTACATTTATTTCTCGGATAGCTTATTGTTATTGCACAATGTAATCTATATGAAATGTAGATTTGTATTCAGCTCGAGGCCTTACTAATAGGTGTTCATTAAGATTATTATCTCTCATTTCTAGAAAACCTAGTTCAATAATTATTGCCGAGGGATATAGCGCTTCTAATTTATATATTAGGCTTTCGCTGGAAGCCAAATGTATCAGTGTAAACAATCATGACTTAAATTAACATTTATTTCTCAATCGAGTACGCACTAAACTCTCCGTTCCCATTTCGCTAGTGATATGATTATCCGTACCAGAATACTTATTGATATTAAAGTACAATATAAATTATTAAAGCAAAGTTGCTTCAAGTTTCTGTATTTGCATGGCAACCTAAACATTTGATAACATGCATTTTAAAGCATTAAAAGTTCACAATTTGAAAGATTTACGATGCTAGTTTTAAAAAGAATTGCGACAAAAATGTCATTCTAACATGTTTCCTTAGAGGACAATAATTTTATATCATATGCTGCGTAACTGGCAATAGGAGAAAGCACATTGAATGTGTTTGAAAAAATTAATTAATGGAACATACATTACTTTGTTGGATACGCAAACATTTATGCTTATTTAAATGTTAAAACGTTGATTGTAATGTTACTTTTTTAAATGAAGTGTAAGCACTTCAGAAGGATTTTGTAAGTACTTGATACTTAAAGAGTCTAATGTTTCTTTGAGTATTCTTCTATCTGTGTTTCAAATTAGTTAATATTTATGTTAATTGATTACCTAAGTAATGAAAAAAATAATTAGGAATAAATTGGATTTATCTGGCTCAGTCACCAGATACATGTAATTAGTTAAACAAAATACAGACAAGTAGAATGAAAACTATAAATACAGGAAATATGTGAAATTTAATTCTTGATTAGTGGATTCAAAATATTGTGCTTCGGGTTTATGCGTAATAGATTGCATACCTTTATAATATATAGTACTTTGAAGCTTTCAGGGGTTTTGTGGAAAACAATTAATGCAGGCTAAGATAGATATTGCAATATATATCGTAACCTACTTAAATGGCTATATTGAAATCTGCTTAACCCGTTTTCCGGTCAATAAGTATAGTTGGGAATGAGATATTTCATTCGAACTTTGTGTGTTGCAAGGTAATGTAAAGATTTTGCTTATAAATGCATTTGAGATCATGGTAAAGGTCGCTGTTACTATTACGTTACGTTACGTTATATAATCGGTTTCTTGTCAATAAAGTTTTAAATGAGATAATTCAATGAAACATGGTGTATTATACCAAACTGAAAACCCACCTTAAGATTTCTTTTGTTCCCGTTAGGATCAAGGCAAAAGTCACTGTTACTTAAAATAAAATAAAAATCAGGTAAAAAAAATGAGTTTGGAATGAAGTATTTCATTGGTATAATGTGTGTTATGTGAAGACGTGAATTTTTATTGATAAGCCGACTGGTTCTCATCTTCAAAGCGCGGCGCATGTGCATGCAGCAAAGCTAGGGAGCCAGTTTGAATTTGTAGAAAAAATTGTAAATGGAGTCAAACGGCGATAATGTTGATGTTTATTTCGCCTGTTGCGTTGTTTATATAGACGTTGAATATATGTTTTTTGTTTTTTTCAAAACGGCTTATATTTAGTTTTTTCGATATCACATCCGCTATAGCACAGTCAAATAAGTGATTACCCCATATATCAGTGGTCAGTGGTTCGATCCCTTCTTTTGCCATTGTTGTTAAGACCTTTTCCTTTTTTCTTTTTCTCCTTTTTTACCTATTTTTTAAGTATATTTTAATGAAAATGGCCAAGTATTTGCAAAGTTGTTAATACGGATATAAAAATAACGTTTATTCTAATTGAGGTTGAATATACAATGTACGCTTTCGACCTATCGCATGTTTATTCATTCACATTGAAATTCATATGCCTTGCAAGTAATCTAACAGCGATGTTCATTTTAATGACGTCAGTCTGTATCAGATAAAACATTTTAGTAAAATAAAAGATAAATTCAAGTTTTATTGTGTTTTATACAGACAGGCATTTATATCGTTTATTGTGAAGTTTTAAGTGTTCACAACAGGCCAAGTAAGACTAGTTTATACAAGCTAAGAAATTCTTTGGCAGCTGATAATTTAATGCCAAGTTCATCTGGAAAAGGGCCAATATTTACTCAATTGCGTTTTACATCATGCACAATCTTTGTAAATGACAGATACGCAAGAAAAGAATACAGTGCATGGTAAAAAGGTTAAGATATTCGTGATCATAAACGCAATAGAAAAATGAATAAATAAAATAGGAATATAAACCTTGGTAGGACGCAGTTCCTTTGAGTAAAAGTACATAGCTGCATGTGACTGCTGCAGATAATTGGACTGCTTCTTATTTTACACTGAGAACAATAATATCAAAGATCTGCTTAAGAATATCGTAAGTTACACTTTCAATAAAAAAACATTAACTACAAAATTATCAGTCAGCAAAGACTCTATAGAGATGATTACAAAGTAAACTGAAGTTTGACCTTTATCATAAGTTCAAATCAAGGATAATCATCTCTTCTAAATTTAAAACCGATCTATTGAATTTCGATTACGATTTCAAATGAAGATGTCTTTAATTCACTTCTCAAATCCTAAAATATGAACACAGTTTGTCATAATTATAACCATCAACGTTTCTCTTGAAACGAGCTAAAATGTAGTCAACTCTTATAATCAGTGGTCAATATGACAATTGAATTCTTAAAATTTATTTTACAATTTAATAAAAAAGGGTAGAAAACGTAAAATCTCAGTATTGAAATAGCAGATTAAACACAAAAAAGAAAAGAAAACAATATTCAAAAAATCTGTATTTTTTTTATTAAAAAAGATATTATAATTATTGTATAATAAACAATTATGCTCAACATGATCAACATGGTAATATAACCAGTGTCATATTTTTACTAAGTGTGAACAGATACCTTAAGAGGGGTCTTCGCTAAAAGCGATAACATAATGAGGGACAATTACACAAGTGTGCTGTTGATCATACGTTACACATATGGATTATAAATGATTGTTTACATGTATATCCGTTGCTATTAATAATCACGATCATAAAGAAATAACAAGTAATGTTCTAATCTCTAACATGCCAATCAAAGTTCATAATGGACAAAGTCTTTCGTCCGTTCATTGATAAGTGATATACAATTCTGGTAAAAACCAATTAACAATTGAAAAGTTGTCATCATAATTATGTTTACTAGTTCATCTTCACTTGTTGCATTTCTTGCTTGGACGCCCTTTGATGCTTTGCATCAATGCTTTTCTTATACGTGGAATGAATCAGAATGTCCCTAAATTATTTTTAAAATATTCCTGCAAAGAAACCATTACACTTCGTATAGGTCACGGCACCATTTCATTGCATAACATTCTCTTAAAAGCAAACATTTGTCTTGCAAGAGGTCAATTTAGGGGCGTTACGGTTCACCGCGGTCTGATACAATCCGCGGATTATGCGCTCGGTACATTACACGATTCGCCAATGGCGATTTCGGTCCGGCTTTTTTCTACATTTTGACCTTTAGGCACACTCCCAGCCGTAGAATTTGTTTTTAGAAAATGGCATAACATGTCCAAAAAAAAACCAAAAACAAAAAACAACAAAAACCACAAAACCATTCCATTACTAGTTGTTTCTCTTTCATTATTTAACTTATGAGCGGGACTATTTTACAGCGAAAGAAATGATTTAAAGAAAAGCCATGATCTCATGGGGTTGGGGAAATTTTGACCCCAAAGCTATCATTTAAGTAAAGTTGATAGAAGTTCACTAGACAATGTTTCATTCTAAATATCTGAGAGAAAATAAATTGCTATATGTATATACTTGTATATAAAAATATACATCTATAAAAAACATTACCCTGTCGCGGGACTAAGTTTGATCCGAGGGCTATAATTTGAAAAATCGTGGTTCACAAGACAATGTCTTACTCAAAATATACATGTTCTTGGCCTTTTAGTTCAATAAGAAAAAAAACCTTCAGTTGATAACTTTCTTTTGTTCCTTTTGGTTGCAATGACATCTTTTGGTTGCCATGACAACCTCATTTCTATCTTTTTGACATACTATTCGTTACACCTACCCTTTTCTGTGATGACAGAAATAAATTTTCAAAGGCGTTCAGGCAAAGCAAATATAAATTTTATGCTTTATGTAGTGTAACATATAATGCTATTTATTCTTGCAACATTAATTATTTTGTCTAGTTTTTATATTATTACAGAGTTTTCTGGAGGTTCAGGATGTCCTCTCACTGGCCGTTGTTTGCTTCTTTAAAAATTACTTTGGTCTTCTAGACACACCCTCGTTTTGGATCCAAAAGATTTCTTTTTTGTTTACAGAGAATTTTTCTATTTTTGCATTCTGATTATCACCGCTGTCCTCCCCACAACCCTCCAGATTTAGCCATCTTATCTATAGAAAAAAATGTATTTTGTTTTATACAAGATACAAGAAAATTTATTTTACGTCGGATACATTTTAACAGAAAACACTAGCTCATGAGCTATTTTTCCGACAAACATTTGTTAACGAAGGCGAGATGCACAAGAAGGCTATACACATAAATATTGCTCTTATACCATAATATGCAGGCGTTTCATTAAACGCGACATTTTTTATAGCTTGAAAGTACTTGTATTTGTTTTGTTTTCGTCAAAGTAATTTACAAAAATGACATAGCGTTAGCATTAATTTTGTAATACGACCCATGTAAAACTCAAAATGATTATTATGTAAAAAATATGAAATAAATTTTGTAAATTGTCAATCAAGTTATACCAATTCATTCTAAGATTCTTGTTTTACAAAGACATGAAAATGCAAATAGTCAAAATTCTAAAGAGAATTCGATATCATCTGCCATAAATGTAAATCTGCGAAAGATGTCGCTTTCACAATAATTTGGTCGGTTTTGGGTCAACATGACTGCCTCAGCAAAATTATACAGCCGATTAAAGTTCTTCTGCATTACATTTAAAGATATTAAAACTAATTATATTTCAGTTATAAGTACATATATGCTCCACAGACGTTCTCATCGTTTTATTATAAACCCAAACGTGTCCAGTTTTTCTCACAAACTGGATTAAACTTGTTGGCACAGCTATAATCATTCCACTGGAAGTCATATGCATGCTCCATAAAGACACATTCTTGGTCTCCATGGTAATTGTTGGGACTGCGACCGCTCCAATCTAAAAACATAGCCTCTGTATTTGTATTGTGCCAAATCCAGGATTTTCTATCTGAAGAAGCTGTAAGTCCGGTCCAATAATTGGCATCTGTAATAAACGTTTAATTGATAATACACGTGTATTACAAAAAAGTATACAAGGCACGATATAAATGCATATTTAAACTATTAAGATACATAGATGTAGAAGACTTGATATAATCAGGAAGGCAGTTCCAAATACACGCTTCAGTATATTCACAACTTACGAAATTGTATGGTATGTAAAGTTTAAAAAAGATGATGAAAGCAAATTGCGATTATTTATATCTGCCAAAAATTGAAATTATTCAATGAATAGGAAGGCGTCTGACTATTCATGATCTTAAGCATCATAATATCTTATGTATCTGTTACTTAGATAATGATAATGATGATGCTGCGATTAAATCTTATCCTAATTCCGTAACACATGCAGTATGTTTGTGATAATTTAAAACGTTCTCATACTTTACTTGACATACAGGAAATGAATTATATTTGGAATAATTTTGACATTGATTTAAGACGTAGTTCTCTAATGACAACAGGTTAAATGATATTTATCTTAAATAAAACTTGTACACATTTTATACAGATATGCCATTTCTAATTGCTAGAATATTAGGATATAATTATCAAAATAGAAATATGTTTTGATTTTAAGAAGTTGTCATTAAAACTTCAATATACTTAAATGTGCAACTATTATTGTTTGGAAGTGGGGTAATTTCACTCAAGTACAAGAAAGGTTATAGAATTAAATTATTTATCTTACTTTTTAAGCTCCTCATGTGATTTTTCAGGAAAGTATTTTCAAAATCACTTTCAATGTTAACCAGTCTTGATCCATACTGAATACAAACATGCTGGAATGATAATTATGTAAATATTCATGTAAATTTAATTCAATAAATGTCATAACTTAATGTGGTATGAACAATCTCTTAAAACAACCAGTCATCTTTAAGAATTATAATGCATAACAACTAACTTCGTGCAATTGTTTTAATATAAATCTTTATTTTGTGAAACTGATTTTAAACATTTACAGCGCTTGGCTCCAATCATATTGCAAACGAAAGTGGCCCAACGCAATATTATGTAGGAATGTTTATGTCAAAAGGATGTACATGTATATTTAAATATACAATAACATAAATTTAAGATAAGGTCATTATACATATTAAAGCTATACATTTTTCATTGAAAGCTGTTTGACGCAGATCATTATTTAGTATGTACGGTCCTAATTAAGAGTTATTTAAACGTCCGTAAAAATACGTATAAAGTTAACTGAAATTAAAATTACGCATATTTTATCTAATTACAGTGATATTCTGATATTTATACTTTCTATAGTATTTTATTACTGCATTAAAGGCACATTATACTTGAACTGATTGCTTTTTTTCTTTTAATAAAGGGGCAAAAGCAATCGATTTCAAACATATAACATATTTGTCACTGGATGTAAATAGCACTGATGTGACATTGTTTGCCAAATGTAAACAAAGTGGTATTTGGTCTTCTATACACAAATGATAAAAAAAAAACTTTAACTCTTATTACTAACATTTTTGGGTAAAATGAGCCTTTCATTATGAATTTTAAAAACAATGTACTAAAGTTAATATATTTTTTATTATTCTCTTTTACAAAGTCATCATTCTCCGACGCTTCGAGACGTTAAATCCCTCTTTATCAAAGACTTTGCTGTTCATTTTATGAATCACGAATTAATTTTCTTTTAATATGTGATTCATCAAATAAAACATAAAGAAGTGTTTAACTCCTCAAAACGCCGGATATTGATAACTTTGTGAAAGACATATTTATTTATTGATTATTTTCAGAATGATTTAAAAACTTTATTTTGCTGCATCTAACTCACAAGTATTAATGCGATACATACAAAAATAAATCAATTTATTTGTAGTTGTTTGATCATTATTTACCTCGGCGTCGTCAAACATGTATGTCTTGTTAGGGAAAAGATAACAGGACTCGTGAAAACGTATCCATGTATCTGGACACATGTGATGTGACGAAGAACCTTGTAATACATGAACAGGTTATACATTTGAATTAAAATTAAATATGACAATGTGACCATCTTGTCTTACTATGTACTATAATAGATTACTGTGTATTAAGGACTGATAAGGTGATAACGCATGCTATTCAATATTTCTATATAGTATTTATTCTGTATTTGAAAATGAGATGGATGCTAATCGTGCTTTATGTATAAATATCAAAATGAAAAAAAAAAAATTTAAAATCTAGAATGAAGATAGAAACAGTGATATAGACATTATATTTTAGAGCTTAACCAAAATATCATGTTATCAACTGATATATCCTACGACAACATTACATCAATATTTCTATCATCGTATAATTTAAAGTTGCTAACAATGACAAAATTATTATTTTCAGCGTGTCAAGTCATATTAAATAACAAAAAATGCCACTTAAACTATGATTGACTTGAAGATGTACTTACAATGTTTATTTGCAATAAGATGGTTGAGAATGTTAACCGCCGTCTTTAACAAATCTTCTGCTTTGTACAAGCTTACTGCTGCACCAATATTCCAAAATAACATGAAGATAATAGTAAATCTTGTTGGAGACATTGTTTTACAGACTGTGTTAGCTTCTAAACCCGCTAAACATACATATTCATATCTGGATAATTTGGTTGATGGACGGAAGTTAACTTAAATAATACAACTATCTACCACCAGTAAGAATGCTCAGAGATTAAAATACAAACATTTTGATAAACACTGTCTAAAAAGGACACCCTTTTGTCACATAAACAAAAAAGAAAAACAAAAGAAAAAAAAACAGAAAACAAAACGTACTTACATAGACAAACAAGAGATAAAAAAGATAACGAATCACCATACCTTCAGAAAATTTTTCTTTACCAGACTTTTATGTTTACCTTCCTATTTTCCTCATGTTTAACCTTAACTATGACTTCCTGATTGTAATTGATAACAGTTGTAACATTTGCTTCTATTTTTTCCCTACTAGTTATAATTTTTGTTACTTCCTCGTCGTCTTTATTCACCATAATTTGTTAAGCTATGATTTTAGCTTAAGAATAGTAAGTCAAGCAGTCATATATTCATGAGTAGTGAAAGTCATTTTAAAAAATGCAAAACAATGTTTGAATTTTGAAAACACGAATGTATCCGTTTTGAAAAAAATTTAATAATAATAAGAGTTTGAAGGACTTATAAGGCCTCAGTGATTAAAAGTTGCTATATCCTTTGGATGCATGTATTCCCTTTTGTACGACCGCGACTTATTTGAAACCTTTAGCCGGAAAATTCATAACAAACTTTCATCTTCTTTGATGATTCAAACTCCAACAGAAGTAAAGAGGTACTGGTGCCACGGCTTTTTGAAACTTAATTTCAACAAAAAATATTTTCATTGCCTTCTAAAAACGTTAACATACTGCTTACAACGCTTCCAATTAAATTACTCAAGTGAAGGTTCCCGCGTTACTTAAAGATCCTGTATGTTGTAATTAAGGTTGTTACCATGGTGGTGTATGTAGTTTTCACTCTGGATCACGGCAGTAAGCCACATAGAATTCACAACCACCGCATCGTTCCTAGGCAGGCTGTCAAGATGCCTTAATTTTTGCAAGGAACTGAAACTTCTGTACATACCAGAGCAGATGTACAATGCGAATACCGTAGAAAGGTTTTACCGTAGAAAGGATTTCATGATCAATCACAACGAAAGTGACCTGCGCCGTCCGGGAATCGAACCGGGGTCGCCCAATTTACAGTCAACTGCTCTACCTATTGAGCTAACCGGGCGGCTTGCTTGTTACCACACTTAAATGAAATTTTATACATGTATATAATTATGATTCTAAACCAATTTTGAAACAACGAAAACTATGTAATATATGTACTGCAAATATTTATATGCATTTTATGTAATCATTAAAATATTTGCATTCATTTCTAATTGAAAAATTTGACTTAGACTTTATGAAAAAAATTAATTTCTAATTTCCTCTCTTTATTAACATGAACTGTAAATTCGGTAATAACTTTACAAATAATGCTTTTTGGAACTCACAATATTAATAAATCATCATTTAATCATTACATTTATGATATAAAACCATTAAAAAATTGAGTTATAGGATCTTTAATATAGGCTGAGTGGTTATATGTCAGGCTTCGAACGCATTCGCACGCATTCACCGTTGACCTGACACTAGACTGAAAATAGATAAATAGGAATGTTGTCTTATGTAACGCTTGATTGCTTATAGTAATTTACCTTGAATAAATAATCTACTCGACATAACAAGACAAATGGAAATAATATTATCAAAAATCGTTCGGTGTACATTAATTTCGTTTACATTTAACTTTTAAGCATATGACCCTTTTATTTTTTATTTTATTATTTTTCAATCAATATGTCTTAATTGAATATTTTTCCTCACACTTTCTCGGAAATAAAAATTAGCTTGAATTTGTAAACAAAAGGAGAATCAACTTTGCTTGTCTCTATCCCTGATAAAATCCGATCTTTGCTAGCCTATGTATTATTTTTCTACTCATATTCAATTTAATTTTGTATGATATTTTTTGTATTATCGTGTTGTCACTTGTTGTGACCTGATATGAAAAAAGAAGATATTTTGACTTACGCACACACACACACAAACAGACGTGAATTGCTATAACCCTTCGCAAATTTTGGTGACAAAAAAGTAATGTGATGACACGTTAAAAATAATATTTCATTGTCGAAATATGTTCCTGTTATAAACAGCAGTTGTGTATAAATACACGTATACAATATTTGTTATAAACCTTCATGTCATAAAAAGAAATATTGCAAGGAAAACCATAATTTGAATCGTTATTATGATATTTCGAAACTTGAAAATAGGTCCTGCTACAGTTTCACCTTTTCAAATCATGAAAGTTAAATCTTTATAACAGTTGTGAGATTTCCATTACAATGCTATATTCAACTTGACTCGCAAAGAAGGAAAACACCGTCTGTCACCTAATTGTAAATTAACACCGAATGTCAGAGGCATACGTTTTGTCTTAGACAAAAAACGTTATTTATGGACATAAATTAATTCTTAGACAACACCTACAGACAATAAAAATACACCATAGACATACAAAAGAAAACAGCGACTCTCCAAACGTTTCCTCGGAATAATTACTCGTTACAGACTAGGTAAGTGCAAAATAACATCTTTTTCATGTTATCAGGCAATCTAACCTTTTGGAGTAATATTGACATTTAAGTTCTATTTCTTGTTTTAGAGGAATCCTACAATGTCTGGAAAAATTCTTAGGCCACATTCAAAGTGACGAGAGAACAATGGGCAACACTAAAATAAAAGACATTTTGAAAAGGGAATAGAATTTACGAAGCCTGCATATTACAGATATGCTGTCAAAAGACAAATCTAATAAGAATACCACCATGGCCTTTCTATGATATCGTTCACGTGATTGTTAAGGCGCTTAATGGACCAATATTTTAATCTTTATATTTTAAAGGGGATTACAGATAATGAAGCTTACATTTTTACATATAAGCTGCCAAAAGACAATAATAACAAGCAGGCAACATGTCGAAAGGCTAATTTAACAGCATTCAAGTGACTTATACTGGAACCGACTGAAAAAAACACCAAATTGGAAAGAACTGAAAGTACTAAAAACCTACACCCGCAACAATAATGTCTTCCTAAACGATCTATTAGGATCAAAAATATAACATCATTGATTAAATGTACGGGAAGACTTTTTACAGCCGCCACACGGAACAGATAACACTGATGGGCGATAAACAGAATCCCTAAAGAAACCCAACATTGTAGAATCGAAGCCGTGAGGAATGTTGCCCTCATGTACAGACTCAATTAAACCGAGTCTGCAATTTTCATGCTATTTTGTTGTTATTATGCTTCTGAGAGATTCCATTTTTTCTAGACTTTTGCCGTGTTGATCTTATTTATTTTGTTATCTTCAATATTTAATAAACTGTGGTGTTTTGAAAATTTGCGCTCGGTTTAATTAAGACCTGGTTCAAATGATCGGCATGAAGAATGAACATATCAAGGAAAGTGAAAACAGGAAGTCCCTGTTTTCTAGATCAAGAAAGTCCCCGACTGTGCATGGATTACTTCAGTGTAACAGCCTTGACTTCAGTTTTAAATGTAAAGGTAACAACTTCTGCACATTATTTTTTTTTATTTAATGCATTTATTTAGTCATTGAAATGTAATGTCTAAATCAAAGCTCTATACTAAACAATATACATGCATATAGCTACATGTATTTATGGTTTCAGAACTGTTTTGACAAAAAGCACATTTACTCCCGTTATTACGGAAACGTATAGCGACCATCCCTTTATGATATATATCAATTGACTTTTTTTACAGTTTTCTAGTATGTTTGATATATGCAAATATGATTTGAAGAAAGAATTACATATTTAAAAGATGTAAGTGTTTTATTTTTTCATTTTGTTAAAAAGTTAAAAGTAGTTTATCTTGCATAATAAGATAAAAACTTTCGATAGATTACAAACAAAAATACGTAATATATTTGATTTACAATATAACTTGACTTAATTGCTTCCTTTATCAAATACAAATGTCTTGACTTTTCTCGTGTCACACATCATATAAGACGAATATTTCTAAAGCTTTGGGATCTCTGTTCCTATAATAACATCAAGTGGTCGAATATATAGAGGATATTTAAGTTTTTTTTCTATCAATTAATACATGATTTATTTTCATCAAATGGTATGAAAATAAATATTTCATAAGTGGCGGTAGCCACGAGTGAAATATGGTAATTTTCATGCCACAAGATGAAAATAAATCGTGTATTTCTAGAAAAAAAACTTGAATTTTCTGTTTTTAATATACATTTTTCTCTTTTTTGACATAAAAATTTGAAAGACACCCCCTAAATTTTGTGTACTGGCAGAATTTAAAAGAAAGTAGTCCGGCAAGACACCATACGGAAAATATGTTTCACTGCAGTGAAAAATAAATTTTTACAGTGAAAATACGGAAAATGAAAATATATTTTTTATTTCATCAATATTTCTCATTATTTCATTTATAAGTATATAATATACCTTTTTATTTAATATTTATCATGTACCATCCTCTGTACATACATTTAAAATGGTAAATTTGTTGGAAGTTGTCGTTTTAAGCTATATATATTATATATCGTACAAAAATATAATGGTTTCTATGATAACTAATTTACATCAGGTACTACTTCTCTAGCTTATTTATGCTAATAAACAACTAAAGGAGTTTGTCTTTTTTATATAATCTCTATCTTGTAACACTATCTGAAGCACAATTAATTAAACATTCCTTAATCTTTGGAATACAAAAAGCCTCAATCAAATGTTTCATATATAATCTTTAAAAAGGCTTTCTGCTGTGCGAGATTTTTCTGTCCTCATTATCAAGTATAAATTGTAAAATATGTTATATTATATTTAACGATGATAGAGGTATGCGAATAAAAAACCTCAATATATATAACTAATACATATAAATGAACAGAAAATGTCACATAGATTTGAATCCAGCAATATTATATAACAGCAGATTGAGTAAATGATATATATTCAAGATAAATATTCAAGATCAAATAACAACGTAAATATTGGTCAAATATACATGTATATCGTGTGTTGAATAAATTGTCTAAAATTCTGTTTTTACCAACATGCAGGGGCTGTAAATATTACAAGATAAATATTTCAGATCAAGTTAGTTTGTAAAAATTGGTTACGTATATAATATGTATTAAATGAATTGTCAAAAATTCTGTTTTAACTAACAGATAGGGGTGGTCGCTATACGTTTCCGTACGTTATACATACACTGGTATTTAATCGGATAATAAATAATTTCCCGCCCTAATTGCTTGTACATTTATTTCTCGGATAGCTTATTGTTATTGTACAATGCAGACTACATGAAATGTAGATTTGTATTCATCCCGAGGCCTTACTAATAGGTGTTCATTAAAATTGTTATGTCTTATTTCTAGAAAACCTAGTTCAATCATTATTGCCGAGGGATAAAGCGCTTCATATTTGTATATTAAGCTTTCGCTGTAAGCCAAATGTATCAGTGTAAACAATCATGACTTAGATTAACATTTATTTCTCAATCGAGTACGCACTAACCTCTCTGTTCCCATTTCGCTAGTGATATGATTATCCGTACCAGAATACTTATTGATATTAAAGTGCAATATAAATAATTAAAGCAAAGTTGATTCAAGTTTCTGTATTTGCATTGCAACCTTAACATTTAATAACATACATGTTCAAGTATTAACATTTCACAATTTGAAAGATGTACGATGCTAGTTTTAAAAAAAATTGCGGCAAAATGTCATTCTAACATGTTTCCTGAGCGGACAATAATTTTATATCGTATGCTGCGTAAATAGCAATAGGAAAAAGCACATGGAATGTGTTTGAAAAAATAAATAAATAAATAAAACATTCATTACTTTGTTGGATACGCAAACATGTATGCTTATTTAAATGCTAAAACTTTGATTGTAATGTTGCTTTTTTAAATGAAGTGTTAGCACTTTAGAAGGATTTTGTAAGTACTTGATACTTAAAGAGTATAATGTTTCTTTGAGTATTCTTCTATCTGAATTAGTTAATATTTATGTTAATAAGGTATGATTACCTTAGTAATGAAAAAGATAATTAGGAATAAATTGCATCTATCTGGCTTAGTAACTGGATATTTAGTTCAACAAAATACAGACAAGTAGAATGAAAAATATAAATACAGGAATTATTTGCAATTTAATTCTTGATATTAAGTAGATTCAAAATATTGTACTTCAGGTTTATGAGTAATAGATTGCATACCTATTTAACATTAAATACTTTAAAGCTTTCAGGGGTTTTGTGGAATACAATTAATGTAGGCTAAGATAGATATAGCAATATACATGTATCGTTACCTTCTTAAATGGCTATATTGAATTCTGCTTAAGCCGTTTTCCGGCCAATAAGTATAGTTGGGAATGAGATATCTCATCCGAACTTAGTGTGTTGCAAGCTAATGTGAAGATTTTGCTTATGAATGCATTTGGGATCATGGTCAAGGTCGCTGTAACTAAAACTATATAATCGGTTTCAAATCAATACAATTCTACATGAGATAATTCAATGAACCTTGTATACCAAGCCGAAAACCCCCTTAAGATTTATTTTGTTCCCGGTAGTATCAAAACAAAAGTCACTGTTTTTTTAAAATAAAAAAAAATCCGGTAAAAATGAGTTTGGAATAAAATATTTCACTGGAATTAGGTATGTTGCAAGCTTATGCGAATGGTATCGATCAGCCGACTAGTTCTCATCTTCAAAGCGCGGCGCATTTGCATACGGCAAAGCTGAGGAGCCAGTGTGAATTTGTAGAAATATTTTGTAAATGGAGTCAAACGGCGAAAATATTGATGTTTATTTCGCCTGTTGCGTTGTTTTGACGTTGATTTTTTTCAAAACGGCTTATTTTACGTTTTTTTTCGATGTCACATCCGCAATAGCACAGTCATTAAAGTGATTACCTCATATATCAGTGGTTAGTGGTTCGATCACTTTTTGCCATTGTTGTTTAGACCTTCTCTTTTTTTCTCCTTTTTTTGAAGTATATTTTAATGAAAATGGTCAAGTATTTGCCAAGTTGTTTACACGGATATAAAACAACTTAGAAACACTGATTTGTTTCGTTTTGTATTGTACTTACATGACATTATTGATTTTCATCCGAATGAATTTTAAATATTTATTCTTAAACTATGATTTCTAAAAAAGTGTATAGTCTTTGCCAAAATAAGTGCAAAACATATTAAACATAAAATATTCATAGCCTCAATTATTTTGAAAAATGGTTATACGCGGTTAAACTGCAGTTAAGCCTATTGCGCTATTAGGCCCAGTATAACTAATTTGTTGAAACAAGTTGAAATTTATCACATCTTACAACGTACATCTCACGAAATTCACACAACATTTATCGAAGATAAATATATTTTGTGCATTGATCGTATTATTAGCATGCATAAAATCAAAAAATTAAAATGTTTTGTTGCTTATTTTTAAGTGTGTTAAAGCGTGTGGAATATACAATCCTTCGTTATAACCATGTTGGTTATAAGTGAGCTCCACTGTATTGTAAATTTCCACCACGGTAACTTGACTACGAACATGCATTTTGAAGTATGTTTTACCAATAAAATATTTGACTGGATTGATTTCTGGAACAAGCAGTGTAGTTCTTTATTACATTTACTGAAGATTAAAATGTTAATTGTTTACACATGTTTTACCTTTTTCAAGGGAAATACTTGGTCTTAATTGTCAACAAAGACAGCAATAAAACTACCTTATTCAGTTTAAAGAGAACATAACTAGTTGTACTTGAACAAATAGAGTTAAATATTAACTTGAAAACAGCTGTTCTTATATAGCCAGTTCTTATATTTCACATTTGTAGTCGCTATTAACAAATATATACGTATTACACCAAACTATACTAAAGTAATGGAAGTTACTGACCATAATCGGCCGAGGTTTTTTTAATTTTGCGTTGTCCAAAACTAAACGTTGAGTTGGCTACCTAATTGTAAATAAAATATAAACGGCGTATTATCCATTATCCACTATTTTGCCTGTCGCATTCTAAATAGATGCCAGCATTGTCGATTTTGTTGTTACAAATTGTAAAGTTGTTTTATTTTCGTGTATTTAATAAGTACCTTCAATGTTTTCAAATTGAATAAATTATTTTCCGGCCATTGTCCGAGTTTAAATTATCATGAACAATAGTTGATAAACATCAAAAATGTTGCACTCACGAAAAATAAGTTTGGGCGAAATAAGTTTCGAATTGTGTGAGAAGTCTTAAAGTAGCCAACTTTGTTTTGATAATATAAGTGATTTGTTATTAGAAAGGGAGGATATCTATTCTGTTAGTCATTCTGTTAATTAATTGATTCTATAAAAGTGGAAAATTCACCGTTAGCAATGTCACTTAAAGAATTAATTGGTTTAATCAAAACTTTTATTCTACATTTTGCGCTAGAAACAGAGCTTTATTTCATCCTAACCCTTCTTCTTTGTATTTGATTTTGTACGACTGTATACATTACTTCTTGCTTTATCTATAATGTTGTTGTAACAGTTATGCCAATAAAATGTTGTTGTTGTGATTAGTAGTCTAAAAAAATAAAAACATCAAAAGGTTAAGTATGTAGTCGGCCCTTAATTTGAAAGTTAAGTATTTTGATACAAAAAAAAACAACACACAAACACATACACGCACACAATAATTACGTAACTACTATTATACAGTACTACTTGAGTTATTTGCCAGTTTTTTTTCTCCTTTTATTTGCCCCTTTTTGCAATACTCAAGGGTAGATAACTTATTATAAAAAGAATACTAATATTAGAATCAGGGGACTTCAAGTAATACAATTCATTTAGATCACTTTTGCAATCAATAAAAGTTACTGTTTTTCTTATTGTGTCTTACGTATGCCAGTGTAAGATGTCCACTCAAGTCTTTCAAAGCTATATATTTATAATACAACAATATTGCACCTCTGTTTTCGAATATCAAAGTATTCAAAGTAAACTAATTAAGCTACTATAAAGTTTCACAAAATAGTACATTTCACTTCTAATTGACGTTATTGAATACTAAAACAAAATAATTTCAAAGACAATACTCAATACATCAAAAACTTACTGAATAAAATAAGATAAAAACACGCTGGCGACAGTACTATAAATCTTCATTAGGCTTTTTATTTCAGGATTTCAAAAGATGTTTGATAAATTTGTCGTCTTAAAAATAGTAAATACTAACAAAATTGCGATATAATTTTTAAAATCTTATCTAATTATCTTGAGGATATTTTAAAATGAAATTTAGTGTGTTAAAAATCTTAAAAATTTGTGAACAGAATGTATTTGGATCACAATGTTGAAACATTGTACAGATCAGTAATTGTTTGCTTAACTCATCTTATGTACGGTTAGTCAAATTTTAGAAAAGAATATGAGTATTCTTTGACTTACTTTGATAATGAATACAGTTGTAAATCTAAACTATGCTGAAAACTCAATTTGAATACTAGAATTATTTTATGTATTTTGTCAGTCGAACTCTTTAGAAATAAGGGAATTTAAATTTATTGCTACTCTTTAGAAAAGACAATTAAACATTAATGTAGCAGCATAATTAATGCAGAAAGATGTTACCAGGCAACCGTTTAAATAAGATACAGATCTTTTAATGCGTTTATCAAAGTTCCACAAATCTTACAATCTAAATATGAAACTCAAAAAATGCAACGTCTTATCTATTTAAGACATTTTCTTTTTGCTGGATAAAATATCCTTTATGTAAGACACCCCTTAAGAAGACAATATTTGCGGCATTATTCGAAAACTATTCCTGAGTATTTTACACATAAGCACTTGAATTAAATTGATATTTCACGTTTTGGTATCCCTAATTTCTATTTTAATTGGCATTTTGAAGTTTAAAATATGTTTACGCACGTGCATAACCACAAACACACACACATATATAATGGAAATATCTAAAATATAAATCGATGACGAGACTATTTGATTTGTACGAGGAGAACAGTGTAGTGTAACGCTCAGATCTGAATAACTCAATATGAACAAGTCAACACAATATCAAGTTTATAAACGTCATATATATGTATTTATTTTATATGAAATACTATTCACTAAGACAACACAATTTTCTTAAACAATGTCTTTAACAACTTTACAATTCTTATACAAATACTTAAAACAATAAGAATTAATGCCAATTGCGTATTTAGCATAATTTAACCTTAAGTGAGTGAGTCTGCTTTAACATCAAAAACTACACTAAATAATCAAATATTTCGCTCCCCTTATATACTAAAATACTTTACGCCTAAGACTTAATAACTTAATAATTCATAGAGTATATATGCATTTGTGGACAGCTAAACAATTAAATAACCAATTATGTTTGCACGATCTAAAGTACAAAAGGTACAATTCCCGCTTTAGTGATGACAGGCCTATTAATTAACTAAATTAAGCATAGTGTTCGTGACAGCTCATTAAATTTAATATATATCCGCCTATGCATACCTATGTATTGTTAACTAATTACCGGCTAATTACCGTTATCCTACAACAGCTCCGAGAAGAAATCAGATTCCCGAGTGTTTTTGATGTTCTTTCTGTTTTGTATCATAGGCATAATAAAAAAGAATAAACAAAAAACAAACAAAACCCCCAAAAACAGAAAAAAAGCACGTTTCCTGAGGTCACAACATGAAACCGAGAAAAATGTAACCGATGAGTATCTGAATATGACTTTTCTGTCGTTAACCCTTTCCCTGTCTCGACAATATGTAAACCCCAGCAAAATGAGACAATCAATGGGCTTGGTGTATTTTCATTCCCGAAACTAATACATGAACTCAAGTAAGCGCACTGTGCAAGTATGTGTGAACGATGGAACCCTGACACAGTTTTATAGAAAGATCCCCAAACTATGATACAATTAATATTGTATGATGACAAAAATATCATACATTGAATACCATGACACAGCGTCACCTCAATTCCATAATGTTCTAAGTGGACAGAAATACTTTTTTAGAAAACCGAGTTGAAAATTTTTAGGTATCATATCTCGACAATTATTCAACATAAAACTTTCATTTTTGGTACATGCCATCTGTGTATACATGTGAGCATGCATGCATTTTTTTATCTGAATATTTAGGGTATTTTATGACGAAATCAGAATTCTAAAACAATAAAGTTACACTTTTATTCAAACATTCAACATTTCAAATTAATTCCAGAATGTCCTACAAAGATAGAACATTTTAGACGTAACGAAACAAAACTTTTGTGAAATACAATGTTCTATTTTATTTATTTCTGCTTAAACTTATGCAGTAAAATTTACAAACAAAAGAATAAAACAACCTTTTATGTAAAAATGTGAAAAAAAACCAGTCTTGTAACATTATTTTAGATTTTGATACATACATGTATCTTCACTTTCTAGATCAAATATAATACATTTTATATCAAATCTGAAAAACTTGAACAGTTCATAATTTTTTTCTGAGCCTTTCTGGTCTAATACAACAAGAAAAATAAGAGCTTATTGTTAATAAGGAACACATTATGTCAGTGGTATCCACATTTGCATTGTGAACAACAAAAACAACGCTGAACTTCGAACCTTGGTTATCTTATCGTTTCATTTTCTTTTTTAATGTTTCACTCTGTAGATTCGTAGTGGATGACCGTTTCCCAATTTTAAGAATTGTCCTAAGATATTTACATTCAATTTCAGGAATATACTGTAACATGCTTTTTATATCTTTCACTTTATCTGGTGAAATAATAGGTTCTTTACGAAGTAAGCACGGTCTTTTTAACACTTGTGCTGGGCCATTTCTAGTTATAACTCTACCTATGTTAACCTTCTTATAGGTACATTCTTGAAATGACTTTTTATATTCAACAAAAAAATCTTGGTCTTTGATATATTTTAGACACTTAACCTTAGTATACGGAATTTCATTGAACTTAAATTGTGAGCTTGATTTCTGAAAATCAAAAAAGTTATGTTTTTGCAATTGGATGATTCTCATTGAATTTTTCCAACGTACAGTTTTTAAATTTCGAACTAAACTAATAGGGCTATACACTTCACATGTTCGCAACCGCTTTTCAATATGACTGTGGATATTATCCACCTCTTGGATAGAAGAGTGACCAGGAGTGGAAAACTTCTGCGTTATCTCAGTTATGCTAGGATTATCTTTCATAAAGGTTTTAAGAGCGTATGTCATTACAGAATTTCTGTTCTGAGGTGTACATGAGTCTGACCACAAAATAAACTTAGAAATACTTGGTAAATCATGTTTAATGGCTGACAAGATGCACAACAAGGCGGATGCTATCTCATTTGCACCTCTACCTGAAGTTGTCTCGTTCCATAAAGCATTATAAGCACCTTTGTTTTCTGAACAATGACCAGTTAAATTATATACATTCAGCTTTCGTTTATAAAAAAAGTTAGAAACATTTGCTCTCGGGCACTGGATAACGTTTTGAAGATCAAAACAAACTGTAGCCTGGTCTTTATTCAGCGATATTTCTCGATCATGATCACGTTCTAACTTTGTGTCAGTTTTGTCAGCTAGATGATTTTTAAGTTTTTGAAGAGTTTCCGAATTTAGACTGTCATTTAAGACGTTTTTATGTAGTTCACACAAATCACATCTGTCGGTTTTTGGAATATAAAAACCAATGTTAAATTCCTGATTGAACACCTTACTGTATGTATGCTTTTTCTGAGCAACAATTCCCTTCTTCTCACACTCTTCAGAATAAAGTTCAAACATTTTAGCGACTGAAAGACCAGACTCAAGGTATTCTCTTCGCGTCTTTTGTCTACAATAATGGGAAGGCATCCGTGGAAATGATTTTATATGTTGCCTTATGAAATTCAAACTTTCCTCTGAAATCTTATTTTGTCTTTGTTTTTTCTGTTTTGGGCTCATTATATTGTTGTAGTGCCATTGTATTCTTCGTTGACTGATATCAAGTGTTGTAAGATAAAACTCTTTGCACACTCTTGTTTTAATTTGATCATTTGTTGTAAATAGATAATATTTGTATGTAAAATTCTTCCGCGAAGCATGTGATAGCCTTTTTGAAACCTTTTGTGATCTCTCTGTAGTAGTAGAATAAAAAACGTTTTTATCTGATTTCCAGAATTCATCAAAAATTTCCTTTCTATCAGTATTCGAAAAATAATGGCTGCACTTAAATCTACAATTTCCCATGCAATCTTTCTTTGTTAGCACTTCACGCTTCCTACATATTTTACCTGAAGAATTAATATGCTCTTCACCAGATTGGTACTTTCTCTTTCTAATATTCTTTTGCCATTTACTTTCATCTTTCACTCGTTTTCTACCTCTGGGTTTTTCAGTTTGTTGTAGAGCTACAGATGACGTTCCTTCATGTTCAATCATAGTATCATTATTATCTTGGTTACTTAAACTTTGATTTTGCTGGCTATCACTGTTGTTTTCACGAGGAGACTTTGGCATAGCATTACGACAATCATTTATCTGTAATACTGGTGACTCAGATTCCTGTTGAGTATTATTGTTTAGATCCGTACTATCTTCAGAACGACTACCTTGTTCGACTAAGTCTAGGTTTAAGTATGTTTTACCATTTTCTTCAATTATAAGGTTTTCATTAGGTTCATCATGTAATACAATTTCATCGGGCACCACATCATATAATTCTTGTAAATTTTCTGAAATGTCATTATCGTCAGTGTGAAACACATTTAAACTTTGGTCTCCTTCGCACGGCTCATTATCACTATTAGTTGCATTTAGACACTTTTCAGTTTCTACATTTTCAATAAAACAATTAGTATCATTACTGTCTTCAGTCACAAGGTTTATTGCATCAAAAAGACTTATTCTATACATGACTTATAACTCGAATCGAACAGTCCATGTATCTCTCTTCTATTCGGTCTTTGAATTCAGATATGTCAACTGTGTCATCTAGGGATATCTGGAAATAAAACAATGTGTTGTACTGTTCAGATAAGATTTCTTCACAATCTTGAAGGCCTAATTTCACACCAGTAACATCCAAAGTAATCAAAGCAATGTACTTGCATAATTCAATTAACATGGACGGTGTAATTTGTGTAAATGCAACATTCAGTTGGCTAAGATGCCTGCAGCTTTTAATGGCTTTGAAGTCATCATCTACTAGATTACTGCATTCAGAGAGGTCAAGTATTTCAAGTTTTGGACAATCTGTGAGGAAACATATTGTTGATATAGGACATCTGCTTAAACTCAGCCAAAATAAATTCAATCCACTAAAATGCTTACAGAAAAGTATGTCTATGTTAGGCACCTCACACCTATAGGTTGTGTAAGGTAACATCATTGTCTGAAACTGTCTTGAATGTTTTAAGATATTAAGAAGATCATTCTCTGATAGTGTCAAAGGATGCTCAAATTCAAAATCTCTCCAAAGCACTGAATACCTGTTTATTATGAAGCTTAATCTCTTAGAAACTCTGCAAACTGACTTCAACAAGAACTGGATATCAAGATTGCTCAAAATCCGAATAAGGACCTCGTCAGGCAGAAAAGAGAGTGATACCCTGCAATAAAGAAAAAATCAACATAATGTCACATTTCTTATCACTTAATCACTTTAGAAACAAAAGTTGAAATGATTTACATAGCCTGTATATTTACTTTATCCGAAAATGTTATCCGTACATCTGGTAAAGTCTACAATGACTTTCACTTCATAGACCCTTTATTCAGTTAGTATGTTTAATCTATTAGGCTGGTCAATTATAAATGTTTCTAATACAAATATTATGCAATATCTATGACTATCTATCAATGAATATAAGCAATACACTTACATATTTTGTGATTTTTCCTGTGTAAATCAAATTGAAAATGTGTACATTGAAAGTGTAAATAAAGCGTCACGTGGTATGATCTTGTACATCCCATTGGTCCAGAAGATAGAACATATTGGAATCAAAGTGTTGGTCACTTTCTGAGATAGAACATAATTGAATTGGTATTACCTTCCTCAAAATTAGAGATATGATGTTCTAAGTCATTTGTTTATGTAGGTCTCTTCAACAGCTTTTCAATGGTATAAATATCTCCATTTTCAAAAAATTGAAGATAGAACATTTTGGAATTGACGCGACGACAGTTTGATTTTATTCTCGACACATAAGCAGAAAACAAATACTTAAAAAGGCGAACATATAATAGCTTTGTACGGGTAAATAAACATCAATGTATTCTTCAAAATGCATTCTTTTGCTCGAGCGTAGATTTTCCTTTCTTATACAAGATATTCTAGTCAGATCTATCAAGTAAATCTCTCATTTTCTAGAAATGTTTGTACTTGGAGTAACTGGTATATTTAAAGCCTTTTCTGAATTCAATTCCTGAAATGTCAACATTTTTAGAGAAGTCTTACACAGTCATGTAAAATGTAAAAAAAACATGTTTCGATTTGAATAGAGGAGGTCTATAATTATCTGCCATTAGCATTAATTTGGTTTTTAAATTTCTGGAATGTGTGTTATGTATAACATACAAAATACCGTATTGATAAATCGACTTGGATGTGCAGAAACATTTCTTAATCAAATAAATTTGTTTCATAATATCTTTGTTTGTTTGTTTGGATTTTACGGCACGTCAACACATAAATGGACATATCGTGCCGAATGCTAAAATAGGCTTAAACTATTATGTAAAACGTTGTAAATAAAAAGAAAAGAGCCAATCAGATCTTTGAATACAAGTTTATCTCTTTCAAATAATCGATGATGTTTTTTGATGGAATTGTATTAAAGAGTTCTTTGAGTGAGTTTACATTATAAAATTTAAATCTGTTACGGACCTGTGAAAAATCATGACATTCCAGAAGAAAATGCTTGACAGTAAAATTTTCATTACAGGCTATACAGAAAGGTCATTGTCATTCGTGAGGAGATAAGAATGGGTAACTTAAGTGTGTCCAATTCGGCATCGAAGAAGAACTGTTTGATCATGGCGGTTTGACAAAGACAGAGATGGTGACACATCAAGAGATGGGTTTATATCATGAAGTTTATTAAAGACGGCATTGTCCCAATTTGCTTTCCATTCAGATGAAACGAGTTTATTTATAGCCGTTCTAAAATCACAAGCAGGTAACAGTAAGTCAGTTTTTTGAAAATTTAAAGCTTGTTTAGCTAAAGCATAAACTTTTTCATTTCCTCGTATACCTACATGACTTGGAATCCAATATAATTTAACAGATTTTATTTTAAGTATATCATGAAATCGCAAAAGAAGTTTCTTTATCATGATATTGTCAGATTTTTTATTTTTAATGGATATTAAAACAGAAAGCGAGTCAGAAAATATCACAAATTTATCATGGATATGCTGTTCTATGTATGACAATGTTAAATCTATAGCTTTTGCTTCAGCAGTAAAAATTGATGCATTATCTGGTAACCTCATACTAGATGTAAAATCATTTTCATACACAGCCGCACCTACTTTGCAACCTTCCTTTGAACCGTCCGTATAAACATGTATAAAATTTTCATGTTCTTCCTAAATTGCTAGAAACTTCTCTTTGAAATGTTCATGTGAATTTTATGTCTTTTTTATATTTGAAAGGTTAATATTTATTTCAGGGGAATTATAAGTCCAAGGTGGAACATCCTCATCGTCATTTTGAAGGATACTGACATGATTAATTTTAAGTTTATCTAAATCATCTTTTAAACGGAGGCCTAATGGTTTAATTTCCTTTGGTTTGTTAACAAATTTTTTAATATGAATTGGTTTGAAAATAATATTTTTGGCTGGATTTTTGCTATTTGATGAAATTCTAGTTGCATATTGAAGTGATAGCTTTTTTCGACGAAGTTGAAGCGGTGGTTCCCCAGCTTCCGCATATAGACTTTCTACAGGTGAGGTGCGAAATGCACCTAAAGCTATCGTAAACCCTGGTGATGTATGGTATCTAGCATTTGAAGATATGATTTTCTTGCAGACCAATATACAACAGAACCATAATCTAATTTTGATCGGATAAGACTTCTGTATAATTTCAGTAATGTGGAAGAATTTGATCCCAAATTTGTACTTGATAAAACCTTAAGTAATTTAAAAGCTTGAAGGCATTTAGTTTTCAAATGTTAAATATGATGTATAAAAGAAAGTTTTTTGTCAAATATAATTCCTTAAAAATTAGCTTCATCAACTACTGGAATTTTAGAACCAGGTATGTAAAGTTCAGGGTCATTATGGTGTTTTAGCAATCGACAAAAATGAACACATTGAGTTTTTGACTTTGAAAATTTAAAACCATTTTCTATTGCCCACTTTTGGATTTATCTAAATTTTGTTGAAGTTGCCTTTCAATTGTTCTCATACTTTTCGATCGATAGCAGCTAAGAAAATCATCTACATATAGAGAACAATCTATGCCTGGTGTAAGAGCGCTAGTAATATTGTTTATTTTAAGGCCAAAAAGTGTAACAGAAAGTATGCTTCCTTGAGGAACACCTTGTTCTTGTTGGTGATCGTAAAAAAAAGTTGAACCAAGTCTTACTTTAAAGTGCCTATCGTTTATTAAGAAATGAAAAGAGGAAGTCTGCCTTTAAGTCCAGCATCCTTTAGATATTTTAGGATACCATATTTCCAAGTAGTATCGTAAGCCTTCTCAAGATCAAAGAAAATTGATACCAGGTGTTGTTTATTTACAAAGGCTTCTCTAATAAAAGTTTCAAGTCGTACAAGATGATCGTTTGTACTTCGCTGTTTACGAAAACCTGACTGAAAATTAGTAATAATTCCATTATTTTCTAGAAACCAAACTAACCGATTATTTATCATTCTTTCGAATGTTTTGCAGAGTCTGTCCATATTTCGAACAGTAACAGCTTTGACATGTATCTGAATATTCAATATTATAAAATTATTTACCACTACAAGAACAACAAATCAGGTTTTACAAAAGATGCTCAATATGACGTCCATTCTGATAAATAATAACGTCAACACGTTTAAAATTACTGATCACATTCTTGCACATTTCTGGGGTAACTTTCTTCATTTCCTGTTTGATAGTGATTTTGAGCTCATTAGTTGTCTTTGGAGGAGGTGTGTAAACTCGTTCCTTCAAGTATCCCCAAAGGAAAAAGTCAAGTGGGATGAGGTCGGTGGAATGTGGTAGCCACTTGTTTTCCGTTCGGTAAGAAATAAAGTTCTGCCCAAACGTATCGAATAGCCACTGGATTACATCTCCTGCTGTGTGTGATGTTGCTCCGTCCTGCTGAAACCAGATCTTATCAATATCAAACTTCTTTCTCCTCAAAGCAGGGATACACTTCGTTTTCAAAATAATCAAATACCGTTCTTTATTAACAGTAGCAACATAGCCGTCGTCATCACAAAATGATGAACCATAACTCCGTCAAAGCTAAGAGCAGCACATAGAGTGACCCTCTCGTCATGAAGCGGCTTTTCAATCATATATTCTGGCTTTTTAGTTCCCCAGTACCTGCAGTTCTGCTTATAAACTTCAACATAAGGATAGAAGTGAGCTTCGTCAGAAAACCAAACTTTGTCAATAATGCCATTGTGAGAATTTATCCAGTGTGCAAATGATAATCTACTCGAAAAGTCATTGTCTTTCAGATGTTGCATGATGGACATTTTGTAGGGTGTAAGTTATAAGTCAAATTTCAGCATTCTGTATACACTCGTTGAACTTGTTGAGTTTGTAATATCCCCAAGAACACGTCTAACTGACCTTTGAGGCGTTTCATTGATGACCGCTTGCACTTGCTCAACATTGGCGTCAGATCGTGCGGATCTTGGTCTGCCGGGATTGCAGTGCCACCTATCTTCAATCGACCCTGACTCTTCAAAACGTTTTACGATTCGCTGTATTGTCTTTTCATTGAGTTTCCCGAGATCTGGGTGTGAACTTTTCATCTTTAACTTAACTGTCTTTAATGATTGTGTTTGAAAATATAGTTTGACAATTTCAATACATTGTTCCTAAGACGGTGCCAACAAGAAGTCAGAAAATGATGTCATAAATGATGTCACGACGTCAAAAGTTTCCCGTACTTTCTATGAAAATGAAAAGTACATCTATTACCTTTAATTTGGTGACTAAATTGTTGAAATTTATTTTATGCTTTTCAGTGGATTACTGATTTATCCGTGAAAATTATATTTGATAATTTCACAGTGAAAATTATCAAAATATAATTTCACACTTTTCAATGACGAAACTACTTTTTAAGATTTTTCCCATGTGGTACCTCAATTTTATTTTTTCTGACTATTCCGACAATGTCAGGCTGTTTAAAGAAAAGCAAAAGTGAAATTGATAAATAACTTATATGTCAAAAGTAATAAAAAGAAGAAAACTTACAGTATGTTACTTCTATTCATTCAAAATACCAATCACCAAATATCGTCTCTTTAATTTTTTGTTTCATTTTTACAGTCTGAAAAATCATTCCTTCCACATGCAAAACTGCTCTTGATAACATTTGGGAATATTTAAGTATCCTACGAGCAATAACTGCCGTATGCTTTATGAAAACTTGAAAAGCAATGGCAGCTTTCAGTCGAAGAATATGTAAAAAACCCAGCGTTTGTAAGGCTTCCAAAGTTTCCAATTTCCTATCCACTTTTTTGAATGTTTACACATCTGTCAACACTTATTTATTGTGTGTTACAATCCTCAAATAAGTTTTCTTTCTTTTAAAAAGGTGTATGACTATGAAATCCAAATGATATCCCGCTGAATCAAACACAATTATTTTCCTCCAGTGAAATACACAACTTTAAAAATGGCGACCGCTTACATTTAACAAAGCAAGGTCTAATATAAATTCGCAGTCAGTTACAGAAATATGGATGGATGGTTGGACTTTTTCTCCAACTAGAATTGTTTGTTTTTATTATTTAAACAAGCGATCAGACATATTTTTTTTAAATAAAATGAATACTATCACCACCATTCAGTGTTGATTGTGGAACTTATTTTTCAGCCCATGACTTCTTGTTTTTAATGAGAAATTCGACTTTTTTGAGGCTCTCAATGGGGAAAACAGATTTTAATATTTACGTAAATATTAAGGAAATTTCGTTTTAACTTGTTTTTAAGCATAAAATAAAAAGAAAATTTGTTTGTTTGTTGTGTAAGATGTAATTTTATTTCATCTCGTGAACTTTAAAAACAGTATTCTCACTCGTGGCGTAGCCACGAGTGAGAATACTGTTTTTAAAGCCCACTCGATGAAATAAAATTTCATCTTACACACAAACAAACAAATATCCTCTATATCATTAGAACTTAGAAAATGACAATAATTTCTTTCAAGGACAGATATTATGAAACACCCTGTATTCACTGTATCATACAATATATGTTTTTTTAAACAATTTAAGATTTTAGTCTTGTTTGTTTGAGTTTCGTAATGTTTAAATATTCATTTTTGCTGAAATGAAGATGTACATGTATGTCTTCCGTTTGGGGTCATCCTGGGCTCCTTTGCACTGGTTCTTGTTGCTGGATCGTGTGAGGGTTCTGTTCATTGAACGCTGCCTTTGCTTGTTGATCATGTTTATCATATTTTCTGTATTATTTCCGGTAATGTGTAGTATACAGGCGTCTGTAGTATATAAAATAATTGTTGAATGCTGGAAATGAATAACATCAAAAAAAAAAAAAAAATAAAAAAAAAAAAAAAAAAAAAGACAACAACAAAAAAACTGTATTCAAAAATATGTTTGCATTTCTTTAAGCGAATGAAATATGCATGAAAACATAAACACTTTCCTGTTTGGCGCCGTACAACAAAACAAACTGTATGAAAAACACGAACATCAAGGAAGAGCGGTATTCAATAAAACGGATACCACATTTCAATGTTTCATTCACACATACAAATAAACGTAACAAAAAAGAAATGCTAAATTAAAGTTTTGAATATTCATCAATGAAAAATCATTTATTTTATAAAACAATGATTTATACACGACGACAAAATGTATAAATTCTTTGAAAATAGCCGTAACTAGATTTTCAACTCATGCACGGCATAATAAGCATTGTTAAATTTTTGAAAGTAAAACTTGGAGCATCATCAATTTATATTTCCCTCTGACGTAGCACAAAATGTAGCAGCCACACTTATATTCTACAGTAAATAAAACATTTGATAATTTCACTATCAATGTATACACATCTTATTTTGAGTCAAGTTTTCCCATTCGTCAGCAAAAGCATTTTTACTGTTGCATCATAAAAACTTACTAAATGTCTGAATTAAACTAGATATAAAGCATTAGCGTTCACTTAGATATTTGCACAACATAAATAGAAATGCGTATACGTCACATGATGTCAATTAACCTAATGATGTTAAAAAAATACTTCTACGCTCAATGTATTTCAATGAATTTTAAGCATGTTATGACAAATGTATGACAGTATTCCATGCATTAAAGTTTAACAATGCAGTTAAAAATGCTTTGTAATAAATCACTTAGATGAACAACAATGCGCTCACATTTAATTATAGAGTTCGAACATTCTATAAAATAATACTCAAGTGATTATCCCTCTCATCTACGTAATGAACAGGACAAAACACCAAGGGGTATATGTAGTACAATGAATAAAACTTTAATTACTTTATTGATACATATATAATTACATTGTTGCCTTTTGTTTATCAAGACCCAAAGTCAGACTAATTGTGTATAAAATGTTTAACAAATTATTTCAGCTTTATATTTCCTTGCTCCACTATTTTTCGAGTATGAAAATGTATTCGAAGGAACCTTAACAAGCTACTTTAAACTCTTATAAAATTGTTCATTGCTTTGCATTTGACGTTTTTAGAGTAATAAAACAACTTCATTTCGGAGACAATACTCAATATATTCAAAATATATTGAATAAAATAAGATAAAACATGCTAAAATAAAATTATGCTAAATTCATAAATCTTCATTAGACCAATTACTGAAAGATTTAAAGACTTGGTCGATAAGTATGCCTCTTTCAAAATAAATTAGAGTCATAACTGCGCACGGAAAAGTGTTTTTATTGTTGTATCATAGTTTGGGGACCTTTCTGTTGAAAATGTGTCAGAGTTAAATCGTATACATATACATGCACAGTGCGTTAACTGGAGTGCAGGTATTAGTTACCTGAACTCCAGAGCATGTCCATTGATTGGCTCTTTTTTGTTTGGATTTACTTATTGTGACGGAAGGGAAAGGGACAGCGACAGAAATATCATATTCAGATGCTCGTTCATTGGCAACTTTTTCCCGGCGTTTCATATTGTGACAACAGGGAACGTGTTTTTATGAATGATTATGATACAAAAGAGAAAGAACATCAAAACACTCGGTAATCTGATTAAAACTCGTACAAATCAGATAGCCTCGTGTTTCGATGCTCTTCTATTACATGTTTTATCTAAATATCTATTATCTTCAGAAAATTGCAGTTTAAAATATTGCATTTGAAAAACCCTCAAACCTTGTCCAAAATGATTACAAAAAACAAATAAGTTGACCTATTTCACTATTTGTACGACAGTGATCTTTGATGAATGACCTTTATATGCGTTATTTCTTTCCCGAGGATTGTTCATTAGAAAGGGTTGTATGTTACGAACATCCATTTGATTCGCTTTTATATTGGATAATATATTACCCTTTATCTATTATTAATGGAAACGTTATTGAAATTACTAGATCAATTAAGGTGCTTGTGTACTGAATACTAAAAGGTCTATACTTTTCGTCGAAGGGTGAAGTGCTCAGATAGATAATTACAATCCGGAATCATTACAGTACAATAATGATGATACGATACGACATTGCGGTAACGAACAAACGAAAATACGAGAACGAAAATAATACAGTACTAAAATAAAATTGCGAAAGTGTCATATGTCTGTTATCGTATTATCGCGTTATTGTTATTATACTGTTATATAATCGTTCTACTGCATTATCTTTATCAAAGGTGTCTAAAGGATTCGTGCTCAGATTCGGCAGCTTACATTTTATCTTCTAGACAATGAATGCGACTGGGATTGAAAGCTTTCATTTTAGCTATTTAAACATTTTCATTCGAGATCTATCCGAGCAACTCATCTTTTGTAAACAAAAATGAAAAAGAAATAGAACGACGTTTTGTTTATTAGAGAAAAAAAATACCTTTTATCATACTACAGTTTTATTTTCTTTGACAAAATACCATATGCATCTGTGTAATTTTTATAGTAGCTAATTTAAATTTCATAAATCAATCTTGCTCATCGATGCTTCAATTTTATATTGTCGTAACAAACACAAAAATTAATTTTGAGAAAATTCAAAGAACTTAAACGCATTCTCTCTCAAACTAAATGACCAATTTCTTTCAAATGTTATATGTATATAAAGCATAATAAAATAGCATACTTTGGATACGTATATGCGTTGTATGTATAAGGATTTATAAATAACTACAGCCACTTCCGGGCGAGGCAACGCTCGATGATTTACTAAAAGCAATTTTGAATAAAGCTTTAAAAAAATGAAAAAAAGTTTTTCTTTTCTAATTTGAATAGGTCGGTTTATGCACACTTATTGTTTTGCCCATGTATGAAATATTGCCATAAATAAATGACAAAGTTAAGGCAATTTATGCAGAAATAAATCATTTGACCTTCACGGTGGAGATCTTTTAATGATCAAGATCATATCTAAATTGTTCAACATGTCCGTCTGGTCACTAGTATTGCTTTGTTCACGTATAAATCAATGTTTTGTCGAAGTATGAAGTTAAATAATTTGACCTAAAGGTCAAGGCCATTTATGATTGAAGATCAATGTCTGGGTAACTTGAAGGTCTATCCTAAAAGATTGTTGTGTTTAAGTTTGAAAACAGTCCATTCAAGAATATACATATCAAATAGATACATGACAAGTATACGAATCTTTCTCAGACCATCATCTCATCTTTCGACATGTGTAACTGTAAAGATAGCGATATGTTGATCTGTCAGTTCTTGTATGTATACAAACATTTTAGTATATTCCAAAAATTGTTTTTTTTCCCTTAGGCTATTGAGCAGTGATGTTTGGCTAATCATTGCTCTGCAAAATACCATCAGAATATTAATAAATAGTGACATTAAATTATGGATTTTTAATCTAAAAGCATTATGAATATAAAATGAATTTGGACTTAAAATATTGGATATAAACTATTTTTGGTTTTGGAGATATTAGAGAAAAAGTTTTTTTTCCCTTTGTTCTGCAAGACTAAAAATAGAGAATTTAATTTTTTTCAACAGTCTTGAGATGTTCCCTGGTGGGATTTAAAAATAGTTTTTTACTCTCCTGAATATAATAACAGTACTGGTTCAGTAGTGATTTCAATAGATTGGATTTAAAAGGATTATCTTGGACAATATTGTATACTTGGATTATTATACCATTATTCAACGATCATGAGTGGAAATAAAAAGGAGCAATCAAAATTGACATTCAGTGGTAGCCAAAAGGCATCAACAAAACCTCAAGTGAAAAGGTTTCAGCCAGATACTAGTAACAACAGCAATAATAGTATGGATGAACTAAATAATATAACAGAACAGTTAGATTCAATGAACAAAAACATAGCTGAATTGAGGGGGGATCTCAAAAGTATTCTCAAGAAAGATGAGGTGGAAAATTTGATAAAAACTACAGTCACCAACATTGTGACCAGCTTAGAAACGAAGTTGCAGGCACATGTTTCTACCCTTGTTAATGAAAGAACAAAATATCTAGATGATAAAATACAAAGTCTTGAATTTGAAAACAACTCCCTGAAAGAAAGAAAGAAAAACTCTCTGATTTTGAAAATAATAAAACTGCAGAAAAATTACGAGATTTTGAAGAAAAAATTACCAAAAATTACAACGCTAGCATGGAAGCAAACAAAAGATCAAACTATAATGAGCAGTACTCGAGAAAGAACAATGCTAAAATACTGAATATTCCGGAAGAGACCAGGGAAACAGAAGAGAGCTTAATGACCACTGTCACAAATCTCATACAGACCAAATCTGGCGTCACCCTTAAACCAGAGGATTTCATTGCTATGCACAGAATACCCACAAAGAAGGGTCTTATCAGACCAGTGCTCTTCAAACTCAGAAATAACACCCTGAAATCCACACTAATGCGAAAAAGAGGTGCAATGAAGGCTGCTGGACACCGCTTGGTAGACGATGTTACCAGGCTTAACCAAGGACTGATCAGTCGCTTATCAATGCATCCGGAGATTGAAAATGCATGGTATTTCAATGGGTCAGTTTATGGACAAACAAAATGCAGTGAGCGCATAAAATTTGACATATATGACAATATAAATAACATGATCAGTGAATTCCGTGGGAGAAAAAGTAGTTAAAAACAGCATTTAGTGACAGAACAGTTGACTTCAACACTGCCTATAGATCAGTAAAAAACAATGACTCCTTGTAGTGTTTGTTTTGTTTTATTTTAATATATATATATATACATATATAAATCCAATAACACTAAAAGTCAGTACAAACCCTAGACAGAGTGCTCGATGGTATCCCAGAGCTGTATGTATGGATTTATATTCAATCAACACATTGAAAAACACATTTTCCTTTACTAATTAGTTTCATGCGCAAAACGCAATCTTCAGAAGTGTAAATGGTAGTTCTCAATAAAGGGACGTAACTATGAAGTGTAAATGGTGGTTTCTCAATAAAGGGGCGTAACTATATTAATACTGTTCATTTTGTAAAGTTGCTTAATAGATATTTCCTGGAATGTCTGCAGGTTGATACAAGTTCGTTTCTTTTGTTAAGTTTAGCGTTTTCTTGTTTGCAGATAATGTAGAATTTCTCCCATAGGCACAAGTTGCATCGGTCGGAGGCTGGGTTGTAGGGTGAGGCTTGTTTTAAGATATTCCATGTTATGTTAAAGTCGATGTTTTCTTCTTTGAGTTCCCAGATATATTTACTTAATTCAGTGCTGTTTTTAAGCTTAGGATTTCTAAATGATGCTTTGTGGTTTGTAAATCGGGTTTTAAAGGTATTTTCTGTTAATCCTACATAAGTTTGTTTAGGCTTGTCGTCGTTTGTTTCCACTGTAGCTCTATATACAACCGATTTCACCAAACATCGTCCTGACATGGGGCAATCTATTATTTTCCTACAATTGCATGTTTTAGGCTGATTTTTTACTATTTCTTTGGAAAGAATAGCTTTGTTATGTCCGTCGATTATGCTTTTTATATTGTTCATGCAACTATAACTTAATTTGACCAAACTTTAACAACAACCCTACTTGCCGTTTGATCAACCCAGCAAAATCAGAAATTGGAAAAATTAGCAAAAAGATACTTGATAATATTAACACAAAAATAGAAGATAAAACAGGATTAAACCAATGGAAAAGCACAGCAGCCACACTAAAATGGTTTAACAACATCGAACAGAAAGAAAAATACTATTTCATAGCATTCGACGTAGTGGATTTCTACCCTTCAATTTCAGCCGAACTGCTAAATAATGCACTCGATTTCGCGTCAATATACCACGACATCAGTTCTGAGGAAAGACAAATCATTATACATGCAAAACAATCATGCCTTTACAAGTCAGGTGAACCATGGGGCAAGAAAGCGACATCCAATCTATTTGACGTAACTATGGGAAGCTTCGATGGAGCAGAAACTTGTGAGTTAGTTGGATTATATTTACTTAACGAAATAACACAGAAACATGGAAAAAACTTTGGGCTATATCGAGATGATGGTCTAGGTGTATCTGATGCGAAACCACGTGAAATTGAAAACATTAAAAAAGACCTGTGCTCTATCTTTTCTAAACACGGCCTGAAGATTACAATTGAATCCAACAAAAAAATCGTGAACTTTTTGGACGTAACACTCAACCTGAAGAATGGCAAACATGTTCCATACAACAAACCGAACAACACACCGTTATATGTGCATACCGAATCGAACCACCCACCGAATATCATCAAGAACATACCCATAGGCATTAACAAACGTCTATGCGAAATATCATATGACCAAGAATCTTTTGACATAGCAACACCAATCTACCAAAGGTCTATTACAAATAGTGGATATAAACACCAACTTTAATACTCAAATGAAGAAAAGACTGACAACGGTACCAAGAATCGCAAAAACAGAAGCAGAAATATAATCTGGTATAACCCACCATATAGTAAAAAATGTAGAAACCAACATTGGAAAAACGTTTCTGAAAATACTAGACGAAGAATTTCCCAAAGAACACTTGCTACACAAAATATTCAATAGAAACACAGTCAAATTAAGTTATAGTTGCATGAACAATATAAAAAAACATAATCGACGGACATAACAAAGCTATTCTTTCCAAAGAAATAGTAAAAAATCAGCCTAAAACATGCAATTGTAGGAAAATAATAGATTGCCCCATGTCAGGACGATGTTTGGTGAAATCGGTTGTATATAGAGCTACAGTGGAAACAAACGACGACAAGCCTAAACAAACTTATGTAGGATTAACAGAAAATACCTTTAAAACCCGATTTACAAACCACAAAGCATCATTTAGAAATCCTAAGCTTAAAAACAGCACTGAATTAAGTAAATATATCTGGGAACTCAAAGAAGAAAACATCGACTTTAACATAACATGGAATATCTTAAAACAAGCCTCACCCTACAACCCAGCCTCCGACCGATGCAACTTGTGCCTATGGGAGAAATTCTACATTATCTGCAAACAAGAAAACGCTAAACTTAACAAAAGAAACGAACTTGTATCAACCTGCAGACATTCCAGGAAATATCTATTAAGCAACTTTAAAAAATGAACAGTATTAATATAGTTACGCCCCTTTATTGAGAAACCACCATTTACACTTCATAGTTACGTCCCTTTATTGAGAACTACCATTTACACTTCTGAAGATTGCGTTTTGCGCATGAAACTAATTAGTAAAGGAAAATGTGTTTTTCAATGTGTTGATTGAATATAAATCCATATATACATATATATATATATATATTGTCACTGAAAACCTTCTTTTCCTTTTGCATGTACATAGAAGTACTACAACTTTATCTTTAAATACCTGTGTATAAGATTGCTTTGTTTTAACAATCTAGGTTATAATACATCTTTTTGTACTTGCTTTCTTTGTCAACTTATTGAAGTGATAGAGGTACTATGTAATTTAATTCTTATCTTTACACCATTTGTTTTGCTTTGAGAGAGTTAAAAGAAAATAAGTCATTATATTATATAAAGATTTAGTGTAATTGTCTAATATAAATTTCTACAACTGACATATACATGTACTTCTTTTCTTGCCATGCTGAATTATATAATCAATATTAGTTAAATGCTTCAAAATGAAGCAGGAAGGTTTTGTTTACCTTGTTTTTGTTTGTATTTATGGTATATTATCATATATTGAATAATAATAAGTGTATAAACATAAATCTTCTTAGATATTCTAGTCGGGACCATCTGACTCCAGGTGAAAAGATTACACTTTAAACATGTATATAGACAAACAAACATCATAAATATTGACATTATATTATTACTTGAATTCCTTTTTAATTTATTATGGATTAATTCATGTAATCAGAAACTTATAAATGTTGTTTTATTTCCTATCCAATTCATTGTTATAACATATCTTTGTGTAGATATTCTTAATTGTTTCTTAAAAGAATAAATGATATGTTTTAAATTTATATGTATTTGGCAGGGTTTAATATAAGCATGTATTTAGTTTTTCTGCTGGTCAACTTCTATCCTTCGCCTTAATCGGGGAGGAGTTTTACTTTCAGTGGGATGGTTAGACTCACTGGGTAAAATGTGGTATTCAACATCCTGTGAAGTTGCCAGTAGGATTCCTGATGCTGTTTTGTTATTTTAGGATTATAGTCCAAATATTATATAGTTTAAACTGATTTATCATCCACTATGAATTAAAATGTATTTTATTGTACCTGACACATCAACATCTTATGATATGTGTGTGTAAATCATGACATTTTTATATGTTGACTTTTTGTTTTAATTTTATCTATATGTGGGTTTAATGAACTTGTATTTAATTTTTGGGTACCATATGTCTTACCCTGCAAGTACATATGTTAATATCAATTGTTTGTAAAAAATAAATGCATTTTTTGATGTAATTAAGATAAATGCTTGAGGACACCATGTTCTTGGAAAAAAGAAAATTAATACATTGATTCTGTGACAATGTTATAATACATTGCTACATATTGGTATATTAAGCATGCAGTTATTTTTAAGTATATTATCAATATACCAAATTAATTTGTACTTAGCAGTAATGATTTCAATCCATATTGTATTTATTTCAAGTTTTGTTTAATTATATTTGATGGTATTTTTTAGTTTATTTATTATACATTTCACTGTGTTGTTTATTCTTGGCAACACACTGTTTACGCATACTTATTTCATTACCACACTTAAACTGTTTTTGATATCTGGATATTCCAAATGTTATAACGTAGTTATGGAAAAATATCTCATATATGAACTTTTTTTTAATGTACATGATTTTTTAAGGAAAACTGTGATTGTTGTTTTTGACAATGGGTGAAATAAAGATATTTTCTTATAACTGTAGAGGCCTTAATGATACAAAAAAGAGGTCAGATGTGTTTAACTTTTTACAAGATCGCAAAGCAGATATATTTTGTTTACAAGATTTGCATTTTACAGAAAATATGAAGAAACATTTATACAATCAGTGGAATGCTGAATGTTTTTTTAGCTTTCATAAATCAAATGCTCGAGGAGTTGGTATTTTATTTAAACGAAATTTATACCTTAAAGTTCATCAATCCTTTGTTGATGAAAATGGAAATTATATTGTTTTAGATTTATCAGTAAACTCAAAACAATTTACATTAATTAATGTCTACGGTCCAAATACAGACCAGCCAAAGTTTTATGAAAATATTTTTCGCTTAATAGATGATATAAATAATAATACATTTATTTGTGTGGTGATTTTAATCTAGTACAAGATATAGAATTAGATTATGATAACTATAAATCGATAAATAATAAAAAAATTCTAGATCTGTATTGTTGAATTACATTGATCAAAAACGTCTCTTTGATCCATTTCGAGAATTAAATGGTAATTGCCATAAGTTTACATGGAGACGCACAAATCCAATTCAGCAAGCCAGATTGGATTTTTCCTTATTACTGAAGATTTATTACCACATGTTAGAGGTTGTGATATAGATGTAAGCTATAGATCTGACCATTCTATTATCTTAAAATTGATTTACAAAATATTGTACATGGGAAAGATTTATGGAAATTTAATAATTCTTTATTATGTGACCTAGAATATTTAAATTGTATTAATGATAAGATAGATTATGTAATATTGCAATATTTGTTGCCAGTATATAATATTGACTGTTTGAAAAATCTCAATTATGAAGATTTACAATTTAGTATTGATGATCAACTTTTTTAGAAACCCTGTTAATGGAAATAAGAGGCAAAACCATCTCTTTTTCTAGTTACAAAACCAAAAAAAGAAATTCTGAAGAAAACAGTCTCCTCTCCAAAATTCAAGACATAGAGACAAATATAAATGAAGAAAATAAGAAAACTTTATCTGATTTACATTCAAAACTGGAAAGTATAAGAACTGAGAAAATAAGGGGTCATATGATAAGATCAAGAGCACAATGGATAGATGAGGGGGAAAAACTAAGTAAATTTTTTTGTAATTTAGAAAAATATAATTATGCTAGTAAAATAATTCCATACCTACAAAATATAGATGGGTCTTTTATCTATGACCAAAAATCAATATTAAATGAGACTGAAAAATTTTACAGCAATTTATATAGTAATGCTGATGTTATTGGGGGAAAAAATATTAATGATTTTCTTGACAATACAAATGATATATACAAATTATCAAGAGAACAATCAAATAGTCTAGAAGGACTCCTATCTTTCTCTGAACTGTCAAACACTTTAAAAAATATGAAAAATGACAAAAGTCCAGGCTCAGACGGTTTTACAGCTGATTTTTTTGAAGTTTTCTGGTCAAAAATTGGTCATTTTGTTTTGAGAGCAATAAATTATGGATTTAGAAATGAAGAATTGTCAGTGACTCAGAAGCAAGGAATTATTACTTGCATTCCAAAAGATAACAAGCCTAGACAATTTTTAAAAAACTGGCGACCAATTACCCTTTTAAATGTTGTTTATAAATTAGCGTCAGGATCAATAGCCAATAGGTTAAAAACAGTTTTAGACTCATTAATTTCTTCTGATCAAAACTGGTTTTATAAAAGGTAGATTTATTGGTGAGAACATACGTTTATTATATGATGTCATGAACTACACAGAAAAACATAAGATTCCTGGAAATGCTATTGATGATAGATTTTGAAAAAGCTTTTGATACCTTGTCTTTTAATTTCATAAAAAACACACTCTCTTTCTTTAATTTTGGTCCAATGTTTAAACAATGGATATCTCTTTTTATGAAAAATGTAAAAACACAGCTGTACAGTGAAATGGATTTCTCTCTGACTTCTTTAAAATAGGAAGAGGCTGTCGTCAAGGATACCCCATAAGTCCGTATATCTTTTTTTGTGTGCTGAAATACTAGCAATTAAGATAAGAAACTCTAAAGATATTAAAGGAATCAATATAAATGATGTGGAATATAAAGTATCTCAGTTCGCTGATGACACTTCTCTTTTATTAGATGGTTCAGAAGCTTCTTTGAATAACACCTTAGATACCCTCTATACATTTTCTAAATATTCTGGACTTAAGGTAAATTTTGAAAAAAACACATGTTATATGGATAGGCTTAAACAAATATAGTACTAGTTCTATTAAAACAAAGTGGAAACTAATCTGGGGTGGCAGAGCTTTTAAATTGCTCGGTATAAATTTTCATGTAGATTTAGAAAAAATGGTAGACATTAATTTCACAGAAAAATTTAAGAAAATAGAAAATTGCATAAAGTATTGGAATAGGAGGGAGTTAACTCCTATTGGTAGAATTACAGTTGTTAAGTCAATTATATTACCACTTCTAACACAGTTGTTTATGTCTCTTCCAAACCCAAGTACACAAATACTCAAAGATATTAACAAAATATTTTATGAATTTGTTTGGGTGGCCCATCAAAAATGAAATCTAGTGTTTTAATAAAAAACTACAGGGAAGGTGGTTTAAAAATGATTGATGTATTTGCATATATGAAAAGTTTGAAATTAACATGGTTTAGAAGACTTCTCACTGGAAGTGGTAAAAAATGTTTCACATTTATTAGTAACATTTTTAATTATGACAAAGTTTTTAACTGTGGAAAGTGTTATGTAGAAATTGAATCTAAATCAATGTACAATTACTTTTGGAAAGATGTTTTGATAGCATTTATTGACTATATAGATATTGTGAAAATAACAGATATAGACCAGTTTGTTAACTGTCCATTGTTTTTTAATAATAATATTTTGATAGATAGAAAGCCTGTGTATGTTAAATCAATGTATGAAAATGGAGTGTTTTTTATCAAAGATATTATGCAAAAAAATGGAAATTTTGTGAGTAAAGAAAATTTAAAAACAAAAATTGGTACAAATATGAATTTTTTAGTTTATGAAGGTTTGAAAAGTGCTATTACATGTATTAGAAAGTACATAAAGTCTCTAAAAATAGAATATTCTAATACCAATGTATTATTGCCGTCTATTCCCTTTTATATAAAACATATACTTTTATGTAGAAGTGGAACCTCTACCATATATAATGTATTTATTGATAATTGTCAAATACCTACATGTATATCAAAATGGAATGCTTATTTTAACATTGATGATACTGAGTGGAAATACCTGTTTGAATGGGTTCACACTGAAACTAATGATAGTTACCTTCAATGGCTTCAAACTAGAATCACCCATAGAATTCTAGGAACAAACTATTTAATATCTAAAATGAAATTGACACAATCTGATAAATGCACTTTCTGCAAAGAAGAAAAAGAGACATTATCTCATTTATTCTGGAATTGTTCGGTTATAAAAACTTTTATCTCAGATGTGCAACAATTGCTAAAATGTCATAATGTTGATTGGAAGGTTGATTGTAAAACATTTATTTTAGGGTATCAAAAAGGTAATCAATGTCAATTTAATATTTTTTGTCTAGAATTAAAAAGATAAATATTCTTGTGCAAGAGGAGGGAGATAATACCATCTTTACAAGGCCTTGTCTGCAGTTTAAAGCTAGCATCTTCAATAGTTAGTTATACAAAAGTTAAAAAATCTATGTACTCATTAGTTGATATGATAGCAAATAGATAGAACCTTTTTTGAATTAACTACTTATATATTACAGTCTGTGTATATTATATCTTCTGTGAATTGTATGTATTATAAAATAATGTATGATATAAATGCCCGTAATATGTTTTTTGTAACATTATAATAAGTTGTAAGGTAAAATAGTGGATAGATCCCCGACCCTATTTTACCTATTACGGGGACAATAAACGGAGTTACCTCTTGGGCTTCAAAAAAAAAAAAAAAAAAAAAAAAAAATATTCCAAAAATTAAAAATCTATAAACACGCTTCAGCTTGAACTTGTTGAATTCCAATACAGTCTTTATTAGACAAATTATGAAATATATTTGTAGTAATCAAAGCACTGAAAGTGCTGTATGTAATTAGCCGGATAGAGCTTGAGAGCATATATTTTATGAAAGCTGTTTAACGAATTATTAATCCATTCTTTAATAAAATAACTTATAGCTAGTTACAGCAAAAAGAAGAAAATTATGATAATTTGACATTCAAATTTGTGTTTTTTATTCATGTTCAACCAAGTTACAAACAAAATATGTTAAATGTCAATGTGATTGATGCAAATAAAGGATTAAAATATTTTTGTTTAAGAAGCACGGATCGGAAAACAATACTTTCACATTTTTCCCGATATCGAAATGCTCTTTTTGGAGATATATAGCTCTCGTTATTGGTACAACTAGCCCTGCAGGAGGCCTTGGTAATGTTATAAAATAATGTATTTAGATGAATTCATCCGCGCGATACCTCCGATCTTAATTCTTACTTCTTCAGAACAAATACTTGATAAAAAATTGTAAAATACATGCATAGAAATAACTGACATATATTTATTTTTGCAAGTAAATCAAAATAAAATAACACTTGCACTTTTACGACCAAATCATATGTAACTGCGAAAACACGGACTGTTCTCGGAATTCAGCAACATAATAACGGGCGTAGTTGTACATACATATGTTCATATTTTCAACAATGTTTATCTCACAATATCATTAGAGAAATGAAAGTCATGAAGATTACTTATAATAAAATGACCCATCACGAGAAAAATCTTTGAATCATTGGTGATTGTTTGTTTCATTTTAGAACTAAATATGCACTGCCCAGCAGAAAATCAGAGTAAGTAATTTGATTTGATTTTTTTCTGGTCGCTAAAACTGACAAGTCTCTCGAGAATTTGTTATAACTAAAGCGACTCACCACAACACATCATTGTTTCCAATAAAATGAAATTGGTCACAAATCAGTTTATCATAACATTTAAGAAAATGAAAAACAAAAGAATATATACATACACGTATCAACAGGAGTAACTGGATTTGCGCATTGAAATATGCTTATGTTATAAGTTTATCTTCATCATTCTCTAATTAATACTCTACCAGTGGCCTTTTTAGAGAGTATGTCAAATAGAATGCCAATCATTCAATGTTAGACAAATATCCAAAGAGACAAGTAACTGCCTTATACAGCTCAAGAGCCTAAATCGAATGAATACATAACGCTTGTCCTTTTGTGATTTTACTGTGAAACATTGCATTACACGTATTTAAGTTGGCTCTGAATAGCCATTCAATGCGATTGCATCTGACAGGTCACATATCATGTATTGATTATGCAGTATATTAAATAAAGCATGATGTGGGCATGTATGTTTTTTGCTCATTAAATTAATCGCTGTTTGTAAGTTTTTGATGATTTTTTTCAAACTGGCATCGTGTATTTGTAAAGTCTAGTCTAAATATTTCGACTGCAAGACCAGACAATTTTGCAATTTGATAGTACATATATGTCTGTCTTTACGTCTCAACCACTTAGATTCATTACTTCGTCGGAAATCGAACTGTTTTAAATGTCTTTCTTTTCATGTCAACATGAAAATTTTCACACAGGCATATTCATTTGTTGATATAAACCATTAAAAGTTCTCCCAATATTTGTAAAATGGCAAATATTAACTTAAATTACCTGTTAAAACAAATAAAGCTACCGATTGTTTACATGTGGATGTGCAAACGCAGAAACCAATGAAAACTTTCCATATTAGTACACTCCAAGAGACTGTACGCATTATAATCGCATACCAAGCACTTTATCGTAAGAACTTACATTTAATATCAATTTTCAATGAACACAGGATTTAATAAACTGAAATTGCCACCTGCCAAAGACACGTATATTATGTAGAATTTTGTTATGCCAAGTAAAATTAAAATTTGCTATTCCTTTTCCTGCATAGTGTAGCTTTCATTCATTCTTGGACATTTAAATATAATTTAATTTTCGGAGCGTCAAGTATTTATTCAATGTAATCAGTCATAATTACATTTTTAGCTCACCTGTCACAAAGTGACAGGGTGAGCTTTTGTGATCGCTTTTCGTCCGGCGTCCGTCCGTCGTCCGTCCGTCCGGCCGTCCGTCCGTAAACTTTTACTTTAAATGACATCTCCTCATAAACCACTAAGCCAATTTCATCGAAACTTCACAGGAATGTTCCTTTGGTGGTCACCTATAAAAATTGTTCAAAGAATTTAATTCCATGCAGAACTCTGGTTGCCATGGCAACCGAAAGAAAAAACTTTAAATATCTTCTTTTAAAAAACCATAAGAGCTAGAGCTTAGATATTTGGCATGAAACATCTTCTAGTGAGTGTCTACCAAGTTTGTTCAAATAAAAGCCCTTGGGTCAAAATTGGCCCCGCCCCGGGGGTCATTGATTTTCCCTATATACATATAGTAAAAACTTAAAAAATCTTCTTTTAAAGAACCAAAAGAGCTAGAGCTAAGATATTTAGCATGAAACATGTTCTAATGGGTGTCTACCAAGTTTGTTTAAATAAAAGCCCTGGGGTCAAAATTGGCCCCGCCCCAGGGGGGTGTCATTGATTTTCCCTATATGCATATAGTAAAAACTTAAAAAATCTTCTTTTAAAGAACCAAAAGAGCTAGAGCTAAGATATTTAGCATGAAACATGTTCTAATGGGTGTCTACCAAGTTTCTTCAAATGAAAGCCTTGGGGTCAAAATTGGCCCTGCCCCGGGGGGTCATTGATTTTCCAAATATGCATATAGTAAAAACTTAAAAATCTTCTTTTAAAGAACCAAAAGAGCTAGAGCTAATATTTTTAGCATGAAACATGTTGTAATAAGTGTCTACCAAGTTTGTTCAAATAAAAGCCCTGGGGTCAAAATTGGCCCCACCCCGGGGGTCATTGATTTTTCCTATATGCATATAGTAAAAACTTAAGAAATCTTCTTTTGAAGAACCAAAAGAGCTACAGCTAAGATATTTAGCATGAAACATGTTCTAATGGGTGTCTACCAAGTTTGTTCAAATAAAAGCCCTGGGGTCAAAATTAGCCCGGCCCCGGGGGGTCATTGATTTTCCCTATATGCATATAGTAAAAACTTAAAAAATCTTCTTTTAAAGAAACCAAAGAGCTATGGCTAAGATATTTAGCATCAAACATGTTCTAATAGGTGTCTACCAAGTTTGTTCAAATAAAAGCCCTGGGGTCAAAATTGGCACCGCCCTGGGGGTCATTGATTTTCCTTATATGTGTATAGCAAAAACTTAAAAAATCTTCTTTAAAAAAAACCATAAGAGCTAGAGCTTAGATATTTGGCATGAAACATCTTCTAGTGAGTGTCTACCAAGTTTGTTCAAATAAAAGCCCTTGGGGTCAAAATTGGCCCCACCCCAGGGGGTCATTGATTTTCCCTATATGCATATAGTAAAAACTTAAAAAATCTTCTTTTAAAGAAACCAAAGAGCTATGGCTAAGATATTTAGCATCAAACATGTTCTAATAGGTGTCTACCAAGTTTGTTCAAATAAAAGCCCTGGGGTCAAAATTGGCACCGCCCTGGGGGTCATTGATTTTCCTTATATGTGTATAGCAAAAACTTAAAAAATTCTCTTTGAAAAAACCCAAATAGCTAGAGTTAAGATATTAAGCATGAAACATCTTTTAGTGAGTCACAGTCTACAAAGTTTGTTCAAATAAAAGCCCTGGGGTCAAAATTGGCCCCGCCCCAGGGCTCATTGATTTTCTTTATATGTGTATAGCAAAAACTTAAAAATCTTCTTTGAAAAAACCCAAATAGCTAGAGTTTAGATATTAAGCATGAAACATCTTCTAGTAAGTGTCTACAAAGTTTGTTCAAATAAAAGCCCTTGGGTCAAAACTGGCCCGGTCCCAGGGGTGTCATTGTTTTTAACTATATGTGTATAGTAAAAACTTTAAAAAAGTCTTCTTTCAAAAAGCCCAATGAGCTAGAGCTTAGATGTTTAGCATGAAACATCTTCTTATGGGTGTCTACCGAGTTTGTGCAAATAAAAGCCCTTGGGTTAAATTGGCCCTGCAACGTTGGGGGGCCTATATACAGGTGAGCGACCTCAGGGCCATCATGGCCCTCTTGTTATTTAGACCCATTTATTTCACCTTTCCAAATTATATCAGTTTTCTTATCAAATGTAAACTACAATATCATATCATCCAAACTGAGTTATAAAGACAATCTATATATGGTTAAATTCGCTTATCGATAAATATTTTTCTAAAGATGTTTACTAATTTCATGCGTGCATTTAAATTAACAATTACGCACAATACACATGAATTGATTTAATTCCTGCTAAAGTACAGGATAATTTGAGGCTGAGTGATAAACATACATCATTGCTTTTATCAAATGTTTATTTTTTTTTTAATTGTTGCACATATTTGTACTATTGATTATACTATAATATCGATAATTCTGCTAAACATTTAGTGCTCAACAAGCATAATTTCATTAACATACTTGCCATTGAGACAGTTGGCCTCGTCGCAGGCAAACAGACAAATACTGTGTCTGAGTTGCTTTGAAACCATATCTTACGAAAGCGAGTAGTTTGCAGCATTTCCGGTGTAGTGAAAATTACCGACATAAGATAATTGTCTATATCTGAAAAAAAAGTAATTCGATAATGTATATGTACATAACATAAGTAAAGTATTGAAAATATAACACACTAACAGTTAATCTGAGAACTCGAATTATTTTCACAAAATGATTATTTTATGTTTACTATAGCTAAACATCATTAAATAATCCGGAAATTTGCACATTGTTGATGCCTTCGTGTGAGAATACACATGTTTCAATACCCCAATATCGCAACACCTTCTGCTGGTCTGTCATTAAACTCATTAAGGGTGTGACGACAATAGTGGTGTGTCTTTCAGTGGTCCTTCGGGAATTATTGATACCAGCACTATTCAGTGTTGAGAATTGAATACCGCTCAACCTGGTGCTAGGGGGCGTGAGGGATGTTGCACGTATTCATTATCCCTCATGTACAGACTCAATCAAACCGAGTCTGCAATTCTTATGTAATTTTGTTGCGATTAATGCTTCCGAAGGCTCACTTTGTTTCTATGAGTGTTGTTATTGCATCATTATCGTATATTGCAAGTCAGTTATAGTCTGTTTCAGAAAAAAATAATTTCGCAAAGCAGGAGTATATAACGTAATTATGCAAGAAGGTATTTCTTTTTGCCGATTGATGCACGTACTTGTATAATTATTAAGTAGCGCATGTAGTCTGACTTATTGTACTACGAGTGAAGTTATTGTGATATTTTTCTCATGGGCAATACTGAGTATCTCCTTCATTCTCATCTAGCAGAATCTAACTGAGCATGTTAAAATATTTTGACAAGAACAGAATAGTATCTATTATTTCATGCTTTTCAGTGGATTACTGATTTATCCGTGAAAATTATATTTGATAATTTCACAGTGAAAATTATCAAAATATAATTTCACTCTTTTCAATGACGAAACTACTTTTTTAAGATTTTCCCCATGAAGCACCTCAATTTTATTTTGGCTGACAATTCTGACAATGTTCGGCTGTTTAAAGAAAAAGCAAAGCTGAAATTGATAATAACTTAAATGTTAGAAGTAATAAAAAGAAGAAAACTTACTTCTACTCATTCAAATTCCAATCACCAAATTTCGTCTCTAATTTTTTTTATTTCATTTTTACTGTCTGAAAAATACACTCCTTCCCCATGAAAAACTGCTCTTCATGACATTTTGGCATATTAAAGTATCTTACGAGCAATAACTGCCATATGCTTTATGAAAAATTAAAAAGCATTGACAGCCTTCACTCGAAGAATAAGTAAAACATCCCTGCGTTCTTGAGCAAGCTTTCAAGTTTTCCATTTTCCTATCTCCTTTTCTGAATGTTTTCACATCTGTAAACACTTATTTTTTATCTGTTACAATCCTAAAATAAGTTTTCTTTCTTTTAAAAAGGTGTATGACTAACAAATCCAAATTATATTCCTCTGAATCTTACACAAATATTTTCCTCCCATGAAATACACAACTTCAAAAAATGGCTGCCGTTTACATTTTACAAAGCCAGGTCTAATATAAATTCGCAGTAAGTAGCAGAAATATGGATGGATGTTCGACTTTTCTCCTACAAGAATTGTTTGTTTTTATAATTAAAACAAGCGATCATTCATATTTTTTTAATAAAACGAATAAATATCACCGTCATTTAACGTTGACTGGCGGACTTATTTTTCAGCTCAAGACTTTTTGTTTTTAATGAGAAATTCCGACTAAATGGGGCTCTCAATAGGGGAAACAGATGTTAATATTAATGTTAAAAGCATGGAAATTTCGTTTTAACTTGTTTTTAAGCATAAAATAAAAAGAAAATATGTCTGTTTGTTGTGTAAGATGAAATTTTATTTCATCTCGTGAACTTTAAAAACAGTATTCTCACTCGTGGCTACGCCACTCGTGAGAATACTGTTTTAAAGCCCACTCGAAGAAATAAAATTTCATCTTACACACAAACAAACAAATATCCTCTATGTAAATCAAGTTTTTATTTTGTGTTGGCTTTATTTTTTTTACCACAAACAATTAAGTATTAGGCCAGAATGGAAATATTATTTCTATATTCATGGCTGAACGGCGATTTCAAGCATTGTTGGAAATGCTGGTACTTGGATTTGAGGTTTATAATACAAGTATAGAGATGAGAAGCTCTTAAAACAGAACATTCTCCAGAACCACAATTCTGCGTCATCTTGTTTTACGTAAACGTCTGTTAACATTTTCATTTATACCGATAATAAGTTACCTATTCATTTGATCATTAAACTTTCTTTGTCCCAGCGCATTGGACACTAATTTTTATTCCCGTAACATGCCATTAGCTATCCTTAGACATTATTGAGGTTCATTCATATAATGCCTTTATGCTTACTAAATTAAATCTTGTATCCCCTTCTCTATTGACTGCGTTAACACCTGATTTACCGCTGTACATATTTCAGCCTTTCATTTTGAGGCCAAAAAATATAACCCATGTCTACAAAAACATGTTGACATTTCAAGTGTAATACATAAAAACTTAAAATTTTGGTATGCATTTTAGTTAAAAAAATTTTAAGTGTTAATATATTTGATGTCGTCAAAGTTAGCGGCTGGCATATACACGTAGAAGGAAAAGTTTCCACATTGTTTTGAATCGTGGCGAAGGGCGACCATCGTCTGTATAATAAAAAGCCCTTAAGCACACAACAAGTTGGGCTACATATACAAATAGTTCCTAACCAGTGTTTATTGGCAATTTAGCACCGTTTTTTATTTGTTTTGGTCGACCGACCAAACAAATAATGGTAGCGAAATTTCAGACCCTGATACGCTTATTTGCAAAAAATCAAAATAAAGTAGTCCGAATTCCTCGAAGTGGTAACTTCCCATAATAAGTACACTTAGTTACCGATTGGTCGAAGATTTCTAATATTGTGTAATTCTTTACAGACAAACATGCTTATATTAAGCTCCATAATTATTTACATCAGTGATAAACAACAGGTTTACCGTGAACAAAATATCTCGAAATTAATTACGAACCATAATTCAGAATAATATGGGTTTTTTTCAGGCTGTTACCTCAACATCCCCGTCGTCGGGGGATACACGCTAATTTAGGATGCGAGAGGTCAGCAGTTCAAAACCCAGTTAAGGCAACTTACTACTTACTACAGTTATAAAAATTCTGGAAACAAAGCGATCCCTCAGAAGCATTAATCACAACAAAATTACAAGAGAATTGCAGACTCGGTTTGATTGAGTCTGTACATGAGGGATAATGGATATGTGCAACATCCCTCACGCCCCCTAGCACCGGCTTGAGCGGAACTCAATTCTGGTATAACACTGGAAACATCATTGAAGGCACTATACAAGAACAATAATCTTAGCCTTTACCTTTCTGGCATGCAGAGACCCAAACAAATTCAGTGCCTGCTGTGCTTTGATTTTTCTTCTTTATCTAAAGAGGAGTCTTAGAATTTCTTATATCAAATAAAGAAAAAAAAATAAAGAATCCCCCAAGATCGCACAATACGATCAAACTTATGTTTATTCATTCTGCACAATACATTTTGATTATTCTTGAAATACGTTTAGAACTGTTATGTACTGATTCTTCTCTTTCATACTCTCACTTTTGATATATATTGTAGTTTTTATTCAGCTGTATGATTCTGCTCTTCAAATAGTAGCAAATTGGAATTATCGGCAATCGCTTATTTTCAAAATGACTAAAGCGTACATGCCTCGTCAATTAACAACCGTGCCAGAGCAATACTTGACAAGGAAATGAGTTTTTTTCTATATCTTACGCTTTTTTCAAATTTAAAGAAGAATAATCTTCACGCAAAATGTTTTGCGTATTCCACCATTTTATAATACCATCGCTATTTTGCACTTCGCCTACTTTTTCGATTTTGTTTGAATCTTATCTCTCAAAAAGTCATTCACGCGTTTTGTTTGTCCAATAAATATTTACACTTTGTTTTACATTGTTTACAATTATATATTTTGTCTTTTCCATTAATTTTATCCCACCATTTGTATATAAAGGTAACGACATGAAAGGTCAAATACGCTAGACTTGTAAAAATTATCTTAGATATTTATACAATTATTTCATATATAATTATTTGATTCTTAAAAAGGTTTTAATTTAACATACACTATTTTTCGGGTCGGGTTTAAGGATGGTCATCGCTTAGATAAATAAGTGGAACATAGAATTAGTAACCTAAATGTCACTGGTCATTTCACGGACGAGGCGTTATTTATCTGCGTCTGCTGGTCATTTGTCTTTCACCGCTGATTCAGTAATCATGATGTGGGATTAGCAGTCGGTCACTCTCAGAGAAATCGGTAATTACTGGTTAGTTATCACGCATTCACACATTTGTAGCTAGTGCTCAGAGATCGATGAACACATGGCTATAATAGTCAGCGCTCAAATGTTATATGCAGTTGAATGATGGAATGGTAAAAAATGGACACATTGTCAATTAGCATTTCAAATAAGGATAAAAAAATATATTTCACTTCTATTTTCCAATAAAATGCTGCTTGAAAATAAAAAATGTTGATAAAGTTAGTTCTAATGATTTAGAATAATCATTTATCTGATGAATTATAATATTTTGTTCTGAAACATTTTAATATTATCTTCTATATAAATATATGATATCTGTTCAAGTATCACACACTTGCCAAAAACATCCATGTATAATTATGTAATAGTCTGTTGTTATATGTAATACTGAATGATATCAATGTAATTATACATTGTATTACATACCTTCCATTACAGATCAATTCACATTATTGAATGAGCAGACACGTGCAAACATTGAACATGCCAGGCAGCTCGCGAACTGTGTATCGTTAAACCCTCTGTAGCGCTCAATTGACGTCACCAACGTCCCTTTAGAGACCCACCTTTTTTCGCCTTTTCTGAGATCATGCATTTGCCGTTTTTAAATCGCTTATACCAGCAGGAAAGTAACTTGCTCCATTTGATAGTTGTTTTACGTCGTATGAATTTCCCTGCAGCGCGCGAATATTAAACACGCGTTTTCCCCCCAATATTTTCAACAGGCGTTTTTCCCCCAATATTTTCAACAGGCGTTTTTCCCCCAATATGTAATGCAGTGGCAACTGCTGTGTTAAATGGCGTCAAATTTGAACAAGATGCCACTTGAATATTATCATACGTTTTGACAGAATATGGGCAAACTTGTAAAAACTAGTTTATTTATACTCTTCGATTGCAGCATGTTCATTAAATTCTATTAAGATTTTTTTAATGCAAATTACTTCGATCTCTAGGAAAAAATAAACAATGTTACACAATCAGATATACTATTGATAGGGATTTTTTTATCATTGTATGACTGTGTATTTCCGCGTGTTGCAATTGACGGTTAGTTCAATGTGATATTAACCTGGTTAATTCCATGAAGATTACGTGAATATGCAGGTCTATGCTAATGTGTTACTATACTTTACTTTTAAAATATTACATTGTAAGTAATCTAGCATATTGATCAATTAAAAAGATATTCAGTTTTATTTCGCATAAAAACAGAGTTACACATAATTTCTTTATATGTTAAGCCCATAGACTCGGATCAGAATTGCTTGAGGATATATTAAAGTACTATTTGAAGATAACATTCGCAATTAAGGATCCCATGGCATTAATGGAGATTGGCTGATAACCGTTTGCTTGAGACTAATCTTATTTTTAGCTGTATTTCAACATATTTATTGGGAATTCGTTATGCTGCAAAATATCTTTTCTTGAAAGAAGACATTGAAGTACTTTTAAAAGATACAATAGGCAAATGTTAAAGTACAAAACAAAAACAAAGATTTTTTCCCTTACATTCGATGGAAAAAATCACCATTTGTGTCAGTTACAACAATTGATATCTATGTTAAAGGCATGCTTTTGTCGGCGCTGCATTTTATAGTTTTGTAAGTTCAGTTCAGTTCAGTTACGAGAAATGAAAAATAATTCGTCCAAAGTGAATAAATGACATAAAAGAATCAAATTTATATCTTCATTCATTTTTGGGGGACTTACCGTCTTAAAAACACTTGAGTGATTTGTCAGCGTTTTTGTTAGACTAAATTGAAAATTTATTTTATTTTTTAGCCCCAACTTAAAACATACAAACTTATTTCCGAGTTCGTTTATGTTAAATTTAGACTTAATTAGAATTTGGTATTAAAATAGGAAATAGAAAATTCATGATCAACTTTTTTTTGGAACACATAAATCTTACTAATTATTTCTTGAATGCATCTGACATTTTAACATTGATAATGTCTCATGTTTCGTTCCAAGTTTTAAGAAAGAAGATACTACAAATTAAGCTCATAATTATACGAGAACAGATTTTCATGATTTATGATGACTATAGTTTAAAATATTCCATATGGCCAAGTATAACATGACTATATCTTATTTTGAAATAAACATATATTAATTAAAATTAATTTGCCAGTCTGGTTACCGGATTAGTATTTCCAGAGAAATCATTAAATGTCAAAATACATTATTTTCAATTATTAATAATGCATATTCTATTTAAAGCTATTAAAATTACTGCGAACAAATTTACATGTGCAGTTCAATCGAAATGTAAAAGGAAATTGAGATACCAAGAAAAGGTCACCCAAAAGTCAAATATTGAAAATGTTTTACTATTATTTTGTCAGTAATTCAGAATGTTTATATAATTTTCTCCGCATGCTTAGGAACATATTGCTTTAATAGAACCACAAGTAGTGTTTTGTCTTATATTTAAGGCGTTCTGGACAGTTAAATAGAAAATTTAAGAGAAGAAAAAATCAGAATCAGTGCATAGTTGTAAAATTCTAAATAACCCACACAACTGAGAAAAGTTGTGCAAATGAAAAAATATACACAAGGTTTCTTCGATATTTCACGTTCATTTACAAAGAAAAAGTGACCATTAGATTTATTTTAGATTTTATGTTCAAGCTAAATATTTCAACAACTTGCACCGTTAAACTAAAATCTGAAATGAATTGCAATTAAAGATATATCATCATTTACACAAAGCACTACCTAGTCAAATTCAAATGTTCATCTTACAGAATATGTGGTACAATACATGTCTTCTACAAACAGATAGGTTTTGTTTTATATTTGCTAGCTGTTGTTTGTAAACCGTATTTTAATATACGCATTGTAAAACACGTTGGATTCAAATTACATTTACAAAAGAAATTTTCTATGAAAGGAAATTAATCAAAGGAAATGTATCCGTAAAGCAAAGCTGATTTATGAAAGGTTTGAGAATTTGAAACTGAATTTCTGTATTTGTAATAACCCTTTGGTATAAGATTTCACATGATGCTGATGCATCATTTATTTCATGCACAGTTATTATCTACAACATATGTAGATTAAAGAATAACGCTACGGCATTCTTGCAAATAAAAGAAAAAAAATGATTCTAAATAAATTGTAACTTACATCAATGAAGATTTACATTTAGATTTTCACTGAAATAAGTATATCATCCGATTGTAAAGGTGTGCCTTGTTCGTGGTTCATTGGTGTAACTCCACTGAGGTCAAAAAGCCTAAAAACATAAATTTGAAGTTCTTCCTTAGATTAATTGGGGCACTTAGAAAAGAAAGATATGCAAAGGATAAATATGAAATTTACTTACAAAATAAATTTTAAATCGTATTTATGTGGTATTCATAGTCCGATTTGTGTGAAAAGCGTTGTAACCTTTTTCCAATTTCGGTCATGTTAAACAATTAGACTAAATATTCTGGTAAAACGGAGCGAGTGATTGATCTGAAATTTTACACACAAGTTATTGGTCTAGACCTTCATCAAATGGAACATTAATCTTGAAAAATTATTTCTAATTCTGTTACATAAATTCGAAAGCTATAAATAGCTACTAATGTTATACATTTGTTATTTCCCTTTTTTAGTAGTACATGCAATTATAATTTGTTACATTTTGAAATACATTTACACACAGCATATCAAATATACTATTAGTGATTGAATTTGTCAAAATAAAGAATATTTCAGGCAAAAGATTTTAACAATTTTGTTTTTGATAATTATTTTTAATTTATATTCATGAAATTAAATGTTTAATAATAACATGTAGATATATTGGTTGTTTTGAAATAATTAAACTTTAGTATATTAGGTTACATTTCATTAGCGTCAATGATACAGCTTACCACTTTGGGATAATGGTAAGAATGCTGATATGTTCGGGGGGTCCGTACTCGACAGCGAAAGCTGCATTTAGTAGTCTTGCGAACGGATGGACCATCCTGAAGGTTATTTTCTCTGTCAGCCAAGTTTGTTTACATAAAGTTTGAGCAAAGTGAGAGTAGGCCAAAATTCATATATCAACAAAGCTCACATTGTTATATGATGAGCTATTTGCAAGTACACTTCCAATTCTATGTTTTAAAGACTATTTTAAACAAAAATAAAAATGATAACAATAACAAATTTACCTTGAATTGGCTACATTTATGAAGACCAAAAACATTTTGGTCGCAAATCTTTATGCACATTTCATGAATGGCAAAATCCAGTTTAAGTCTATTTTAGTGCAAACAAATGGTACTTTTTGCAGAAAATACAAACAAAAACTTTTAAAAAACATAAATCTTAGGAAAGTATTTTACCTGACCTTGAAAAAACATGGCCTCCATGGCATGTGTAAAAAAGTAGTACCATGAAAACAAACATCATTTATTTATTTCTTGTGTACATGACAAACAGACACACTTCACTGTTACACATGAAAAGGTTCGATTTTAAAGTTTGAATGTGTTTTCATTTTAAATGTAGTTCATAAGGCTATAAATGATGATTGTTTTCTTGCACTTCTTTTTTACAAAAAAATAATGGAGGCCTTGTGCTTAGATGGACATGAGATACTGATTTAATTGGAGTTAAGGTTTGAAAGATTTTTGTATTTGCTGCAAAAAAATAGAATTTGTTGGCACTAAAACAGACTTTTAAAAGGATTTTGCAATACATGAAATGTGCATAAAACTTTGCAACAGAATGTTTTTGGTCTTCAGAAATGTAGCACATTCAAGGTAAATGTTCTTATTGTTATCATTTTTATTTTTGTTTATAATTGTCCTTAAAATATAAACCTGGAAGTGTATTTTCAAATGGTTCATCATTTTACAATAAAAGCTTTGTTGTTATATGAATTTCGGCCTACTTTCACTTTGGACAGACTTAAGTTAAAACAAACATGACTGACAATTAAGCGGAATCACCTTAAGCATAGGCTATAGATAGATATCATGACAACAACAGAAACATTGATCTGCAGTTTGAACATGAAGTGTAATGTTTTTTTATGAATGGTTTTAAAGCAATTCAACATAACATATATATTGATCTCCCTAAAAATTAATAAACAATATTTTTTTTTATATATTACCAATGTCAAATAGCTTTCATATCTTTGTCTCGCACGAATATGATATAAGTGAATTTCCTCATACCTACCTTAAATTCAGGTAACAGTCTTCTATTATATTGATAAATACTGTATCACCATGTGACGCAAAAAAATCCTGAATTGGTCTTTTGGAAATTCATCCCATTTTTTCATTCCAGAGTGTGTTCTACTTTCAGTATTGAAAGAAACCATTTTTTTTTTTTTATTTGACATGAAAAATATATATGTAATATTACTATATTATAATATTAGTGCCTTTTGTTACTATTTGTATATTTGTTACAATTATAACAGACTTTGATATTTCTATCATCTATCTTCTGTTACTGAAACAGAACACAGTACAGTCATGTCACATAACATTTACAAGTCTTGTTTGTATTCATTGGAATTACTTTCCTTAAGCATTTTTTATATTAAATATTTTCCCCTCTTTTTAACGATGGACAGTTATGGACAGTGCATAAGATAAGTATAATTATGCAAAAACTGGTTTACAAAACATTCGGAAAAAATCTACAATAGTACTTAATCTGAATATAACATGACCTGTGCGTAGGAATAATTTGGTAAGGTATCGGTAATGAGCACATTTTTTTTTGCGCGGAGCTTCTAAATTGCTGCATTGCAGCAACATTTGTACTTGTTTATTTATGATTTAATGTATTAATCAAGGGACTGATATGCGTAATTTTACACCGCTCATGGCCGCAGATATGTAAACATTATTTTGTCTCGCAAAATAATATGAGCCGCGTCATGACAAAACCAACATAATGGGTTTGCAACCATCATGGATCCAGACTAGCCTGCGCGTCAACGCAGTCTGTTCAGGATCCATGCTGTTCGCTGTCAGTTTCTCTACTTGTTATAGGGTTTGTAAGCGAACAGCATGGATCCTGATCAGACTGCGAGGATGCGCAGGCTGGTCTGGATCCATTGTGGTCGCAAACCCATTATGTTGGTTTTGTCATGACACGGCTCAATTATGTGATGCTTTTAAAATTGTTATACACCATGTAGTTCTCGACATTGTAATTAAACGTGTGTATATGATTCATAAACATTCAAATAGTTTTAACTCTTCAGATAAAAACAACATAGTATTATATATACGTGTGCAAAAGGGTTACTTTAACAGAAAAGATGAGGACTAAATTTGTATGGATTATTGACAACATTACGTCAAAGTTAATATATAAGGAAATTTAAGTCAATAAAGAGTAGATAAATTGGGATGATAAATGCTATATTATATTTATGAATTCATAATTCCGTTCAAAACTATTTAATAAATATTGTTGATTAAAATTTTCCCAAATTTATTTTAAAAAATCTTAACTATTGCTTAATTTCATAGGAAAAGCCCTTTTTCCCCGATTTAATCGTCCGCGAACCCATTTAATTGTGTTTTTAAATGCTGATTTTGCTTGTGTACTAAAAAATGATTGACAGTTTTCTGGGGGGATATTTAAGCTATAAAATAAATACATTGAAAGAATATAAGAAAAAAATTTTAAAATTAACGGGAGCTTTTGAAAAAATTTTTTGGTTTAATGATATCAGTTTGTTTTTTATGAAAAAAATTTAAAGTGATTCCCTTATAATATTTGAAAAGAAATTTAAAGGGGCAAAAATTTAAACAAAAGATGTTTTACTGAATCATTTTGGAAAGAAAACCTCTTCCAGTTTTTTAAAATCCCAATTGCCCTTACAATTAAATAGATATTTTAAATATACGAAATATTAATAAAAAAAAAACCCAAAAAAAAAATTTTGTGTTAAAATTTAAATCACTGCTATAAAAATTTTAAATTTTGAATTTGGGCCACTTTTTTCTAAAAAAATAAAAATGTTAATTAAATCGTTTTAGATATTTTTCAGTTTACGGGAAAAACCCCCACGTACAAAAAAAGGGGAACCCCCAAAAAAAACTTTATTTCAATCTTAAATTTACAAAATAGAAAATTGAATCTTTTAAACTCGCATAGTATTTTAAAAAAAAAACACGGGGTTTTGTTAAAATTTTAAAGTAATGGGTGGAAAAGGGATTGTATCTTTTTTGCAAAAATTTTTTAAAAACAATGCTTTTTTTTTAAAAAAAGTTAATTTTAAAGGAATAAATTTTGGAATCTTTTATTTTAAATTTTAATGTTTTTCTTTTTAAAGATTTATGTTAAAAATTTCGGGGGGGCCAGCTTTTAAAAAAATTTTTTTGGGAAACAAATTGATTTTAAACACTAAAAAGCAACATTTAGCTGTAACAAAATCCAAACTTAAAATTATGATATTTTTTTAAAAATTTTATGCAATGAACATAAGTTGGTCTTTTAAAAGTATATATACAATGTCGACATATTTGTACTTTTGATTGTACTTATTGTGACAGCTTTTAAACTGTATGTTGTATCTAATCATTGTTCCTTTCCAGCAACCCCCCGATTCGCGTTGAAATGATTCGCAATCTGGAGGATTGACTTCGCAAAATAAACTAACGCAACTCTATATGACTGATACATTCACTTTATTTTACCTTTTGTATTAAATGCTAACGTAAAAACAGAACGTTGCAAATACGCAGTATTGTATAACAATTTCGATGAAAAATCTTTTGCCTCCAAAAAAGCACAACAAAAAGGCGTCCAAAAACTAAGGGAAGCAACTCATTTCTTACTGACACGTAAAAAGTCCAACACATACCGTACCTTAACCGTAACATGCCTCCCTAAAAATTAGAAATTTCTAATTTTACAATAAACAAGTACAAATTATACAATAAAAATGTATTGTCAAATATACATCCTTTTCAAAAACAAACATTTCTGAATTATCAAATACAACAATTTAGTTCAATTTAGTTCAAACACTTAAGGGCTCTCCGACGGGGAATTACTCCTTTCTTGCAATAAACTTATTTGTGAATTGGGGCCTATCTAAGAAACACATAATTATTTTTACGTTTTCCCTTATTGCTCCAACATAGATCCCCTACTTAAAACTCTTACTTTGCGAACCAAACTATCATTACTAGAAAATACCTCGGACACTTTACCTAAGCTGCCACTGACCTCGCGAAGGTTCCTCGTCTTTTAATCATAACAATGCATCAACGCAAAAAGATTTCGCTGAGCCGAAACCATTTTTTGTTCTGATTTGCTGATTTTTAAGTATTCTTTTGACCACCTAGTCCAAAATTCATTATCTAGAAATTAATTCTGCACCAACGGTTTTCCGCGAAAACAGTCAGCTTTGAAATTTGCCCAGGCGGTGGAACGAATTAAAATTTGACTTAGAAGAATAAGTGAATTTGGATAAGGATCAGCAGAGAGTATCATTTAGGTTTGTTACAGACAATGGGGACTGTTAACAATTCCGCAGCTTCACACATAAAGTATGAAGAAGCCTATCATCTAACTGAGTCCAATTTTGAAGCATCAGAGCCATAGAAATTTACAATAGGCCCAATCTGCCGCCCCCCAATGCCACCCATATGCTTGCTGAAGGGCATCGTTCTTTGAAAATGAAAATAAAACCTTCATTTAACAGAAAATTGACTAATCTGACAGTGTCCATCTCAGAAATGCTTCCTTGAGTTCATTCTCAAGCGCCAACAAAGTTTAAATACACGATTCAGATCTTAAAAGGCGACGGAAAACCACGATCGCAAAAACGGCGAATAGCATTGATGAAGAATTAGCCGTCAAGAGAGTGAGAACTTCTATGTGAACGGCCTGCAGGAAAACAAGTGAACAAAAACCCCTAACGCTTCATTTCCTTTCGACCTTCTCGCCTAACATAGAAGGGTCCAAAATAATCAACTGCCAAAGTAAAAGGGGGCGAGGTTTACTCTATCGGCTGGGCAAATCCCATTTTCTGCACCCTCAGGGAACCTTGAGTTTCAACAAAAATACACAAACGAATATCATATATACACGGAAGAACTACATCCAAATGGACCCAAAAAACCATTTGCCCTATCTCATTTACATCATTCCAGACCTTGGGTGATTTATCCTTTCATGAAAATTCTATAAAAGGGTTAGAAACATTCCCTTTCTTGGTAAAAAAATGGGATTTTTTCTCACCCAAAGATGTTTAACTTAGAAAGACGCCACCAACCCCAAATTTATCCCATCACTATCTAAAAAAGGGATCCAAGTTAATCAATAAATTTTTTACGAAATACTGTTTTTATATTTTGGGGGGGGTTTCTCATGGAGGGAACTGTACAGAAGACAATAGTGATATTCCTTATCAAACCCCTTTTAACTACTTAAATTTTTTCCCCTTTAGCCCCTTGAATTCCCACTACTTGAATTGGTGAAAAGTTACCCTTATTTTTTACTTAATACCTCGTGGTAGATACAATACCCGACCCTTTGACAGACCCTTTTAAAAGCAGTCTTTAAAACCTGAGACAAACTGCAAAAGACTTTTTGCACATTTTCCCAAACGAAAATAGGTAAACGTTCAAAACTCATCTTTAAGAGTAGCACTTATAAAAACAGAGCATTTTTTACCTCAGGATCTACAGAAGAAATGGTCCGAACTGTATCATCTTCATTTAAAGGCGGAATGTTGGGTTCCCACAAGAAACTGGGACCAGTGAACCAATTCGACTCTAACAATTCACGAGAGAAAGCACCCCTAGAAGCAATGTCAGCTGGATTATCAGCAGTTTTGACATATCTCCACTGTTTGGGTTCCGTAAGATCTCTAATTTCTTGTATTCTGTTCGCAACGAATACATGGAATCTACGAGAGTCATTAGATATATATCCAAGCACTACGTTACTATCCGTCCAATACCACTGCTCTAGACCATCAAAATCCAATTCATTTTGCAAGAAGTTGCTAACTCTAACTGAAACAACAGCTGCATTTAGCTCTAAACGTGGAATGGTAACTTGTTTTAAGGGGGATACTCTGGATTTGCCCATTAACAAAGAACAATGAACACGATTTTCTGAGTCTACCAGTCTTAAGTATGAACATTGCCCATAACCCTTTGTACTTGCATCCGAGAAATTGTGCAGTTCAGCTTGAACAACTCACCAAAATTTTTCTGGTTTCACACACCTTTAACCACGCCCAAAGTTTCCAAATGATGAAGATCTATTCTCCATTTCTCCCATTTGGGCCTACAATCGTCAGGAAGTGGACTGTCCCAATCAATTTGGTCCTTACACATTTGCTGAAGCATTTGCTTACCTACCAAAATAACAGGTGATAGAAAACCAAGAGGATCATAAACAGAACTCAAGGTCGACAGAACACCACGTCGAGAGAAAGGTTTGTCCTTCAGAGTAATACGAAACTGAAAGGTATCAGACTCCACGCACCACTGGATACCTAAAGCACGTTCAACTGGCAAATCATCACACATCAAATCATTATCTTTTAACGCATTGGATCTATCACTGACTGGTACATGACTTAGTACCTCCTTGGAATTTGACAAGAACTTGTGTAAATGTAAACCACCCTTAAGACACATCTCTCTACTTCTATCTATCAGACTTATGGCATCTTGGACAGAAGGCACAGCCTTAAGGCCATCATCAACATAGAAATCTCGCCTAATGAAACTTGCCACATCGGGACCGAACTCAGCCGCATAGTCAGAAGCTACCTGTTTCAGAGCAAAATTAGCACAACCGGGAGACGATGCTGCTCCAAATAAATGAACAGTCATGCGATACTCTTCAACAACGTCATTACAATTACCGCCTTTCCACCACAGGAACCTTAAGAAATCGCGATGTTCTGGATTTACTCTAAATTGATGAAACATCTGCCGAATGTCACAAGTAAATGCCACACTTTCCTTTCGAAATCTACATAGAACCCCGACCAAATGACTTGTCAAATCTGGACCTTGTAACAAATGACTGTTGAGTGACCTGTCTTTGTATTGTGCACTACAATCAAACACTACTCTGACCTTATCAGGTTTTTGAGGGTGGCAGACACCATTGGTGTGGTATGTACCATACACAGCCATCATTGCGTTCATCTGCCGTGTCAGGAACTTTCTCAGCATGGCCATTCATTATCATTTCATTCATGAAGGTCACATAACGATTTCTATATAAACTGCACCTTTGAAATTTTGACTGCAACTGTCTCAACCGATGGAGAGCTGATGGTTTATTGTTAGGCAAGTTTGGAACACCATTTTTAAATGGTAATGGCATCTCATAATGTCCATCTATCATATGTATACCGTCATGCAACACTGCAAGAAACTTTTGGTCTTCTTGTGAAAGAGATGTCTTGTCAGATTTATGGTACTCGCTAAAGTCTAGCTCCATCATCTTCGCAACCTCATTAGGATTGACCAGCTCTTTAACCCTATTTCTGAATGACAATAGGACATGAGTAGGACCAAGTACATCCGGCTTATTAATGGTTAAATCTGGAGAGACTTCACAAGAGATGATGCGATGACTAACTCCAATTTGATCATATTCGCTATCACTGGTACTGTCTAAGCCTGTGATGCCAACTATTCCCCAACCCAAGTCCGTCCTCTGGGCATATGGACCATCGTCAACTGGGGCAATAATCTCACGTGGGAGGAGTGCTCTTGAACAATCGTAGCCAATAAGAAGTCCTACTTCGCAATCACTTACAGGCATCAATTTGTCCGCAATGTGTTCCAAATATGGCCACTTCCTGGCTATCTGAGGTGATGGAATATGTGATCGATTGGCTGGCATTATGTTTCGCGTATACGCATTAGGAATCTCCAAACGCAAATCACTATCAAAGGCACGCACAACTAAATTCTTAATCCGCCTTGTAGTGACAGTACGGTTTTCCGCATGCATAGTAGAAAGCAAAAGCTTGGTTTCTACACCGTCAATGCCAAGTTCTTGACATGTATCATCGAGTATGAATGTCGTATCTGACTGAGTGTCAAGAAGAGCATACACAAGCCTTTCTTTAGGATTATCTTGCTGAGACACATATACTGGCACTATCATTGAACACTTAAGACTAGATTTGGTATCACTCATAAAAGACGTATTTGAAAGAGATTTGACAGTGACAGAGGTATTTGGTACAGGAGGTTGTGGGTCGGTCTTTATCACTGATTCGGTACTAGTATTGCTCACTGAACTACTAGAAACTACATTTTGTTTCTGTAAATCACCATGTAGAGAAGACGGGTGATATTTTGAACAAAATATGAAAAACAAGATCAACAAGGAAAGGCGGCGTTCAATGAACGCAACCCCCATATGACCCAGCAACAAGAACCAATGGCAAGGAGCCCAGGTGGACCCCAAACATAAAAAGGACAGGGCAACGACACGTTAATCAATAAATGATAAATAATTTGTAACTGATAAGGAATTCAAAGAAAATAATAATAGGCCCACAAAGGGGAAGGGGACAGGAGACCGGGGAAAGGGGGGGGGGCGTTAATCAAAGAAATAAAAACTAGAGGCAATGGGGAAGATACTTACCGTAGACGAGAAAACAACAAGGGACACAAGCAAAAGTGTCACCAAAACAGTATGAAACAACATAGACATACATCTGAGGAACACAGTGGGGCGCCGCCTTGGAACGGTCAGCAGCATAATAATGACTGCTGGGGAGTTTAAACCGGTTAATGGTGCACCAAACCTCGCTCTTAGCCCCACCATGTTCCTATAAACGAGACAGTGTAAATAAAATGAATCCCCGCCAAGTGAAATTCTAACAGTTGTCATGGTTACAAAAGGTTAAATAAGTAAAACACTAAAATGATCATGTAGAAACATATAAAAGTAAACCCAATGACCATAACAAAAGTACTCAATGTCCTAAAGGAAGACAGAGCAACAAGAAAATCACCTACAAGGGCCCGACGAAGCAAGGCAGAAGACGAACATTAAGACAATTCAGTCCCAAAGGGCTTTACGAACTATCCATCATAGAGTCTCCCACTTGGTCCGTCAGATGCAATCAAAAGAGGAAAGCGTAGTGTCCAACTGTAAAAGGGTTGAACACTAAACATGCAGTATGTCTTAAAATAGTAGGGTCATAACCTCTTTTAATAAAACGTTTAATGATTTTAGTAAAAACAGCAGAAAAATTACCATGACCCAAAATCTTACGAAGTTTGTAAACCACATCGCCATAAAAACCAGGCTGGCTAATCCCTTGTCGCAGAAGAGTTTTTAAATCACTATTAAATTTAGAAATTAAATCAAAGTTACGATTGTAAAATTTAGTAAAATATTTCCGTAATTTATGATAGCGGTAGCCCTGTTTTAGAAGCTTGCTGGTAATAAAAATATTCCGCTCGTTGAAATCCTTTACGTTGTTACAAGCTCTAGCGAATCTAATTAACTGAGAAACAAGTTTTGCATTGTTTTCTCTGTTTACAGTTCCTCGAAATATGACCAGGTTTGAAACAAGAAAAGCACAAACTATTCTCTTTTACAAAGGTCTTTCTTTCTTCTATAGACTTAGCAAGAAAAAGAAAGCAATCATCCAAATCATGATTTCTTTTACAGAAATGACAAATAACCTTAACTGATTGTGAAACACTAGAAGGAGGCTTAGACCTAGTTTCAGTCAAATAAGAATGACTTCTGACAGGCTTTCTCAACTCTTCGTGCTTATAATGTCTGTTTAAATGATCTGGTCCAAAGCGTTGTTGATCTCCTTTCAAATATGAAAAACAAGATCAACAAGGAAAGGCGGCGTTCAATGAACGCAACCCCCATATGACCCAGCAACAAGAACCAATGGCAAGGATACCCAGGTGGACCCCAAACATAAAAAGGACAGGGCAACGACACGTTAATCATTAAATGATAAATAATTTGTAACTGATTAGGAATTCAAAGAAAATAATATTAGGCCCACAAAGGGGAAGGGGACAGGAGACCGGGGGAAGGGGGGGGGGGGGGTTAATCAAAGAAATAAAAACTAGAGGCAATTGGGAAGATACTTACCGTAGACGAGAAAACAACAAGGGACACAAGCAAAAGTGTCACCAAAACAGTATGAAACAACATAGACATACATCTGAAGAACACAGTGGGGCGCCGCCTTGGAACGGTCAGCAGCATAATAATGACTGCTGGGGAGTTTAAACCGGTTAATGGTGCACCAAACCTCGCTCTTAGCCCCACCATGTTCCTATATACGAGACAGTGTAAATAAAATGAATCCCCGCCAAGTGAAATTCTAACAGTTGTCATGGTTACAAAAGGTTAAATAAGTAAAACACTAAAATGATCATGTAGAAACATATAAAAGTAAACCCAATGACCATAACAAAAGTACTCAATGTCCTAAAGGAAGACAGAGCAACAAGAAAATCACCTACAAGGGCCCGACGAAGCAAGGCAGAAGACGAACATTAAGACAATTCAGTCCCAAAGGGCTTTACGAACTATCCATCATAGAGTCTCCCACTTGGTCCGTCAGATGCAATCAAAAGAGGAAAGCGTAGTGTCCAACTGTAAAAGGGTTGAACACTAAACATGCAGTATGTCTTAAAATAGAAGGGTCATAACCTCTTTTAATAAAACGTTAAATAATTTTAGTAAAAACAGCAGAAAAATTACCATGACCCAAAATCTTACGAAGTTTGTAAACCACAAACCACAAAGACTGCAAAGATGTCACTGGATCGCATGCAACCTTGGCCTCACTAGCAATAAACTTTACAAACTCAGAAAAGGGTGGAAATGACCCAAACCTATCTTTCCACTGAACAACAGAACGATTCCAACGTGTTACAACCCACTCTGGAAGTTTTACTAACAACTTTCTGTTTTCTCTATCATCATCAAGACAACTGAGACTACTAATACTACGCATCGCAGTTTCACACTGTCGTAAAAAATCTGAAAACCTTCGAAGACCTTGGCCATCCCTCGCAGCTACCTTGGGCCATCTTTCTAATTTGTCACGAAACGCATTAGCCAAGATAGAGGGGTCACCATATCGCTCTTCAAGAAGTCTTTTCGCCTCATCATAAGAATCACTAGAAGTCAACAGAAAGTAGTTCTCAACCACCTCTTTAACTGGGCCACCAATATATCTCTTAAGATAATGATTTTTTTCTGAAGACGAAATATGACGTTCTTCAACAAGTGTCTGAAAGGCAACTTTCCATGCAGGGTATTTCAAAGGATCCCCAAAGAATATACCAGGTTCAGGTGGGGGTAATCTATTTAAACTAACTTGTTCAGCTAAAGATTTTGCAAGTTCTACAAAACCATGTTCAACAGGTGCCAAAACCTTATAATTCCCTGTGATGTCATGACCTTGACCATCCAAAGACGAAATTTCTGGTATAGCTAGTTTTTTATCAAGGGAAGTAACTATAGTATTTGATGGCATAGTGTTTTGCATTGAATCTCTAGGCCTAAAGGAATCTGCAGCAGGATTTAATAAAACAGCAGGGTTTGAATGAGTGGGTGGGGTATGACCAGTTTCAATTTTAGAATGACCTTCAGTATCTGAAATTTGACTAGTCAGATGTTTATCTGGAATGCTTTTATTGTAAAGGTGCGAATGTGTGTCAACATAATCTTGAACATACTGTGTACTATCTTGTTCAGTTTTGAATGATAATGGTTGCTTCAGTTCTTCCTCAAAATCAAAGTGTTGTTTTTCGTACAAATTATCTAAAGTCTCTAACCTTGCCTTAACCATTTCTAACTTTTTGATTGTTGAAATTTTTTCTAAATGGGCCCGAGACTTAGCTTCCATATCAATGTATTTTAATTTTGCTTTTAAAGCAGCTGCTTCAACTGCTGGATGTGAATGTCTACTACTGGTAGAATTATATGATCGGTGCGATTTACTACTTTTAGAAGAACGCACAGAATGCAAATCATCGTCTACTCTGAGTTCTGAAATTCGCTCAGAAATTCTACACATAATTTGCTGATGTTCCATCTCTATCTTTTCAAATGACTGATTGTAAGATGTTAAAAATTCAACATTTCCATTTAAACCTTTTAACGCTTCTAAAGAAGAGCATAAAGCTTTAAATCTATTTTCAAGATTTGACCTTTCATCGCGCAATACCTTAACATCAGAAACATCTGAAATAGTAATAGAAACCTGAACAGATTGTCTACGCCAATCGGATATACACGACTTGAAAGCCTTTTCATTTAATTCTGCTCGGTATTGCATGCCTTTCTCTGTTAAGTTCCGTTCCCTTGAACTCGAGCATAATTCCGAAGTGTCAGTCAGAGTTTTAGTTTCATTATTATTCACCAAATTACCATCAAATGATTCACCTTCATACATTTTGATTAAATGCCCTAATCTTAACAGAAAATTTAACCCCTGTTGAACAGCGAACACTGACTTAATGATTAATTTCAATTAACCAATTGATTGTAAAAATGTGGCTGGGCTTTCCCTGCCTACATTTCTATGTACCTGTTATAAACCTTAAAGAACACAATATGCACTATTTAAAATGAATAAGCTATTAACCTTAAATAACACAATATACACTATTTTAAGATGAATAAGCTATTAACCTTAAAGAACACAATATGCACTATTCAAAGATGAATAAGCTATTAACCTTAAAGAACACAAAATGCACTATTCAAAAATGAATAAGCTATTAACCTTAAAGAACACAATATGCACTATTCAAAGATGAATAAGCTATTAAATCAAAGTGATGAAAAGTCCTACACTGTATCAGTAAACATATGTGGCTGGGCTTTCCCTGCCTACAAAAATATAGATATGCCTTTGTTATCTATATAACACTGTTTGCATGAATTACACACTAATAACACTTAACGTAAATTTCAAATATGGAATTCCAACAAATACTTAAAGAGTTCAAATAGTCAACTATGTAGATGAACAACGTATGTGGCTGGGCAATCCCTGCCTACATACAATGTACCAATTGCTGATGTTCACAAACAGTCACGCACTATAACTCTACACAATGACTTCAACCACGACTTCGCCAATCTAGAAGATGGATGAATGCCATCCGTTAAGAGGTTAAAATTCAGCGAGTATCTTCCTTTGCGGTTCTTCGCTTTACGGCTTCTAACGAGATCTTGATTGAATTTTGGTGAAAGTCCACCCGTAACTTCATTCAATTCATCGATGAAATTGTTGATTGTTGATATATCATCTGATAAACTTTTATCATCAGCTTTAAATATTTCCGGATTAGGATGCCCTTTCATATTATTCCATTTTTCTATCGAATAAAATGGTATGTGAAGAAAATGTATTTTCAGATTATTATACTTGTCACCAAGTGTCTTGAAACGTTCAAACTTGTTCTTGATTAAAGGAACAACATCTTCATTGAAGTAAATGAATTTATCAACCTTTTTTGTTAAGTCACATGTGCCTAACCATATGTACAATACAATTTTACCATATTTTTTAAGAAGATTCTCAATGTTACGAGTTAACCAAAGGTATGTATCTTCAGCATGTGCACCACCTTTGTAACACCATTGAATTTGTGTTTCAAGATGAATCGCTTTATTAACAGCTAACTTCAAGTAGCGTCCTTTACTGTCACTAAGAACAACTGGTTTCCAGTTCAGATCTGTATAACTCTGTGATGAACTTGATGCTGTTGCGTTGTCTATATTCTTGTTAAGCCTGTTGTTACTCATGAGAATTGAGATGTCTAATTTCACAAATAACTTAAATCAAATGTCCAAAAATAACTATGTTCAATTTTTGTAATTGGAGGTATTTTTCCTTCCGTCAATTTCAAACCGTTCTTTTACTGTTCCTGCCAGCAACCCGATTTCGGTGAAATGGATTCGCAATCTGGAGGATTGACTTCGCAAAATACAACTGCAACTCTAATGACTGATAGCATTCACTTTATTTTACCTTTTGTTAAATGCTAACGTAAAAGAACGTTGCAAATACGCAGTTATTTATAACAATTTCGATGAAAAATCTTTGCCTCCAAAAAAGCACAAAAAGGCGTCCAAAAACTAAGGGAAGCAACTCATTTCTTACTGACACGTAAAAAGTCCAACACATACCGTACCTTAACCGTAACAAATATATCATTTGTATATGTAAACACGTTGAAAAGTGCTAGCAGTTATATTGAAACATGAATTGCACGATTCGATACACATGAACAATAGAAGAAGAACACCATACTGTCGTCATGAACATAAATAATTAACCCCAAATACAGCAAATCATGGATAAAGATGCCTTTTTGTGTTTCACAATTATTGTACTTGTCAGTTCGTATTATTGAAAATTACCATATGAAACAACTTTAATGAAATAAGTGTTCACAAAACAATAGAAGGTACAACTGTTCTTTAAATAAATTTCAATAAATAAATGTGTTACACAAAAACTATTGATGGATTGATTTGTTGGATCGCTATATCTCCTTCCCCACTAGGGACTTAAGGACACAGATTACGATATTTAAATGATCAATCTTTTACTTGATCAATGTTTTTATTCCGATAAATCAGCACTAAACTGTGTTTTTCACTAAAAGACAATTTTACAAAGTATATTTCCGGAACTTTCAAAAATGCATGAACTATTGAAGATAAGTTTAGGTAAAAAAAAGTACACCTATTTCTATTATGATTTATATACGCCTAATTTTGTAAAACAATTGATATGATGGATATAGATGGATGAAAAGTGGTGGTAGAAATGAGGTAACATAGGTTTGATACAAAGTCTCGTGATACTACCGGCTTTCATTTGCACGTCTTTTGATTAATCAAATTAACGCTAAAGGAGGTTAGTTTGTGAGAAAAAACAAAAACAAACGTGTATTCTACAATTTTCATAAATGTTACATAAAAGAATAAAAACATGGAGCATATTATTGAAATAAACACTACTTCATTTGGAAATACATATCTTAAATTGACAATATGAAAAATTTATACGTGCACAAGAAAAACAAAAACAAACGGTATTAAAGCTTTATATTCGTATAGTGTTGCAGGTGTAGGTTTCAAAGGGTAAGGGTTTGTTTCTTTTATCCCGAATGATTTGGTTAATTATTTAAGCAACTTATATGTAACCAAGGGGTAAAAGACAAATAAATCTTTGTATATTAAAAAATACATTACATAATATAACATATGTTTCTCAATGCATGCAAGCATGCAAATATGAGGAATTTACAATAAATTTCAATAACATACGAGACTTGCAAAGAATGAAGTGAAGACACTATGGAAATAAGCAAATAATGCAAATCAGTAATTCTAATTTTCACAAATCTATATTAACCTTATATAATAGCTTAATCGAACTAAAATTCGGATCTACTTATTCATTCCATGTAGACTTGTAGACATTTTCACAAAAAATCTTACGATTTATCTAAAGTTTTTGACCTAGGGGGCGTGAGGGATGTCGCATTTGTTCATTATCCCTCATGTACAGACTCAATCAAACCGAGTCTGCAATTCTTATGTAATTTTGTTGTAATTAATGCTTCCGAGGGATAACTTCGTTTCTAGATTTTTTTACGATAATCGTAAGTTAAATCTTAAGTCATTTTTTCAAAACCACTTGTAAGTTAAAATTTTATCTTAAGATTAAACAATCATTTACGATAAATCTTACGATAAAACATCCCTAGCAACGTGCGTTCATTTGACAGAGATGTGCATACTCTATATTTGTTTCCGGTTCTAGTAATAAAGAGCTTGAAATATGCACTGAACACAACCAAGTTACAATAAAAAGAAAAACATTATTCCAACTGATATATTTTCTTTCTTTATTAAAAACGATTATGTTGATCTCGATCAACAAGAGTTTACTTCATTTTTGCTGAGGTATTAATAAATAAAAATATGTTACTAGTACATGCTGGCAATGAAATGAACCCACAAAATTGTACAAAACGTTAGTGTTCAAGAATTCTATTTATTTTCAAGAATTCTATTTAGTTGGTTTATACAAATTTATTTTAGTTCGATTCTGTTGGAAGCTATAAGCTGATTGTAACACTCCCGAATCCGTTCCTGGAACCAACCAGTACTAAGCAATGAATGTGAAGTTTCTTGCTCAAGGAAACAACGGCTTGCCCCTGTCTATTTAGTTCATTTATCAACTATTCAAAACCCCTCTTCATATGACGTCATCAAGTCATGAGGTCACAAATGTTTATGTTGAAAAACAATTTTGACTAAATTTGTTTAATTTTTAACATACTGTTGGCTGAATATAATAAAATTATGTGTCCTTCCATTTTTTTATTGTTTTTATTCTGTTTAGATAAAAGATACACGATAGTTTACTCTTTAAAAATACACTTACGAACGGGGAACACCTATCTAAAAGTTACGACAGATTTTGCACTTAAGATTTTCTCAAATTATTTTGTGAAAAGGAGATTTGTCGTAAGATTTCACTTACGATTAAAAATTGTCGTAAGATTATTTGTGAAAATGTCTGCTGATTCGCCTTCTTTCCCGAGAAAGCTGTTAAGCAATGCAATCAAACTGATTTTTTTTGTTGGAAAAAAAATGTTTAAGGTTATTTTTAACAAATTAACTGGAAATAAAAAAGTCAGTTTTAATGGGCATAATTGTTTTGTCAGTTTACCTGTCGGCTATATGGACAACGCCATGTTTGTTCTTGAAATCGTGAAAATGACCCACTCAGTATTGGTTTTCCAAGGTTAAAATTAGAAACCGCATCGCTTTTAAAATAATGAAAGCTGGCCAATGATTGGTTGTATGAAAGACCACGAAAAGATGACTACCTATGGATGGATGTCATCCTGAAGCGTAGCTGATTTTAATAGCTATAACATAAGTATTTCCATTTAATAGTTACATTCTTATCTTTTGAATAATACATTTTACCAAATAGAACAACTTAGGAAATTAAAACAATATCTTTAGTGCACATTATACGTTCTTGATTAAAAATGTTTGGTCGCCGATAATAGACTTTTTTTCAAAAAGCGTATTATGCCTCAGTTAGATTGACTTTTTACATTAGATAATATAAATGATTAAAATCGTCACCAATTGTTTTTGACAATTATCACAAAATTTTGGTTAATTGCAGTATTAGACCAATCACCTTTTTACTAGAAATCGATGATATCTTGTTTGGAATTGAATAAAGATGTACAATAGTGAACAATCTAAATGTGACAATCACGATTCGAATGCAAATTTCCTTTTAATTCTTGTATAAAGCAAACTAATACTCGAATTTTCAAAGTTAATGGCGAGTTTTGTCGCCTTTATTTTTATACATTTGATTAATTTTACCAATAGCTCGTGATTCATGAATAATACCAGTGATCTTATATTAGGTAAGCAAAATAATATATCTTCTTTTTATTAACTGAATTGTTGCTTTAATGTGTCCATTTACTATATTGTCGTAACCACTGGCTTTATTTCTAAAGGCTTTGACTGCGTATGCCGTTTAATTGTTTGCAAATGGAACTTTTATTTTCTCGTTGGTTTCATTTGCTGCATTAGAATCTGATCTTTTTTTATGTTTCTTACTTTCCTCATTACATATCTGTATATAGAAATTATTAAAAATTGTCACGTGAGCCTTGCAATATTTTCATTTATTTTGGTTTAAACTTTCCAATAGTTTTAAGATCGTTTCTTTTGACATTTTAAAATTAATTTAACGTACCTTTATATATTTTAGTTTGCATATTATTTCAAATGCTCCTCTTAGGTTTCGTGTTTTCTTAATTTATAAAATTGCTTTACAGAGTGAAAATGTTTTCTAGCTGTTTTGCACATTGGTCCAAACCAAGATTTAGAATTACTAGTTGTTTTTCGTAATCGTTGTTAATGTATTTTATTATTGTATATCCAAAATTTTCACGGAATATATTTTTGAAAATAACGCTGATATTTTCAGTTATAAAGTCAACTTTTTTTGCACTGTTTACTGCAACTTCATTCACATTAAAATATGTTATAATTCAAAAACTTTAGAACTTTAGGATTTGATTTTTGGTCTATATTTAATCTTTTATGCGGTCATTGTTCATTGTACACTATTTTGTAAAGTCATCTCGACTTTTTGACGATTAATAGTAAAATATTTTTCTAGGAGCATAATAGACTTACTCCAGAATTAAGAATATTTTGGTGGTTTTCAGCTAATCCAGGGGTACGAAAACTTTTATAGTTACAGCTTGGAAAATAAGCGTAACTGATATTTGTCACCGCTAATGTAACGTGAAGTATAACGGTAAAAGTGTGTTAATACTAGGGGATTAGCTCGGTAAAACCCAAATTTGTCGAGTAATGTGATGATTCGTAACTGTAAAGATAATACATATAGTTCATACACACTTCACAGTTACTGATATAACTAATAATAACAGAATAAGGCATAATAATACACTTGTTTTGTTTCATATGTTTGCGCACCTTGTTGGTAAGTGATTGCCTCTAAGTGTTGAGATATCAAAAATGCAGCCACCGTGCATTCCTGCGTGATCGTAAGAGGCGACTGAATGGGTTTTAATAATTGGAATTTATGCATCTTTTAACTCCAGCAGCTTGGTGGTTTTGACTCCTCGTGTTGCTTTGAGGTTTGCAACACCTGAAGTTGGCAAAAAATATCTTTTCTATTTCGGTGCCGTATAAAAGAAAAAACACTGTGTTGATATGCCATTTGCGGTGTCAGTTTAATTGAAGTCCTCCTTGTCACCTTAATCGATTTATTTGTTTTTCATCAACATATAGACCTACACTATTTCCTGAATCTCATAAAAGCATTTTCATTTTCTAGAACAATTGTGATTCTATTTGGTTTACTGCCACAATTAGCTTACTGGGGAGAAACGAATGATAGTACATGTACAATCATAATTCATATTGTTAACTTAGGTACATTGCTGAATTTACATAATAACCTTTGTTCAGAATTGCCTCATTCTAATATTTAATTAAGTAAAATATTTTGTAAGTTATTTACGTTATTGATGCTACGTATACGAGTACATTAAAGCAGCACGTCTACAGATTCATGCTAATTTTCATGAAAATTTGAAAATGTATTTAACAGTATAATATTGTAAAGTTACCAAACGAATGCAATTTACGCATTATCAATGACACTTACAAAGTATGTAAATCACTATAAATAGGTCAAAATATGCAAAAATAGCCCTTACTGCGTTAGTAACGCAGTAGAAGGATAGTTATACATACTGAACAATTCGGTCATAAGTCAAACATAACATGTAAATTCTTACTAGAATTTTGAATCTTTATACCTTTCCTAAAAGCTTAGTGCCTTTTTCTTAGGTTTGATTTCATCGAAATGTTTTTACTCATCTGGAGGCGTGCAACTTTAATATTTTATAAATTTAGAATTATTTTCGGTTGCATGATTGAATGTCACATTTGACACGTGGAAAGAAGACATAAGTAAAGCAATTTAGCGTACGTATAATGCGGTCTCTATCATTGGTTACAGAAACAAAACATTTTATCTTAGTGCGTTATTTTGTTTCATTAATTCCCTTTGTTTATTCAATGCCATATAAATACCACATAAATGAAAAGAGAAGAAATATAAATATAGCTATTCAGAACATTCCTTTTTTATTAGATTATTGGACCAATCATGTTACATATTTCTCGAGATCGATTCAAACGGTTATAACATCTTGTAAAAAGACAAAATTTAATGAAATATATCTATCGCAAAAACATGCAAGTTCAATGACTGTAAAATAATATATATCAATTGAAGGGAATATTGACTAAAGACCTATGCGTCCCCTTAGACATATCAAGTTAGGAGAAAAGTTGTCAGTCACCAGTATAGGATCTGACATGTAATCCGATGCAAATATGATTAAGGTAATAGATTTCTTGTTTACTTTATTTTATATTATGAATACCTAATTTACTCCTACAGTGAGAAACCGTAATAAGGTTAAATAGGACATACTGTTGTTCTCTAATGTAATATACAAACATCATACCAGTGCACTTTAGTTAATTAACATTGATGATTTCGTGCTTATCATGTTATAAACTCTGTGACATCGAAATAAAAATTATTTGTAACGTGAAGTATTTCTACAATGTAAACACAGCAGGAAAAATACTTGTTGAAGACCTTCATTATTCTATTTCAATCCCCGTTTTATTTGACTGGTTAAAAATAGTAAAACTTACCAAAAGGAAGTTAAAAAGGTTTTGAGAGATTCATCAGGTTTTGAGAGATTCATCATATTTTCCCAACGTGGCTGCATTATTTGAAAATAATATAAAAAAGTCAAAATAATAATGCACGTATAAAATGAATTCAAATGTTATGTTTACGTTATGTTTATATGTAACAATCAGATGGCTTCGCTCGTTTTTGTTTTGTTTTTTTTTTTACAAAAAAAAAAATCATTTGTAACAATCATTTCTTGTACATATATGGCCATACATACGTTTTTAAAGACATACTTTGCTCATCCTTGAGCCAAATATTTTAATCATGGTAATTTATTGAAATCTATAAGATTCGTACCAGATATGCCTAATTTGAATAAAAGAATGAGTAACTATAGATGTAGAAAGCTGCATTTCCTATTACAGGTCAAGCAAAGTTGGTACTTTCTTAGAAAACTTATAATATGTAAACGGAACCGAAACCGGGGGAAAAATCATAATATTTCTCCAGATAAATCTTAACTTAAAACACGTTACAAATGGTCTCAAAGCGTACATATTTGATATCACAGAATTCCTTTAAAGTAGTGGGTCTTGGTCTCTTAAAACTTGTTATAAAATGATTCCAAATCAATAAAAAAGTAAGAAAAAAATGTGTTGAATAAAGATAGTTAAAAAAAATCAAATACCTTACCAACTTACCAAAAATAAAATAAGATAGGTGCATTATAATTATTTTATTTGTTATGTATGCATTGAGAGGTGTTTTGGAAGCCCCGTCAGTCTTGTGCATCAAGTTATGTTTCTACTGAATTTAGCGCTCTACCACGTGAGCTACTGCGGCAATTATCATTCAGTTTTACCATCAGTATTAAATGCTATTGAAAACACCTACATTTTCATATCAAAATAACCTTTTAATTTTAAACTGATAATTGATAATGGCAATGAATTATGTTTATTGATATATGATAATTATGCTGAGTTTGTCAGTCACACGCATTTAAAATATTTTGTTGATATTTGTAATAATAAGTAAATTATTTCTATCATTAAAAACGAATTGTATATATTGCCTGTATAATATATCTCTAAATGTCACAATTATACATGTTTTATAAATGTGTTTCAATTGGTAATAAAAGCATAGGAAACTATATGGTATAAAACATGCATAATATGGGCATAATATTTCATTATTACTTAAAGCTGCATTGAATGAATTCCATAAAAAAGAAATAACTACATTTCGTTAATTAAAAAAAGTTTTATAAGCCTAAAATTCTGCAACCTCATTGTGGTGAAATCGGAAGTACAATTTCTATTTGCATGAGAAACTCCACCTTTAGGCCATCCCTACATCAAACATTTATAAGTAGCAGTCCGAATTTAATGGTATATTTCCGCATTATCACAACGGATGTTTTCATACAGATTTGATCTTTTTATGAGATGGACACTTTTTTTAAAACGGCAAGACCAATGCACCGTGAAACAATTTAACGGTAAAAGTTTGTTTGCACAAGAATATCTCATATTTGCTGTGATCCACATGGTAGCAATTGAATTTACCACTGTGACGTAGTGCATACAGGAGCTAATTATACTAATCTCCATCTGCATGTTAAAATTCAAATACGAACTTATGAACAACTTTTAATGCGATTTACAACAATACTGTAAAAAATGTTAAGGCAGCTGTAGAGTGGTTTGTCATTTAGCCGACGAAAAAAATATTTACATAACATATTTAATGCAGCTTTAAACATGGATATATACATTGATATTGTCACGAACAAGCTTTGTATACATTGATTGTTAATCAATTTACCAATGTTATTGATTTCAACTCTCATAAGGTTGTCGGTATTTAACAGTAAAGTGTTTTTTTTTATGACTGACGTCAATCCAGTAACAAATGTAATAAATCGTGCGTAAAACATTGTGCGTACAATATGGTACTACTAGGAGGCCATTTACTAACTACGTAGCGAATGGCTCTTACTGCAATAGAAATCAATCTTTTATTTTCCCCTGAATTCATCAAATCAAAGATAAAAGCAGGGAAGTAAAACATTATTTCCACCATGAGATGTTTAATGTAGGCATGCTATTAATATATTGTATATTATTTATATACTACAAACCTTTATTTACATACAAAGCCAGGATAATAGCATCTCAAATCATAAATCGTTTTAGGATTTTAACAATTATTTAAAAATTCATATAACAAACCAAGAATTATAGGTTTTAATATAGCATTTGAAAATACAATGTCTTATTGAACCGTTATATATTCTTTCAGTTTTCTGTTGTTTTCAAGATGAAAATGGTAAAACATATATATATGAAAAGCACTGCAAAGTTTTTAATTTCATTCCATCCCTAACTCCTTAGGATCTGCACTTACTGTACACGTTTATTAACTTTTCGACAAAGGAGTTACGTTGTTAAATAACAACTTGTTGATCAGTCACATTAAAAAATGAAAATATAACTGGTATGATGCGTTAAACACATCATTTTAAAAGAACACAAAAATGTTTCAGGTTAACTGATTGTAAATAAACACCTAGATTTTAAAGCCCTGCCCGAATGACACCTTTAAATTCACGGCGATAAAATTTTGAATTCATGTAAGTTAATATAAAAGTGGCTACACGGCGCTAGAAACTTATAGGGTGTTATAAGCAAGCGTTTTTTCCACTTGCTAATCTTTGTACTCGTATTTAAAGGATATAAATGTTTACATTCCTCGTTACAAAATGTAACATCTTCTTTGCAACTTTTTGCGGAAACAAAAATAAAAATATTTTTCTCTAATAACTATCATTTGCATTATGACAATGTAAGAAACGTGCAATTAATAAGAACATCACACTGAATTTGCAAAAGATCATTTGTACATACATTGCACATATGGTTTAAAAATTAACAACTTATTTATGTACATGCAGGACGAGTATATTTGGAGAGGAAAGCCTGTTGAATATTTTCTTGCACGTATATCATACATATATGATTAATGACTGTGTTAATATAACGTTTGTTAGTTGAGAAACATGACCAATTAATAGAGGATATTTGTTTGTTTGTGTGTAAGATGAAATTTTAGAATACTGTTTTTAAAGTTCACGAGATGAAATAAAATTACATCTTACACAACAAACAGACAAATTTTCTTTTTATTTTATGCTTAAAAACAAGTTAAAACGAAATTTCCATAATTTTAACGTTAATATATAAATCTGTTTCCCCCATTGAGAGCCCCATTTAGACGGAATTTCTCATTTAAAACAAGAAGTCTTGAGCTGAAAAATAAGTCCGCTAATCAAGGTTAAATGATGGTGATATTTATTCATTTTATTAAAAAAATATGAATGATCGCTTGTTTTAATAATAAAAACAAACAATTCTTGTAGGAGAAAAAGTCCAACCATCCATCCATATTTCTGTTACTTACTGCGAATTTATATTAGACCTGGCTTTGTAAAATGTAAGCGGCAGCCATTTTTTAAAGTTGTGTATTTCATGGGAGGAAAATAATTGTGTAAGATTCAGAAGGATATAATTTGGATTTGTTAGTCATACACCTTTTTAAAAGAAAGAAAACTTATTTGAGGATTGTAACAGACAAAAAATAAGTGTTGACAGATGTGAAAACATTCAGAAAAGGAGCTAGGAAAATGGAAAACTTGGAAGCTTGCTAAGGCATGTAAGGAACGCTGGGTTGTTTTACTTATTTTACGAGTGATGGCTGTCAATGCTTTTCAATTTTTCATAAAGCATACGGCATTTATTGCTCGTAGGATACTTTAATATGCCCAAATGTCATCAAGAGCAGTTTTGCATTGGGAAGGAATGTTTTTTTCAGAGTGTAAAAACGAAACAAAAAAATTTAGAGACAACTTTGTTGATTGGAAGTTGAAGGAATAGAAGTAAGTTTTCTCTCTTTATTACTTTTGACATTTAAGTTATTTATCTATTTCAGCTTTGCTATTTCTTTTAACAGCCTGACATTGTCAGAATTGTCAGTAAAAATAAAATTGAGGTACCACATGGGGAAAATCTTAAAAAAGTAGTTTCGTCATTGAAAAAAGTGAAATCATATTTTGATAATTTTCACTGTGAAATTATCAAATATAATTTTCACGGATAAATCAGTAATCCACTGAAAATCATAAAATAAAGCACGAATAATTTTTTGTAAAAAAGTAATTTAAGATTTAGTTTACTTGAATAATATGTTGAAGCATGTATTCATTATTTCTATCAAGAACACTGGATATTTCAAACTTATTATATTGTTTAAGGAATATGATTACGCATGACACACGTGCTATTTAAAATGCTGACTTGCTCGTTTAATCATATTTTTTCTATTTTGATTTGTATCAGTCACGTCACTAAAAACACGTGAATTAGAAATATATCAATATCTAAACGTAACAACATTAAAGGATAGCAAACGCCATCTTTGTTCTTTTCCAGTGTCAATGAACTAATAATATACATTATCAAGTACGTAATATGGTTTAATTTATCTGAAATGTCAGTTTCTTTTAGCTTGATTTGCGTCTTTTTGGTCACCTTAATCTCTGTAATATTTTTGTTTGACATTTCATCAACAATGTTATCTATTTGTTTGCCTATAAGCACTTGAGATATATTAAACATCAATTTGTCTCTCTTGATATCTTTATTTCATAGAATAATTCGGTAAAGATTTAATTTACTGTCGAAGATTGTATTACTCTAGGGACAATAAAAGCAGGAAGCCATTATAGCAATATTGGTTACTTGGAAACTTAGGTTCATTGCATTATTTAGGTACATAAATATACATGTATGTGTATAAACAAATATGTATTTCTCTTGTTTTGATCCAAAAGCATTTTAAATAAATAAACATGTTTGGCAGACGTCAATGAAAGCTGAAATTTAATAAAAAGTCCAACCTTGATTCATACAGTGTCATAATATTGAATCGTGACATTCAAATAAATTAAAAACTCTCGTAAAAAGAATAATAATTGCAGTACACAAAAGGATGTTAAAATCGAATAGTAATTACTAAATATATAAAAAGCAAATATTAGAACACATTCGTTTGATTATTTTTATGTTTTTTATATAAACGTGGAATGTGATGTTTGTAAAGAGAATTCAATTTTCTTCTATCCAGAACTAATACATTTTATGAGAGGTACACACATTTCGAGGACTACGACATATCGTAATTAATCCCCATTCCCACAGTCACATATACATGTATGCACATGTTCAGAATACATACGATATTGCAGATGGCGGGTAATTGAAAATAATTTAATGTATAATTGTTTACCATTTGAAATTTAACGGTTGTTATAAAATTTGCAAGAATCCAAATATCTTCTTAGTAACAGTGAAATGATTGACTGAATAATGTTTCATCACAAATATGATATGTTGATTACTATTGTTTTCGCCGTCTTGTGATATTCAGGATTCCTAAAGTAAGTTAATTCTCTTTAAAAATTCAATTTTATTTAGATCCGCATATTGTTTATCTTATTAAGTGCACACGCTTTGTTTTTCTTATGCTGTGTTCTCACCGCCGATCAGATCAATTCGATCAAGCACGATCAAGCGATCGGGTACCGGTCTAGCTCGGTCTGCATGCATGATCGGGGTTGGTCGGAGCGGTCTACCTTGGTCGGCATGGCTCGGGCTTCCTACCCGAATTTTTTTGACATGTCAAAAAAATTCGAGTAGCGATCGAGTAGATAAGAGGTCGAGAAGCGATCGGATAGTGATCGAGTAGAAGATCTAGCTGATCGAGAATAAATCGTGTAACGATCTTGTTTGGTCGGGAATACATCTCTTACCCGATCTGTACACGATCATCTCGACTTTTAATCGAGCATTATCCGATCTGGTCGGTTGAAAATCTGGCAATGATCGAGCAAAGGTCCAGTTAGTCTAGTTGAGATCGTGTATGTCTCGCGTATAGGTTTTAGTGATCGACGATGTTGGTCGGGTTGTCGTCGAGAAGAAGTCGTAACGCATCGTGTAGGGTCGACTTGAGGAGGTCGTGTAGGAGTCGTGAACGGCATTAAATCCAACTAGGTCGGTCTTCATCAGGGAATTAATGTGATCGGGACGATTGAATTGATCTATTCGGCGGTGAAAACATAGCATAAAGGACCATAAATGCTCTTTATGGGAAACCGCGAAAGTTTAACATTGACCATCACCGTATGAACGCATCTGCTGCAGGTGTTTCTAAATTCAATGTTGCACCATTAAGTATTAGTTTATATATGTAAAATGGCTGTGGTCATGGACACATCAAATGTTTACCTTTATCACCAAAGGATTAATAATAATTAATAATGACTACGTGTTAGACGGGCGATGTGATGTTTTGGCTAAACAAACAGACAAACAGGTTAACTTAGACCAAGCCTGCACCATTTTCTATCTTATTGTTGTAGCCGTTTCGAAATGTTAACGTTATTTGCTATTTTACCGATATTAAAGAATGCTGTCCGTTGAATTTAGTAAATACAGTATGCATTATATTCACAAGTAACTCAGTACGCCTAACAAACTTAAAATTAAAATTTAATTCTTCATTAACGTTATAATAATGATTTCCCATAATTTTAATATCCTTCTGATAAAGTTTTGGAAGACAGTATTTAACGACAAATCATTTAAAATACGTACTTTGTTTCATCATACAATATCTTTAAATGCATTTCTTGAAATTTCGTAGGCGATGCCGATATATCGATTCAATGAAACGAGTATAAAATATTTTATTTTATCTTTATCGCAGGTCTCAGATATAATGACATTATTCTCGTACATAATTTTGTTTCATGACTTCCTGGAGTCAATTAAATATGATATAAATGATAAAATATATAACGGTAAAGAACATTAAATCGTTTTATTAAGTCCCTGGTATAACAAATTATGTTAAGAATTTGAAATTGTTGAGTCATAGACAAAAACTAACGACCAATCTTTTGCCTTAAACAGAGAAGAAATCAATTGATTGTCTTACAGGAAAACATAACATAACTTCATGCAAGTCTTAATTTATTAATATGATGCGTAATAAGAGGGAATATCGATAAAACCACCTCAATTTGTCAGGGAAAAAAGCTGTCGCTTATTATGAGCTGACATGTAATTTAATGAAAAATATTATTAAGATCAGTTATTGCTTGTTAACTTTTTTTATAAAATAAGGATCTTACACCGGCTGTCAGTAAACCCCGAAATATCTAGCTCTAGGATAACTGTTAACGTCGGTAACAAGGGATTGCCGCGTTTTTGCTAAACAATTACCCGAAAGCTTGATATATACAATATGACGACAATCGGTGTTTGTTTCTTGTTCTTGCATATTACATGTTAATTATTTTTCGAAAATACATTTTGAAAACTGATATGCTCGTTTTTTTCTGAAAACAAGCTTATGACAGCACTATTTTATTAATACGCTAACCTTCAAAATAGCTTCATTGTAAAAAAACAATACTTTCATCGCATGAGGGAATGGCCTGATGTAAAGCACGTGACTTATCTTACATGGCGGAGGTGAAAGACAGCTTTTTCTAGCGGCAATGTGAACAATAGAAAATCTTCTTTAATATACAATAATATAAACAGCCAATTTCCAATGAATTGAGAACGGATAATATGGTTTACTCAGACATAATAATTGTTTCTAATATAATATTAAAATAACATGCAAGAGCATTTCTAAAGGAAGTTTGCTAAAGTTATCAGAAAACTCAAAAATAAGTCTGAAAATTCTCAGGAGAATTCATTTTGGTTTTTATGTTAACTATTTTTTTCTTTTTTTGTAAAAAAGTAGGTGAAGAGGACAAAAGCATACAAACTGTTTGTATATAATTAATTAAAATGTATCTTTAGCAAATTTCTTTCACTGGTTGTATATTGATTGATTTGTGATTATTCTGAACCAACGATATAACAATGAAATAAATAATCAACTTCGGAAAGTGACATTCACTTAACAAAGCCAACCGCCTGCAAATCACCCCCACCATATCTTAGTCATGCAATACCTCCGATTGGCTTTTTTAAAGACAACATGCCGACGAAATTTAATCTGACTAAAAATCGGAATGTAACCCTGGTCTACGCTTATCGTGTTCCTCGACATTAAATGTCGGAAAAAAGTCAAAGCAGTTTCCCTTTCCATGAGTTTGCCTAAAGTAACATCACTTTAATGTCTCTGTTTTGTCATTGTACCCTTTCCTGATTTTGTTTTTACCCTGCTGGAGTTCATGCCGATAGTCCTGTGTTGCTTGTTTGTAGAGGGGATTCGTTAATTGAATGCCGCTTTTTTCGTTGGTCTTTGTTTTCAATTGTTGTTCGCATTCACATTTTTATGCAATATGTCCTTGAAAGGTAAGGAACATGGATAGTCATGAATAAATCAAGGATATAAAAACTTTTCTCGTTGCACAGTTAAACGATAATTTTCTATGCAGATATTACAGTGATGTTTTAAACCGTTAATTGCTTTATTTACTATGTAAGCAAACCATCATTACATTTATTTTTATTATTATTTGATATAAGAAGCACATTTTAATATACTAGCAACCTTTATATTATTCTGTTTATGGTACATATATAACATGTAAATGTATAGTTTAATAATAATGTTCTAACTCTAAACAATAAATACCCACGCTTTATATTATTATTATTATATCAAGGCCCTTGTTTTTTAGAAGACATGCATGTTTTATTTATTAATCATTTTTACTCAATTTTTATTCAATGAAGTTGTTATTAATACTGTAAAGGAATGACTTGTACTTGAACATTTTTATGTACTTTTATATTTATTAAACATCTTAAGTGTTGTGTTTACTCTACCAGGTCGTGAAAATACATGACAATTGTTAACAAATAAATTTACCTTTAGTTCTGTCAGACTTATGCCTTAGAAAAGAGATTGGCATTCAATGGCATGTGTAAATATCTGGTAAAACGTCATTTATTGACTTGTAACAACTTTGGAACACCAGCGAGAAGTTTTGCATTTTTCCTTTAAATTTATCACTATCAGCGGAAGCTTGAATGAGCAAATAAATCATATAATTAACCTAAAGGTGTTATTTAATACCAAAAACTAATGTTATTTATCAAACTGAATTTTATATGGATTACTCTGGATACGTAACTGGCTACAGAAAATATCTTTTGAGGCAGATATTATTCGAAAAATAGCGCCGTCAAAACATGTCAACAAATCGTACGCCATTGAAGGTCAAACAAGTTCAACTTAGTTGCAACATAATTACGTATAAACAAGAGCAAGAATTTGATAAAACAGTATAAATACCTTATTCAATAACTTTTGAGCCCAGTTTTACAATGAAACAAATTTGCTTTTATGAATATTTGAACACATTACTTTGTTGACCTGTCGAACTTTCGCATTTACAAGGCAGAACTTCTTAGCGCATTGATACGGGAAATACGAAAGCTAAATATTTTATTTACTAGAAAGTGGTATTATTATTAAATAATACCTCCAATAATAATCGCATTAATACTTTTATTCATTGAGGTTTCTTTTTACAAAGAATATTTAACTTTCGCACAGACTTTTTGTTAATGCGTATCCATTGCGGAAGTCGAATGTAATGACGCAATCTGATTGGCTGGAAAGTTTATAAATATAGCTGGCTCATGCGTCATGTCGGGCAGTCGTGCTTTCGGAAGTACTAGATTAACTTAACTAAATGAAACGGGTCTAAGGCGTCGGAACACTATTGCAAAAGTTACATATGCAAAACTTTAGCATTATTTCAATATATTTTAACCAAGTACAGTATGCTCACACACTCTTGCATGAAACTTGCGCAAAACGTACTCACGCAAAAGTTCTATTTTCAAATGTATTTTATTCTAGCGAAAGTAACCTGGTAGAGTATTACACAATATCTGTAGAACGTTATTATATCGTGACCTATGCTTTATCTGTATAAAATAAGAATGGAATAACAGACTATATACATGTATAAGCAATTCGTGTCTATATAAAGAATACATAACACACGCTAAATGCAGTTGATATTTTATTGAAGAAATGAATAACATTAAACGTATGCAGTTCATTGTTTATTAAAGAAATTGATAACAAACACTTAATATAGTTAACATTTCATTGAAGAAAGAGAAAATAAGCCGTAAATGAAGTTCAACATTTATTATATATATTTCTATGAATAAAAGGAAGTTATTGTTTGGAAATTCTGGTGTTTCTTGTTGAATCTCCTTGGTTGGCCCAGGTAACAAAAATTACAGCCATCCGACATACATGTAGTCAAATCATACCTAGCCTGCCATGTTATAAAACGCTTGTGGTTCTACTAACATTACCACTAACACTTACCTTAATCTAACAATACACACACAAATACTGAATTCATAATAAAAAAAATAATTCACATAAACCTGTAAATATTTGAATAATGCATTAATCTGCTCCTCAGTCTTATATTATTTACTCTAAAGATCCGAAACATCAAAGTTGTCAATAAATAGATGCTTGTTTACTAAATCATTTGTTTATATGCGAATAAACTCTTAAGTCCTTTCTCTCTAAATATTACCTGAGATCGAATTCAAAATATTTCTATGAATATGATGTGTTTTGTCTAATGTATTACGACATACCATAAATCAGAGATGCTTACATTCTATACGAACATTTACATCCACATTACTTCAGTATTTTGATTGTATTATTGCTTCGCATACAGTTTGTTTATTTGACCAAAACATAATTTTGTCAGACATTGTGTGTATAAAAGATTTCAAAACATACATTAGAGGAACAATAACATTTATTGAATTGAAAGGTGGTTCGATCGTATATATGAATCCTTGTTGATCTTTGTTGTCATATTTTACTGTGTACATGTTGCACAATTTAAAATACATCTGACATGTTTCAAACCATCTTTGTCTACAACAAATAAAATGTTATATTGTATCACTCTGTGAATAAATAAGAAACTACATAATACTAAATGTTAGTCTAAGCTAACTATAAAATCAATTTACCAATCACAATAACATCGAATATGTTATTAGATCAACAAGGTGTGACAGACAGCTGTTCTTTCCGACTGACGTTTTAATTACTGCATTGTCTTTGAGGTATGATTTCACGATCAATTTAGCATAACAATCATAACATTCATTCATTTTCCTTTTTTGGACGCACCTTCTTCCGAACGACAATGGTTAAATAAACAAATAGATTGTTATACTTTGTATATAATTATATGCTTAGTAATACACTAAATATTATTGATAATGATCTTGAACGAAATTTTCCGTGGATTTATAATTTAAAATCAATACTAACAAGTACAAATGTTGCTGCAATGCAGCAATTGAGAAGCTCCGCGCAAAAAATGTGCTCGTTACAGATACCTTACCAAATTATTCCTACGCACAGGTCATGTTATATTCAGATTAAGTACTATAATTGTAGATTTTTCCGAATGTTTGGTAAACCATTTTTTGCATAATTATACTTATCTTATGCAATGTCCATGATTAAAAAGAGCGGATTTTTTTTAAAAATAAAAATGCTATCACTGATGCCTATCTGGTTAGGAAAGTTATGCCATTGAATACAAACAAGACTTGTAAATGTTATGTGACATGACTGTACCGTGTTCTGTTTGTGTCACTTCTGTAGTCAGTAATGTATATTTTTCATGTCAAATTAAAAAAAAATGGTTTCTTTCAATACTGAAAGTAGAACACACTCTGGAATGAAAAAAAAAAATGAAAAAAATGGGAAATGTTGAATTGCATTAAAACCATTCATAAAAACATAACACTTCATGTTCAAACTGCAGATCAAAGTTTCTGTTGTTGTCATGATATCTATCTATAGCCTATGCTTAAGGTGATTCTGCTTAGTCAGCCATGTTTGTTTTCACTAAAGTCTGTCCAAAGTGAAAGTAGGCCAAAATTCATATAACAACAAAGCTCTTATTGTAAAATGATGAACCATTTGAAAATACACTTCAAGGTTTATATTTTAAGGACAATTATAAACAAAAATAAAAAAAGTCTGTTTTAGTGCCAACAAAAGCTATTTTTTGCAGCAAATACAAAAATCTTTCAAAACTTAACTCCAATTTAATCAGTATCTCATCAGTATCTCATGTCGTTCTAAGCAAATGGCCTCCATTATTTATTTGTAAAAAAGTAGTGCAAGAAAACAATCATCATTTATAGCCTTATGAACTATAATTACAATGAAAACGCACTCAAACTTTAAAATCTAACCTTTTTATGTGTAACAGTGAAGTGTGTCTGTTTGTCATGCACACAAGAAATAGGTAAATGATGTTTATTTTCATGGTACTACTTCTTTACACATGTCATGGAGGCAAGGTTTGTTCAAGGTCAGATAAAGTACTGCGCTAAGATTTATGTTTTTTTAAATATTTGTATTTTCTGCAAAAAAAAAATAGCATTTGTTTGCACTAAAATAGACTTTAAACTGGATTTTTCCATTCATGAAATGTGCATAAAACTTTGCAACAGAATGTTTTTGGTCTTCACAAATGTAGCCCGTTCAAGGTAAATTTCTTATTGTTATCATTTTAATTTTTGTTTAAAATAGTTTTTATAACATATAATTGGAAGTGTACTTGCAAATGACTCATCATATAAAAATTTGAGCTTTGTTGTAATATGAATTTTGGCCAACTTACACTTTGGACAGACTTTGTGAAAACAAACTTGGCCGAGAAAGCGGAATCACCTTATTGTAAGCCAATCCGCTGGTAAGGTTACAAAATGCAGCTTTTGCTGTCGAGTACGGACTGCTGTCGAGTACGGACCCCCGAAGATATTACCAATCATACCACTTTTTTTTCCACAAAGTGGTATGCTGTTCCAATAACGCAATGAAATGTAACGTTTTATACTAAAGTTTAATTATTTCAAAACAACCAATATATCAACATGTTATTATTAAACATTTAATTTCATCAATATAAATTAAAAAAATTAGCAAAAGCAAAAATGTTAAAATATTTTGCCTGAAATTTTCTTTATATTGACAAAATCAATCACTAATAGTATACTTGATTTGCTGTGTGTAAATGTATTTCATATGTAACAAATTAAAACTTCATGTTCTACTAAAAAAGGGAAATAACAAATTTAACCGAAGTAACATTTATAGCTATTTATAGCTTTCAAATCTATGTAACAGCAGAACTGCTTTCCGGTTCTCATTCATTAATATGACATGCTGCAAATCACCAACGGGGAAACCAATATAGAACTCGAAAGGAGTTCTTGAATGCGGATTTACTTTTAGCTGTTAATCGAAATGATTTATTGCTCAAATCCGGGCACATGGACAAAATAGTAAACACAAATAGCTCCGCGCCTGTGGGCGCGGAGCAATAAAATACTGTTTCAACAATGTTTCAATTATAGTTTTTCCAGTACCAAATGGTTGAAATTAGCAGTAAGACATAAGCTAAAAGATATGATCTAAATGAATGGTATTCGAAGATAAATGACTTGAGCAATAGTTCTTTTTACAAAATTTTTAATAGGTCTTTTGGAATTGAACCTTATCTCCCGTACTCCCAAAATGCAATAATATTTAATTTGTTCAAATTAAGGACAAGAAACAATAGATAACCAGTTAAAACTGGAAATTCGACAAATGTACCTCCTTATGAAAGAATTGTTTTTTTTTTTGTAGAAATATTATCGATGGTGAGTTTTATTAACATTTTGAACGTAATAAATTTTCTACTGAAAGAAGACAATATATAAAACCCTATTTTTATAGACGTCCTAATATGTATAAATTGGAACATTTTTTTCAACGAAAGACTCACTAGCATTCCATGAATTATGAAAAAAGAAATCCTTTTGATAATTACAAGAAATGAAAGTATGTAATCACATATTCATGTTTGCATTCTAAAGTATAACAAGAGCCATGTTAACAATGCCATCCCCCACCGAATGTGTTTGCTCATTTGAAGAATGTATATGAAGAAGAGCAGAATGGTACCAAAATGCACTTTATTGTATCGAAATCAGATGTGAGATCTGCAATTGAATCCGTTTTATTTATTAAGCACTGGTAAAAATAATGTTAAGTCAACGTTTAAAGACTTTGGTGTATTAAATATTCCAGCTGCAGACTCGGAAAACAGATTAAGATTATTAAACATTGATTGAGAATGGCAAGACATTTCTTTATGACATTGACGTGAAACACTTTTATGTGGTTATACTTCCTATACTCAGGAGAATAGCGTAAATCCAAAAATGTCGTAGGCTTTTGGTAGGTTCATACACAGTTAGCAAATATCTTACACCGCGATACACAAAAACAATATACTAATACAATACAGGGAATTTCTCTCTTACACGATACAAGTAATAATGAAATGATGTTTTTATTTCATGTAGCCAATGAATTTAAAAATCAAAGTAATTTTAACTTTTTCTTCAGAGATTTAATTAAAATGTGTTGGAATATGTAATTGTATGCTAATAATCGTCTATTTGTAATTAAGGCAGCACAGTGGCAAGTCATTTAAATTACAATACATTTAACAAACAAAGTTCGAATAAAACGATATTCCCTATGAATGCAGGGCAAGAAAGGAGAATAACATCTATTTATATAACATGCAAGGGAAGAGGGAAGTCACCAAGAAAGTGGAAATGCCAACAAATAAGGCTGGGGCAGCTTGTACAAAATATAACAAAACAAAAAACATGAAAAAAAAAAAAATAACAACAAACAGGTAGAAAAATTTTGACATACATGAGTGATAGTGAAGAGAATTAAATTGAAAACTATACAGATTTTAAAAAACATACATTAAATATGACCACCGAACTTTCGTTATATCCGAGAGGCAACATTTTTTTAAGACAAGAGTCGGGACCTCGGTAAGAACATTTTTATAAACTGTGTATCGTTATAAGCTGTTATAAGCTGTATCGCTGTAAGTGGAGTTTACTGTTAAGAAGAAAGAGTTCATTTAGACGTCTTCTCTGGAACGTGAAAATTATCATTAGGTATCAAAAACAAACATTCTTGTTCAGAGATGATTATTGGTTTGAGTCATGCGTATTTTACACATACAATAACTGAGTATCAACTGTTTTGTATTACATGCTCCCTGTAGGTCGAAACGATTAAATGTACTTAGCATACGTTAAGTAATTACTTCAAATGTCACATTTTTCACTCAATTTATAATATCAATCCTAATTGATTATATCATAAACTAAGCCAATACAAACAAGAGCTGCCACAAGGGTTGACGAACACTTTCATCTGATCCCTATGACACAGGGTATTATTTAGTGCAATTTTTTATTATCTTTAAAATAAAACATTTGAGTTAAGTTTCGAACTGAGGAACTCCGCCTTTGGGTCATCCGTACATCAATAGAAAATCAACAGCAGTCAGAAATTAATGGAATTTTTTCGCATTATATAACGGATGTTTTCATACAAATTCGATTTTGTTATGAGATGAATACTATTTTGTTAACGACAGGGCTTATGTTTCGTGAAACTAAAGCGGTAAAAGTTTGTTTGAATAAAAATATCTCATATTTGCTGTGATCCACATGATAAATAATAGAAAGATTATCGAATCAAGAGGCTATCTGATTTGTTATTATTCAGATTGTCGAGTGTTTTGATGTTCTTTCTCTTTTGTATTAAAGTCAAACATGAAAATACGTTCCCTGTTGACACATAATGAAATCCCAGAAAAAAGTGACCAATGAACGAGCATCTGAATAGGATATTTCTATCGCTTTCCCTTTCTGTTCGGTCACAATAAGTAAACCGCAGCAAAAATGATTCAATCAATGGACATGCTCTGGAGTGTGGGTAACTAATAACTGTACTCCAGTTAACGCACTGTGCATGTATATGTATACGATTTAACTCTGACACATTTTCAACAGAAAGGTCCCAAAACTATGATACAACACTTGCTTTTACTACAATGATGTATTGCATACAGGAGCGAATTATACATATTTTCAGTTGCATGTAAAAATTCATATACGAACTTTAATTTTACCGTGGGGTTTTCCGATAAATAGTAAGTTATGATTATTTTTAATGAGATTTAATTCAAATATGTTAAAAACGATCCTATAGAATGCTTGGTTTTTAAGCCGACGGAAAATATATTTACATACTTTATTTCATGCAGTTTTAAACATGGATATATACAAAGACATTGATATTGTTTTCGTTTTTGCCACGAACCAGCTTTGTACACATTGAGTGTTTATCAATTTACCAATGTTATTGGTTTCAACTCTCATATTGGTTGTCGTTATTTAACAGTAAAGTGTTTTTATGACTGACGTCAATCCAGTTACAAATATAATAAATCGTGCGTAAAACTTTGTGCGTACAATATGGCGCTACTAGTAGGCCATTTACTAACTACGTAGAAAATGGTGTCTACTGCAATCGAAATAAATATTTTATGTCCTCCTGAATTCATCAAGTCAAAGATAAAATCAGGGAAGTAAAACATTATTTCTACCATGATATGTTAAATGTAGGCATATTATTCATATCCTGTATATTATTCATATACTACACACCTTTATTTACATACAAAGCCAATATAATAGCATGTCAAATCATAAATCGTTGTAGGATCTTATCAATGATTTATAAATTCATATGACAAACCAAGAATTATAGGTTTTAAAATAGCATTGGAAAATAAAATGTCTTATTGAATGGTTGTATATTTTCAGTTTTCTGTTGTTTTCAAGATGAAAATTGTAAAACATCTATAGGAAAAGCACTAAACTTTCAAAACTTGAAACTATTGAGTCACAACAAGCACTGATACTATCCAGACTCACTACAATTGAAACTGACATTGCAACAAATAGGTCCCAAATTTCCGAATCCAAATCCCAAATACAAGACATTGCAAATGGCCAGACATACCTTAGTGACAAATATGATGATGTGTTGAAAAAAAGTGACACACACGAGGAAAACTTAAAAAAAATACAGGGTGAGTTAAAAGTATTGTCAGACTGTAACAAAAATTTGCAAAAACAAAATAAACAGCTACAGGAGGATGTTCCCGATGTTCGCTGTCGCTCTATGAGAGACAATTTGGTAATGCTAGGTATCTCAGAGCACCCACGCCTGCTACAAGATTCTATCAGAGGTGCCCCAGCCATTCCCCTACACATGTCACCAGAAGCCTTAGGTGACAACAGCATGGAGACATCACATCCTTCAACCGATGATCCAGCCAAATTCCCTATAAGTACAGGGACAGCCGTGGTCGCAGGCGCCCCGGGTCATAGCCCAGACTCTTATGCGACAGCGGCTGCCACTGAAAGTTGTGCCGAGAAAGTGTTTGTTTTTTGTGAGAGAATCTTAAAATCCCCAGTGCTAGATCACGCATTAATATTAACCGTGCACACCGTTCACCTACCAATCCAATCCCGGAAAAACAAGGCCGATTATTGCAAACTTTGACTCTGATTCGAAAGCTTTAATCAAGCAAGCACTGAAAAATGTGACTCTTAGAGAATCCAATTTTTCAGTGTTTGATCTACTTCCAAAAGATGTTCAAGCCCGCAGGAAGGAACTCGTCCCGAAGATGGTGCAAGCTCGAAAGGACGGACAAACAGCTTACCTTGTGCGTGACAAATTATATATAAACAATGTACTCTATTGCCCTGATCCAGACTCTTCCTCTGCTTAGGACGGGAGAGAAGAGTGTGAACTGACAGTTTTTAGCTTGGAATGTCGAAGGGTTAAAGAATTGTTTGAATGATAATGAATTTATTGATTTTGTAACTAATTTTTGACTTAATATTTTGTAGTGAAACCTGGCAATGTAAAACTGATGTGTATGAAATTCAAGGCTACACAACTATTAGTGTACCTAGACCTGAGAGTGTAGCGGTAAATAGAAGAAGTTTTAGAGGTCACGGTGGTGTTTGCCTATTTATTAAAGATAATATATATCAAGGAATTACTATATTAGAAAAGGATGATAGTGGTTTTATTTTGATTAAATTATCAAAGCATTTCTTTCATATTGAATATGACATTTGTATTTGTTTTGCGTACATACCACCTAATGATTCTGTTTATTTTAAAATGCACGACATTGGTTTTTTTTGAGATGTTAGAAAGCTATATAAGAAAATATAATGATATGTATAAAGTATGCGTAATTGGCGATTTAAATGCTAGAACAGGGGATCGTAAAGATTTTATTGAACCTGTTGATTTATTTGACAAATATGTACATACTATAGATACTAATACTGAAGAGTGTCACTCTACTTTACCAGATAGGAAAAGTGAGGACCATATTTGTAATACCTCTGGTTTAAAGTTGCTTGATATTTGCTGTAGCTCCGATTTGAAAATTATAAACGGTCGAAAAGGTGATGATTCTAATGTTGGCAGGTTTACTTTCCTGTCGTCACTTGGTAGAAGTGTAATTGATTACACGATAGCATCTTATCATCTATTTCCTATTATATCTGACTTTGTTGTACACGATAGTTTTTCATTTTCTTCACACGTACCAATACAGGTCAATTTTAAAGCTGACTTTTGTGCTAAATCTGAGAATGTTAAATTTGATGTAAAAAAACTTGTATGGGATATTAATAGAGTTGATGTATTTAATGAATTGTTGTTAAACAGTAGTGATTATTTGAATGAAATTATATCTAAAATTACGTCGTCAAATGTATCTATAACTGATGGTGTCAATATTTTTGCAAACGAACTGTATAATGTGGCACATAAAGTATTTGGTGTAAATAAAACTGTGTATTCACTATCATATAATAGAAAGCATGATAATCGTGGTTCACGGGCGAATGCAAATCTGCCAGACGAGAATTAAATAGAGCAAATAAAGTTTATCGTGCTACGAGGACAAATGAAAACTATCTTGTGGTTATTAACAAACGTAGATTTTATAGAAATGTTACACGTAAATCCAAATATGCATATGCACGACAACAAAGATCTGAATTACATAGTGTTTCAAAAAATGATCCTAAAAAATTTTGGGATTTAGTTCGAAAATACAAGAAAAAGAGTAAAAATAATTGTAACCTAACAGCCAATGACTTTTATGAGCATTTTAAGTCTCTTTTTTCTGATAGTGATGTTTTTACGAATACAAATGTTGATAATACTGTTAATGATGACACTTTGAATACTCATGTCGTAGAGCAGTTAGATTGTGACTTTAGTATTGATGAAGTTACTAAAGCTATAAGTACTTTGAAACGCCAGAAAAGTGCAGGGGAAGATATGTTAATCCCTGAAATATTTTTAGATTCAAAACATATTTTAGCACCATTATTGTGTAAATTGTTTAATTATATGTATTCTCATTGTATCTACCCAGAATCATGGACAAAGGGTATTATTGTACCCGTTCCAAAAAAGGGCGATTTGAACAGTGTTGACAACTTTAGAGGTATAATGCTTACTAGTATTTTTTTAAAGATATTTTCACAATTGCTAGACACTAGAGCACGCGCTTTTATTGAGAATAATAGTATTTTAAGTGCTTGTCAATATGGGTTTAGACAAAAAACGCAGTACTGTGGATTGTATATATGTTTTACAAACTTTGTTAAATAGAGTTATCCAGCATGAAAAAAAGAAATTATATTGTGCATTCGTTGATTTTAAAAAGGCATTTGACCTAGTTTATAGAAATGGAATTTGGTTTAAATTGTTACAATATCAAATGTCGTCTAAATTTATTAATATGTTGAAAACTATGTACATGTCTGTGAAAACTTGTGTGAGATCAAACGGGAATTTGTCTGAATATTTTGACAGTTATATGGGTGTTAAACAAGGAGAGACGTTATCTCCCCTATTGTTTATACTATTTATAAATGATATGGAAGAAAATATTAAAGATATAAATGCCGATCTAGTAACTTTACATGAAATTCAAATTTTTATGCTTCTTTTTGCAGATGACACTGTATTGTTTTCCTACTCTTTAACAGGATTGCAGACATTGCTTAATAAGTTACATGTATATTGTCTAAAATGGAACATTACTGTAAATGCGTCGAAAACTGTAGCTATGGTATGTAAACTTGGAAACAGACGTGAAAATATTGATGTTTATTACGATAATGTTAAACTTAATGTTGTCAATAAATTTTGTTATCTAGGTGTAATGTTATCAAGTAATGGAAAATTTTATAATGCTCAAAAAACTTTATCTGGGCAAGCACTACGTGCCCTATTTACTCTTAACTCATTATTTGATGTTGTATCTTTAGCTGTCTCAGAAAAGTTGAAATTGTTTGATGCAATGATTTTGCCAATTTTAAACTATGGATGTGAAATATGGGGATTCCATAAAGCCCCTGATATTGAAAAAGTGTACATAAGATTTCTTAAACAGATATTGCATGTTAGACAGCAAACCACTAACATTACTGTATATGCTGAACTTGGTAAAGTACATTAGATATAATTAGGAAAGAACGTATTCTTAAATATTGGTGTAAAAATTGTGAATTCTCCAAATACAATGGTGCACAAAAGTTTTATAGATAGTAAGCATAACAATGTTAAGGATTCTTGGGCAGTATTTGTTAAATCATTACTAGAAAACTTAGGTTTTGCATATTTATGGAATTGTATTTCCATTTCTCAATATCAATTGAATGCTGTTATCGAAAGATTGTATAGTCAATATTATCAAGATTTATACTCAATGATTGATACAATGCCAAAACTGAGTACCTATAAAATTAGTAAAAGATTGCATTGGATTTTGAAAAATATTTGACGTGTGTCAAAACTGATGTTTATCGTATTGCATTAACTAGATTAAGATGTTCATCCCATAGACTTGCAATTGAAGAAGGTCGTTTCAGAAATGTTGTAAGAGAAGATAGAAAATGTATATATTGTAAAATGAATGCTATTGAAAATGAATATCATTTTGTTCTTGTGTGCCCGCATTATCGAGATATAAGAAATGGCATGTCTCCCTAAATATTATTGCCATTGGCTCAACGTCTCAGAAATTTAAAAACTTTGTTAACTACACAAACAGTCGAAATGTTTTAAATAAGTTAGCAAAATTTATATATTTAGCAAATATAAAACGCACTGCGTTTACTGATTAGATTTATATTAGTTCAAATATAAATACTGTATTACTTTTTTTTTGCATGTAAAGCACATAATTTTTGTTTGTGTGGCCTGGTAACATGTACCGATCTTGTATTATACATGTTTATAATTATACGACCCAGTTATCGGAATATTTTATCGGACAATGTAGTAGTCACTTGCAAATAAATTTATGTGCTATCGAATTGAAATGTATAAATATGAGTGTTTCCTTATACATATATATTATAATTGACATTTATCATCATTCTTTGTATATAACATACTCTTCTCATGATATTTGTTGCCGCCTAATATATTCATTTAGGCAAAAAACTGTATATAATGTTTATATGCCTAATAAAATATTGAAATTGAAAATTGAAACTACAAACTTAACACCTTTGAAAAATTAAATTCATTTCATCCCTAACCCCTTATGATGTCCACTTATTGTACATGTTTATTCACTTTCCAGCGGTTAAGTTACGTTCTTAAATAACAAGCTGTTGATCAGTCACATTAAAAAATGATAATCAAATATTTTTTTTTAACTGTCATGATTTAAACACATTATTCTAAAAGAACAAAAATGTTTCAGGTTAACTGATTGTAAAGAAAAGCTTCGACTAAAAACAGCATGCCTCCAGATTCATGATAATTGTCATGAATATTTTGGAAATTTATTGAAAAGTAACATGTTTTGAAGTGAAGAAATAAAGCAATTTACATATTGCAATCAGCACTTATAACCAAGAAAATTACCAAAAAGTGGACAACATATGCAAAAGCAGCTCTTACTGCGTTAGTAGTGCAGTATAAATATGGTGATAACATACTGCAAAATATGTCTGAAACCGCATATATATTGTCAAATTAAACTTGTAACTTGAATGTATATTTACCTTTCTTAAAATTCTAGTACACTTTCCACATTGTTCATTTTCTTATAATATTTTGGCTCATCTGGAGACGTACAAATTTAAAGGCCTGACCGAATGCCATCTTAAAATTCATGGTGGTAAAAATTTTAAATCTATCTATGTCCTTTTGTAAGGAAGAATAAAAGTGGCTGCATGGCGTTGGAAGTTATAAGGTGTTATAAGAAAGCGTTGTTTCCTCTTGTTGAATTGTACTCATGTTGAAAGAATATAGATTTTTAAATTCCTCGTTACAAAATGTAACATCATTTTTGCTGAAACAAAAATAAAAATATTATTCTCTAATAACCATCATTTGCATTGTGACAATGTAAAAAATAATTGCAATCAATAAGTACATAGGCCGTCCGCGGCGGAGCGGTTAAGGTCGTTGACTTCACAACACTTGCCTCTCACCGCTGTGGGTTCGAATTCCGATAGGGACTTTGTATTCTTTCATGTGCGAAAGCTATCCAGTTAGCTTACGGAACGTCGGTGGTACTCATGTGCCCCTTCGTGCCTGAAATAATGCACGGAAGGGCACCTGGGGTCAGCCTCCACCAGTAAAGCATGAACGTTGCGATATGACCTTTACTGTGTCGATGTGACGTAAAACCCAAAAACAAATTCAAAACAAAAAAAATATGTACATAACACTAAATTTGCAAAATATCATTTTGTAACAATCATGCTTTGCACATACATTGTACCTATAGTTTAAAAATCAAGAAAATTATGTGTGTGCGTGCAGTGCGAGTAAATTGGAAAAAGAAAGCCTGCTAAATATTTTCTTGCGCGTATATCATACATACATGTATATGACTAAAGACTGTATAAATATTACTTGTGTCAGTTGAGAAACATGATCAATAAAGCACGATAATTTTTTGTCAAAAAATGTAGTTCTAGATTTAGTTTACTTGAATAATATATTCAAGCATGTATTGATTATTTTTATAAAGAAGGCTGAATATTTCAAAATTATTATATTGTTTGAGAAGTAAATAACAAAGTTTTATTTACGCGTGACACTCGGGGCTATTGAAGATATTGACTTTCTCGTTGAATCATATCAGTTCTAGAATTTCTTGGATTTGTTTAAGTCAAGTTACTTAACACACTTGAGTGACAAAATATTTAACTTAACTACATTGTAGGGGAACGAGTGTAACGAAATAACGCCATATTTGTTGTTTTCCAATGTCAATGAACTACTAATATACATAATCAAATACGTAATATGGTTCAATTTATCTGAAATGTCAGTTTCTTTTAGCTTGATTGGCATCTTTTTGGTCACCTTAATCTCGGTAATATTTTTGTTTGACATTTCATCAACAATGTTATCTATTTGTTTGCATATAAGCACTTGAGATATATTAAACATCCATTTGTCTCTCTTGATATCTTTATTTCTTAGAATAATTTGGTTTAGATTTAATTTACTGTCGAAGATTGTATTGCTCTAGGGACGATATAAGCAGGAAACATTATATCAATATTTGTTACTTGGAAACTTAGGTTCATTGCATTGTTGAGGTACATATACATGTACATATTTGTATGTTTTTAAACAAATATGTCTTTTCCTTGTTTCAAACCAAAAGTATTTTAAATTGATAAAGATTTTTGGCAGAGCAGACGTCAATGAATGTTGAAATATATTAAATGTCCAAACTTAATTCATAATATTGAATTTTGACATTCAAATAAATGAAAAATGAAAACCATAAAAAAGGAAAATAAATTGCAGTTCACTCAGAGATGTTAAAATCGTAAAGTGCTTACTAAATATATAAAAAGCAAATATTAAATACATCAGTTTAATTATGTATAATGTGTTTTTATATCAACGTTGATTATGATGTTTCTAAAGCGAATTAATTTTCTTCTATTCAGAACTATTACAATTTATCTGAGCTGTACGAATTCCGATGAATACGACGCATCGTAATTAATCCCACAGTCTCATATATGCACTTGTTCACATATTTACGATATTGCTGGTGGCGAAAGTTGAAAAATCCATTTAAAGTATGAATATTTTACCATTTAAAATTTGATACAGTATATCTTAAGCGGTTGTTATAACAATTGCAAGAATTAAAATATATTCTTAATAACAGTGAAATAATTGACTGAATAATGTTTCATCACTAATATGATATGTTAATAACTATTTGTGTTTGTGGTCTTTTGATGTTTGTCTGTGATATTCTGTGATATAAGTTGATTCTCTTAAAAAACTCAATTTTATTTAGTTCCGCCTATAGTTTTCTTATTGAATGCACATGCTTTGTTTTTGACCATAAACTGCTCTTTATGGGACACCACAAACGTGTAACATTGACCATCACTATAAAAACACATCTGCAGGTGTTTCTAAATTCAATGTTTCACCATTAACTATTGGTGAATGCGTGTGTAATGCCTGTGGTCGTGGACACATCAAATGTTTACGGTTATTACCAAAGGCCTAGTAATGATAGCATTATACGCGGAAGACCAGTGAGGTGATGTTTTGGCTAAACAAACAGGTCAACGTAACCCAAGCCTGTACCATTTTCCATTTCATTGTTGTAGCCGTTCCGTGTTAATGTTATTTTACCGATATTAAAGAATGCTTTACGTTGAATTTAGTCAATACAGTATGCATTATATTCACAAGTAACACAGTTTGCCTAACATACTTAGAATTTCAGTTTTATTCTTCAATAACGTTATAATAATCATAATGTAATACCTTTGTGATAAAGTTTTGGAAGACACTATTTATTCAAGGATATAAAAACTTTTCTCGTTGCACAGTTAAACGATAATTTTCTATGCAGATATTCAAACGATGTTTTAAAATATATTTAAGTTTTATTCAACCATTAATTGCTTTATTAGCTATGCAACAAGACAACATTACTTTTTTCATTGTTACTTGATATAAGAAACAAATTTCAATATACTAGCAACTTTTATTTTATTCTGTTTATGTAACATTTATAACATGTAATTGTATACTTATCAATAATATTCTAAGCAAACTGTAAACAATAAAAACCCACGCTTTATATTATCACTCTTATTTTAAGAAGACATGTATGCTGTATATATTAATCATTTGTTCTCACTTTTCATTCAATAAAGCTGTTATAAATAAACATGCAAATACTAAACTCATAATAAAAAATTCCTTCACAAAACTAATAAAGAATTAAATCATGTATAAATCTGCTCCTTAGTCTTATATTATTCAATTTCAAGATCCGAAACATCAAAGTTGTCAATAATTTAATGCTTGCTTTAGTATTTGTTTAAATGCGTATAAACTCCACAGTCGTTTTTCTCTGTAAACGGAAATCGAATCCAAAATACCTGTAAGAATATGATGTGTTTTGTCTACTACGACATAACATAAATCATAGATGTTTACATTCTATACGAACATTTACATCCACATTACTTCAGTATTTTGATTGTATTATTGCTTCGCATACAATTTGTTTATTTAACCAAAATATTATTGTGTTAGACATTGTGTCTTTTAAAGATTTCAAAACATACATTAGAGGAACAATAACATTTATTTAATTGAAAGGCGGTTCGAACGTAATATGAAACTGGACAAGACTGAAATAATATTTCCATTACAAACTCAGAGCATGGATAATTTTGAGGTATATCATAACGGTTTCTGAGTGACGTAGCAACGTGGCAGTAGTTCTAAGGATATACACTTTTAATAACACATGCTGTAGTCATATCTTCAAGGGCTGATATGCCCAAAACGAGGTGATATCAGGTGGACAGAGAACAAAAGGAATTAAGAGATTTGTATTTATATACAGGATCTCAAGTTGAATAATTCAGTGCTAACACTAAGGATAGACAATATTATAAAATTCAAGAAGAATTTAAAGGAGTAAGTGCCTGGATTAAGTGAGGATTTGTTATGGCCCTGTTGGGCCCATTGCCAGTGGATCTACTTTCTGTGTTTGTAGAGGGTTGCGTTCATTGAATGCTGTCCTTCTTTGTTGATCTGTGTTGTCATATTGTGATGTGTATATGTCGCCCACTTTGGAATACATCCGACTCTGACATGCTTTAAACCATCTTGTCTTCAACAAATCATATGTTTGCTTGTATCTCTCTGTGAATGAATAAGAAACTACACAATACGATATGTTAGTCTAAGCTAACCATAAAATCAATTTTCCAAATACAATAACATCAAATATGTTATTAGATCAACTAGGTGTGATAGACAGCTTTTCTTTCCGACTGACATTTTAATCACTTTTTTTGTCTTTGAGCTATGAATCTTTCTATTGTTAAGCATAACAAACATAACATTCGTTCATTTTCTTTTGGAAGCGCGTCCTTCTAAACGACAATGATTTAATACCAAATAAATTGTAATACTTTGTATATAATTATATGCTTAGTAATAGAGAAAATCTTGAACATAATTATCCGTGGATTTATAATTCAAATCAATACTTTTAAAATGCAGTTTCAGCAATGTTTGAATTATCATAGTTTTCCCAGTACCACATGGTTGAAAAAAGAAGTGAGACAAAAGCTAAAAGATCTTATCTTAATTGAATGGTATTCAAAGATAAATAAATCTAGCAAAAGTTCGTTTTCCAAAATTATTAAAAAGTCTTTTGGAATTGAACCTTATCACTAGTACTCCAAAATGCAATAATTTTTAGTTTGATCAAAATAAGAACAAGAAACCATATATTACTATTTGAAACTGGAAATTCGACAAATGATATAATGTGTATTTTCTTTAAAAATATAATCGATGATGAGTTGTATTATCATTTTGAATGTGAAAGATTTTCTACTGAAATGTCGGGGAGGCGGGGGGGGGCTGCGTCCTGTGAACGTTGCCTTTGCCATGTTGATCTTTATTCATTTTCTTTTACTTTTCAATATAATCGGCCTCTGCATCACTGCACTTTGCCCACCTGTGCTCTAACTTTTTTAACCCTCAAAAATATAACACTCTATTCTGGTCCTCAAAGAACTTATTGACCGCCTCCATGACACCTTTATTGATTCCAAAACGTCTAACATAAAGCTTGGTTTTCAATTTCGGTAACAGGTAGAAGTCAGAGGGGTCAAGTCGGAGAATGTTGGAGATGTGTAAGAATTTCCAAACCGCAGTCAGTAACAACAGCAATCGCAACTTTTGGTTTGTCAGCTGGCACATTGCATTTTCGTGCAGGAGCAGAACGCCTTATGCATATTTGCACCTTCTTTTACGCGCGATTTTCTCATGATTTCCCCCTGTCTATCCCCAAAAAATGAAGCCATCATCTTCACTGCTGATGGCACTCTCTTGAATTTCTTGAGGGTGCTTCAACTGCATGATCTTTTTTTTATTCTGGATCGAAGTGATGGACCCATGTTTAATCCTGAGTTACAATCCGGTAGATAAAATCAGGTTCATACTCGTAGTGAGACAAGAGATATCTTGAAATGTCAAGCCTGGCCCGTTTCTGGTCGTCAGTCAACTGTCTGGGGACCCATCTAGCGGAAACTTTGACATGCCATAGACATCAGTCAGAATTGCCTGAACTGACCCAAAGCTTATACTTACTTCCCTAGCAATGCTTCACAGGTTTCTCCGTCTGTCGCACATGACCAAATCGTGCACAACTTTGCCGTTTCATCGTTGGTGGCCTCGTTTGGCCGCCCAGGCCGCTTATCATCTCCAATGCTCTCCTTACCCCTTTTTAATTCAATCCCATTTTTTGCAGAGTGCAATAGGAAGGGGCCTCCTTCCCAAGTGTATCCATGAAAAATGTTGGGGGCATCCCTTTCTTACATAGGTACTTAATGACGGCTGTTATTTCAACTTAATCCATTGGGTCTGAATGACACACACCTCTACTGATCAAAGTGTGTTTTATGTTACTTAATTTTTTAATTTGTGTAAAACCGCGTGTTACTCGGTCAGTTATCTTCAATAAGATATCGGTATCTAAGGCTAGAAGTATATCGGGCCGACAACTTTTTGATCATATCTCGCATATAAAATAGAGAAAAACAGAATCCCTAAAGAAAGTTCAACACAACAAAATTGAAAATGTTGCAGGCTCGGTTTGATTAAGCCATATATTTTAGACGTTTTCATATGTATAAATAAGAACAGCATTCTATAAATTATGTAATTTTTTAATGATAATTAAAACATATGTAAGTATGTTATCATATATTCATGTTTACATTCTAAAGTCAGTTATCATTTTCAAATATTCTGAGATACAAATATTCATTAAACATTTCTTTTCTATATATTAAATAAATAACATGTAATAATTATGTTGATTCTGTTTAATATTGTCTGATTTCTTTATTGTATTTAAATTTGTATAAATTCCTTGTTAAACATTTTGCCATTTATACTTATATACATGTTTGAGTGAATAAAAAGATATGTTGTTGTTATTTTTAAAGATCCTGTATGTTTTGTGATCGATATTGTTACTGTGTGAATACCAATATATGTATATAATTATGCAAATAAAACAATTTTCAAACATCGAAGAATGTGTAAAATGTGTACTGCAAATTTTTGTACAAATTATTTTTAATCAATAAATTTCATGCATACATTTCTTATTGGAAAAATTGACTTAGAATTTATAGAAAATGAATTTCTAATTACCTCCCTTTATTTATATGAAATGTTAAATTGGGTAATATCTTTGTAAATAATGCATATTGTAACTTACAATACTGACAAATCTTAACTTGAACATCATATTTATGAAATAAAACCATGAAAAAATTGTGTTACAGGATCTTTAACAATGCTAATAAACGAGAACTGAACACATATGAATTAAAACGTTTATTTATTCTTTTATTAGAACAACATTTGTTTTCAAGTTTGTTTTATACATGTGATTGATTGACTAAGCTCTAACTAGGCATATATGTTTTTATTACGTTTGGGAATGTCCTAAAATGTACACTACTCTTATATGTTCACATTTTCATCATAAGTTGATAAAAACAAATCTATACTATGCACCTAAATTATTTTACAAATTGTACTGTCTACGGTGTGTTTCAGTCCAGTACGTACTGAGCAGATATCTTTTTAGTTGATTTGTAGATATGTGCGTGTCCTTGAATGCTGACAATAATATAATCATTTGCAGTACTTATATTGGAATATTTATATTGTACGATGTGCCACTATAATACTCTAATCAGTGACTAACGTTACTCAAATACTTTAATCAGTATACATCAAAGGTCTTAAAAAATTTATTTTCTGAACAACAATGATTTACCTCTAGAGTGCTATATTGTTTGCAATAAGACATAGATTTATAGCAGATTTAAAAACTGAATAACTTATCTTTTGATCTCTGTCAGACAAAAAGATCTCATTTCGCAACTGTTTAAAGTACCAAAATGCTCTTTATTGTATCCACATAAAATGTTAGATCTGCAATTGAATCCATTTTATTTATTAAGCACTGGTCAAAATAATGTTAAGTCAACGTTTTAAGACTTTGGTGTATTAAATATTCCAGCTGCAGACTCGGTAAACCGATTAAGATTATAAAACATTGATTTAGAATAACAAGACATTTCCTGATGACATTGACATGAAACACTTTAATTTGATATTACATTCTATATCCAGGAGAATAGCGTGAAATCCAAAAATTTCATATACTTTGGGTAGGTTCATAAACATTTAGCAGATAGTGTACACTGCGATACACAAAATCCATATACTAATAAAATATAGGGAAATTAAAATTTAATGTATTGTAATCATATAAGCTATATTCAGGCAGCGCAGTGGTAAGTCATATAAATACAATACATGAAGCAAACAATGTTCGAATGAAACGATATTCCCTATGAATGCAGGGCAAGAAAGGAGAATTACATCTTTTAAAATGACGTAAATGGGGAAAGGGAATCTGAATCATTTATCAAGAAAGTGGAATCAAAAATGAATGCTAGTCAACAGCTAAGGCTCGCGCAGCTAGAAAAAAAACAAATAAAAATATAGACATGAGTGGTAGTGAAGAGATTTAAATTGAAAACTGATAGATTATCAAAACAGAATTTGAAACACATACAGCAAAACAATATTTAAGGGATTGCCGGACTATCGTTATATCCGAATATCGTTATGTCCGAGTGGCAACCAATTTAAAAACAGTAGTCGGAACCGCAGTAACAACATCTTAATAAACTGTATATCGTTATAAACTGTCTCGCTGAAAGTGGAGTTTACTATATTAAATTTGAAAATTGCAACAAAAAAAAAAGAAGAAAGATTTATTTCAGACGCCTTCGCTGGTACGTGAAAAAAAAAGTTTTAAAAACAAACATTCTAGTTCATAGAAAATTGTTAAACAGTGATGATTGTTGGTTTGAGTCATGCGTATTTTACACAATAACTGAGAATCAACTGTTTTGTACTACATGATCCCTGTAGGTCGAACGATTATATGTACGTTAAGTAATTGCTTCAAATGTCACACCGTTTACTCAATTTATAATATCAATCCTATTTGATTATTTTAACAGCTAAGCTAATACAAACAAGAGCTGCCACAGGAGTTACGAATACTTTCACCTGATCCCTATGGCACATGGTATTATATAGTGCAATTTTATCATTATCTTTGAAAGAAAAGATTTGAGTTAAGTTTCGAAAAGTGTAGACTTTATAATGCAGAATTAAAAGAAAAATGCAATTTTGACATTGAAAGGTAACATTGCCCTACCATGCGTCTGCACAGACACGAAATAGACTGATATTTGACCTTTGACCTTCTTCAAATACAGTGAACTCCAGCCAGTGTTGACATGAATATTTTCGCTAAGTTTGAATAAACTCTCTCAAGGGGTATGGGATTTATAGAACTGATAAGATTGAGACGCATAAAGTGGTGCAGGTACAATAAATGCTTTAAATAAATACTGATTGCTGCGAAAGTGTACCTTCGAGTGTGTTATAAGTTTCTTTTATCACAGAATTGTGCATACCGTGCTTCCAAAAAAGCTTATTTAACAGATTAAAACTGAATTTTCCCATTCATATATTTATTTGTGAACATCGCGTTTATTATAGAAATACACCAAGATAACTTATATAATGTTGTTTCAGCCTTGTTCCAATAATGTTCATATTTCCATCAGTTTCATAATGAATACGTTTTTTAGTATAACAAAATGTATAATAAAGTCAAGAGTCTTTGATTATGGTAATTACTTATTAATTCTGCAACTGTATCTGAGAGAGATTGACACAGGGATTAAAACCATGTCTTTAAAAAAGCGTTTGCTTCTAATAATGGGTATTCTTATCATAACGTATTTGACATATAACAAAAAATTCAAAAGACGAAGAGATAAATATCGCTAGATTAAAATGTTCAGATAAATGTGAGGAGTCTTAATTGATTTCCATAGACAATAATGTTTTATGATCATACTATTTCCAATGAAATCTAATTTGGATGTTATATGAAAAAGCTAGCAAGCTCTATTCTGTTCTGTTTTTTTTATTCCGCTCATGCCTTAAATACTGCGAAAATTGGCATTTAACGTCTTCTTTAGCCAGGAAAGTTGTTTTTTGTTTGTTTGTGAAATACATTACAACTTAAGTTTAAACTTACATTCGTGATCAAGATTTGAGAAAATGCTTGGAATATAAAGATGCAATTCTAGAAATGCGGAAACACTACTGATTGATTGAACATATAAAAAACGGGACAGTAGAGTGTTAAATTTACAGATGTCATTCATGTATGTGTATAAAATAATTAACAAACTGTTCGATCGGATCAGTAGAGATATACAGATTACCAAGAGTGATCCTGGTATCTAATATAATCATGCAATCTAGGTAAGATATTACTTTGTAATAACTACATAAATATTTTTTTTTAGATCTTAGATATTAAGAATTAACTCAAGAAATACAAGTGAGGTTTTACGCACGCGTCAAATGGCTGCGAGGGAATAATCAGCTATGCAACGAATACATTTTGAAGAACCGAATAAACTAGACGAATAAAATTAATAAGGAAGCGTTGTGACACGAAAATCCTATTACGTCCGTACTAGTAGTACTCGTTTAATACTGTGACAGAACGGATACGCTTCAGTCAATAGAATCCAACACCACGTGTTGTTTTTCTATATAAACAATGTTACTCGTAATGGTTTATTTTTTTCTTTCCATGCATAATTTAAAAACTTTCTTTGTTGATCTTATTTATCATATTTTATTATAATACCTTGAAAATTAATTAATTATATTCCGATAAAATGATATATAAAATTTAAATAAGTTTATGACCGACAATAAAACATCACATTTGACAATAAAACATCACATAAACGTAGTATATAAAACGTTACCAAATCTAAGAAAATAAAACGGCACACGTGTGACCTCACTTTCACTTTACTTTATTAAAATAGAGACAATAAGGCTCCCTAACGAAAGTCCAAAAACGTTAAAATTGAAAATGTTGCATAATCGGTTTTATTGAACCTGTTAAGAACGGTACTGTCAAGTGCAAACTAGTGTCCACGCCCACTAGCAACCGGCTTAAGCAGAATTCAATACTTAAACATGAAATGGTAAAATATTTAATTTAGAAACATCCAAAGATGTGTTAATACGGCGATTATCATGGAACCTCAATGTGGCCCTTCCGTGCCATTCCATGAAAAACTGCGTATGGTCCCCAAGTAATAGAAAGCGTGTGCCCTTATCGAGAATAAATAAGCGGAATTAAACAGATGGAATTTTGAAAAGGGATCAGAGGTTATGCGGCCAGTTTATCATAGATAAGACGTCAAAAGACAAGTTTAAAGCAGGAAACATATCGTAAGGGTGATTCAACTTCAAGAATGAACACTGGAACGACCCAACTAGAAAATGCCAAAAAACAATAATGTGCTGAACGATCGGAAATGTAACATCTCTGATTGAATGTACGGGGCGACTTTTTACAGCCTCCACACGACACAAACAACTCTGATGTGGTGATAAAATAGAAAAAATGAGAATCCCTAAATAAAGCCCAAAAGGCGGCTATTTAAGTTTTTGACAAAAGTTATATGTCCTCACAGCACTGTCCAATAATGAAGAGTAAAGCTGATATATCTGAATGTTTTTATGAACTTGTGTTTTATAATATGTTTTAAAAAAACCCTGTCATTCCGCAGTAAATCATGCGTGTTATTCAAAATCAAATAAGACTCGACTGCTTCGCATTCGAATAATGTTCTGAATAAATAGGCAATCGTAACATAATCTTTTGTAAATAAGCCGATTAAGTGAACAATATTTCAGTATAAAATAAATTAAACTCGCCTACTAAAATGTAAGACATATCTTAAGGTTCCTATACTAAGTGACAATTTGTGATCTGAATGGGGCACAAAGTCAATACAACGCTTTTTATTCTGCCGTTACCTTTTTAATATTACATTATTAAAGGGATAAGGCGTAGTTCCTCATTCTTATAAGACACCAATACAAAGAATGTTTCCTACAATGAAAAAAATGTACAAAAATATGAGCATCACAAAGCAAACATTCGTTCAAATCTAATGTGGTTATTTTTAACAAATCCAAGAAAAATAAGTTCAATTCATAGACTATAAATAACAGAGGACCGATTTACACGAGGGAATTAAATGTACCGACAGTAATCTTTACATACGACAAACCTGTCTCCTAGATATACAACTTGTACGAGTTTGCCCTTTAACTTATCTATAAAGAAATACAAAAATGACAATTTAATTTTACCATGGGAATAAAACTATACTGTAATTATTTCGCTTTTGTACGTACATTTTAGTACATTTGTACTGAATTTTCAACTTGAAAGAAGTTCGGATAACAAAAAACGAATTTATTCTAAAAGATAAATGAAAATAATATATGTAATTTATTAGTATCTGTTTGATCCGTACAATACGTCAATATCTCGGAAAAGAAAACAACGAACGCTGGTAAGTTCAATAATTATGATATATTTGGCTAATACATTTTGAATCATATCCACTTAAGATATTGCAAAGGTAGACATCTTGCAAACCAATAGCATCAGCGGTATTTATTTTCAACACTAAAAATTATTAAATTTATGATCATGAAATACCACAACATAACAGCGAGGTGAATGAACGTGGTGAATAATCCTTTTAGTCTTAACGTTTTCCTTGACCCTTAACCATGCTTTATATCTAAATGGAATTGTCCTTCTTTCAGCCATGTTAGGGAAACTTTCAATATGTACTGAATGAATATCGAACATTGCACATTATTATCAAATGGTACGAAAGTTCCGACTGATCTTGGTCTGCAAATGTCGAATCGGTAGTTTCTAATTTTTGTCCTATGAAGAACTAAAATATTAGAGCGCCACAATCTTTTTCTATTATAGATGTCTTTATCGGATAGGTTGTGAAATGCCATTATCCGAACGAATAAGTAAAAGTTGTTGCATCATTATTCTGTCTGAATATTGTGTTATATCATAGTACTGTAATGATTTGTGATGACAACGAAATTTTAAAAGTAGTGTGAATGTTGATTTGTTTTTATGATGTTTTTTATAATGTATTCATTGTACGTGCTAATGTACCATTCTTTGTTCATTCCAAATGCACTAATACATTAAAATGTTGCCTTTCAGACGATGGCAATAAATCATTAGATGGGTTCAAACATCAAGGTATTCTCTTAATTCTAATCGCACATTAAGACGGGCAGTAGAAGTACATTTCGTGATTAATATTAAACCGGGCATATCTTCTACACTGTATTACCGGCGCCAGTGATGACATGTTGTTGCAGTTATGAATTCTACACATCACTTATTTCTCTGCAGGTAGGTTAAAAAATTGGTTGGTAAAATTGCATTAAGCAAATCAGGAGTTATGGTAAATTGACTGTCGATACAAGCGTGCAAAAATGGTTGTTAATTCTTCAAAATATCTTAGGTTTGAAATTAAAAGAGGGATTCCATATCAAACATATACACAATCATCATTAAGGTCCACCTTGCAAACATCAATCAAGTGTGTCCTTTCATGAGAATGTTTTCAATAAAATACATAGCTCAACGAAGCTGCAAAAACATAAGCGGCATGATATATTGCATGCACCCAAATATGTTTCATTATTGTGTCGATATTACTATCATCCGCCGGTGTATTTGAACTGCCTTGCCCGTCGATTGCTAGTCGTTCTGTCCATGTCTATAATTTATCTTTAACTACATTTAATGCTGATAGTGATCAAAAACATGTGCTTGACGTTTGAAATAGATCCTCTTAGAAATAAAGAAGTTGAATTAAACAATAACATTTTCAGGGAAAAAAAGCAAGGGGAGATTATTCTGGCAATATTACTTTTAGAACTGTGAACTCTGCACAAATATGATGTGGTTGATAGTAAAAAGAATATATTTTATTTATTCATGAAGTTTGAAATCAGATATCAGTACGCTGTCGCCGACGCTGCATGGGTATCAACAGTCTCCGTATAGCCGAGCTAAAATTATGTCCAAAAAGAGATAAATACAGAATCCCCAAAGAAAGCTCAACACTGCAAAATTGAAAATGTTGCAGGCTCGGTTTGATTGAGCCTGTTCATGGACGGTACTGGAAAGTGCAAGTTACCGTCCACGCCCCCTAGCACCGGCTTAAGCAGAATTCAACATTTAAACGTGAAATAGTAAAATTTTGAATTTAGAAACATCTGCAGATGTGTTCATACGGCGGTTATCATGGAACCTTCAATGTGACACAGTAGTGCCATTCCATGAAAAGCGGCGTATGGTCCCCACGTAATAAAAAGCCTCATTAAAGCCTCAAAGTCTCAAAACCGTCATCTCTTTTCATATTTCAAGTTTCATAAAAGTATTTTAAGTTCTTTTTTAGTTATTGCCAACTATTGCTATCTTGGTCATTTAAGTCTATTCTTTACAATGGCAACCAAAGGTTGTAACATAGGAAGCAAACGAAAACCGGCATAATCTCTGTTCTGTCATCTATCAATATTTCATTTTTGTCAGAAATAATCTTCTCGGAATTCAGTTTGTTGCAGACAGACGGACGATGGGCAAAGTCTTACTGGATTTTACAATTTATAATTTTAGTCGGTCTAAATCAAGATTATTATTTTCCAAAATAGGAAAGGAAAGTGGAACAATTTTATTGCTTGCCTAATCTTGTGAATGTTTACATTAATTCATTTTGTCCTCCATATCCTTGCCTTCATTGCCTACCTCCCAACAAATTAAAATATTACAAATACTGGAGAAGGGAAGGCAAGAGAAATTGATGCTTTTCAACAGCGATCACAGCTTCAAAATTTGATCATCGAGTCTACAAACATGAGGTTGTTGATATCATTTATATGATTTAGAAACTCAAAAGGTGACAATTTAGGCCTAGGACTTAAAAGTTTGCGATATATGATATTCCTATCTTATTCAGTTTCTGCTTACAGACGCCATAAAGTCAAATAAAATGTGTTATTTGTCGAGGTTTCAAAAATGTTGAACATTGGCTTAACGTATAAGTATACGATTGAATGGTGGAAAGTAAATCATGTCTGTTGTTTCTATCTAACCCATATTTTACTTAAATTGAAAGACAAATAGATGAACCAGGTTTTTAAATTGGATATTTAAATTCAAGGGTGGGGTTAATTTTTTGGAAGTAAAATGAAGAAAGAAAAACCATGAAAATTGTCTACTCGGTCTGACTGAGCCTGTTCATTAGAGATAAATGTGGACCTCTACCATCTGCTACCACTTACTTAAGCGGTCCCTTTGTCGATGTATCATCATCTCAGTCTTATCTAAACAATAATGTTAATGTAGTTCTTTCTCGATGACAAGTTTGACTCACTGAAGGGTTATGCAATGTTATTTTTTAACAAAAATCTTATTTCATTTTATTGTGTATAACAACAGAATATTTCACTATCAAACATACCATTCTTGAATGCCATTATTCTGCACAGACATGATTGTCTCAAAATACTATTTTATTTTAATACGCTCATTGTTGTTTCGTAAAGCCGCTTTTCGTGGAATGGCACGAACGTATGACATTGATCATCGCCATTTGTTCTCTTTTTATCGAGTTAATTCGCTAAGTGGACATTTTTATCTCCGATCAATACGTGTATTCTAACAATTAACTAGCTTAACTCGATCTTGGATGTGACGAACAATCTTTGAGCTTATTAAATAAGCACACTACTGGGAAGATACAAATAACCAAGGATATGTTGATCATAGATGATGTTATTAAAATCAAAACAAATAAACGTATACTTCTTGGGCCTACAATTATGTGTACTTGTAAGTTTACACCAAATTTAGGGACATGCACTGTCTCGCATCAAACTCGGTTCTGGTTGCAAATTGGAAAAAGAACAGGAGTCATCCAAATACTGTTTGCGTTATTATATGTTTTGGAACGTTGCTCGCCCTGGATGATCTTTTTTGTTTTTCTTACTTCCTTTCTTTACATAATTCAAATGGGTAAAATGAATTAACAATATCGTTATACGTTTAGCATTAAAACAAAATTTTGTAATACATGTATCACGTAAGGGAACCACGTGACTTTTACGGTTACGTGTACAAACAATATAGCGGCCTAAAAACCTCGCTTCACATGTGTTTTTCAGGTAATTCTTTATTTTATCCCTTTTACTTACATACAAAGTGAAAGGGATATAATAAAGAATTACCTGAGAAAAACACATGTGAAGCGAAGATTTTAGGCCGCCATATTGTCTGTCCGTGTAACTGTAAAAGTCACGTGATTCCCTACCGTGTGTATCATCAAATCAAAGTCAATATTTCGTTCTTTTCATTAGGGGATTAAAACATAATTTATAAAATATTTTTAAACATGAGGGATTATGATCGTTTCCAATTACATTATAATAAATAAACGAAATTATGATTAATGGTTACAAAGCCTTACTCAAATGATAAATGAAAACACAAGACACGACACTATTTTAGACCTCTTTTTAATTTCAAACCACACACTTGTCAACAAAACAGAAATAATCCCAGGAATTTCAATCATAACATCATCACACCAACTGTACACGCAAGACCAATTATAATCAAACAAAAACCAAGAAACTGCCCAATTTACAAAAAAAGCTAGCTGGCCTGAATTTAAAAATCATATGCAGATATTTAGCAAAGAAATCATACATAAAGTTGATACACTTTCAGTTGAAGAACTATGGACTCAATTTGAATAAACAATTGAAACTAGAATTGCTAAATTTGTTCCAATAAAAAGAATAGGATCAAAAAAATCTTTACCCTGCATAACAAAGGCAATTAAAAAGCTCATGACAAAAAAGACCATCTATACCAAAACACGGAAAAAACAAGCAATTATCATAGTATTGCAAGCAATCCATAAGTCCCCTACCGGTTAAAACCCCAGCAATATTCTGATGGGCCATTTGCCATTCAATTTTACCAGTGAATGAATGACATGAATGAACTTAAATCTTTTGAGTTCTAAGTTTGTCTATATCACAGTAATGTGTTAAGTTTCCATGCCTAGTAAGGAAATTATGTTTATACAACCTTGTCATATTATTACGATGTGGGATTTTAAAGTAAATCCTATAAGGAATAAAGAAGTTGGAGTGAAAATACCTGTTTCTCGAAAAAAATCTAAGTTCAAGGGGGACATAATTCTGGAAATAGTCTTGCTAGAGTATTTAACCTTCCCAAAAATGTTGAGTGATAATAAGAAACATATATATGAAGTTTGAAGTAGATACATTAGGAAATAAAGAAGTTATTTAACAAAAGACAACATTTTTTCCCCTAAAAAATCTAAGTTCAAGGGAGGTACTACTGATAATTTTTGTGCTAGAGTTATAAACCTTGTCACATATGATGCGGTTGATGACCAGAAACTTATATTTAAAGTTTGAAGTAAACACCTTAAGAAATAAAGAACATATAGTGAACAAGCTGAAAAATTTAAATCAAAGAAGTTATTTAAAAAAAAACAACATTTTTTCCCCCTAAAAAATCTAAGTTCAAGGGAGGTAATACTGATAATTTTTGGTCTAGAGTTATAAACCTTGTCACATATGATGCGGTTGATGACCAGAAACTTATATTTAAAGTTTGAAGTAAACACCTTAAGAAATAAAGAACATATAGTGAAAAAGCTGAAAAAATTAAATCAGAAATCTTGAAATTCAGGCTATTTGTTGCCATAGCAACCAGAATGTTCAACATAGGAAGAAAAGAAAAAGATGTGCATAATCTCCAGACTGCCATCTACCCATATTTCAAGTTTCATAAAAATATTTTTAGTACTTTTTGAGTTATCACTGGATCCAGTTTATGTGTAAAATTTGCCATATTTTCAGACTATTTGTTGCCATAGCAACCATAATTTTCAACATAGGAAGAAAAAAAAGACGTGCATAATCTCCATACTGCCATCTATCCATATATCAAGTTTCATAAAAATATTTTCAGTACTTTTTACGTTATCGCGGGCTCCAGTTTTGTGGACGGACGGACTGACGGACTGACAGACAGACAGACGGACAGACAAACAGACAGACAGACGGACGGAGGGTAAACCTAAAGTCCCCTCCGGTTAAACCGGTAGGGAACTAAAAAACGTAAATCAAATCACGAACTTAATTCACGAAAAAATTTATCACGAAAAAATTCAAGAAATTGAAAGCACTCATCAAAACTCAAATCAAAACATCTTACGACCAACACTTAGAACATATATTAGAACTTGATGACAATGATTCAAACTAAATTTTTTACTAGAAACTGTACTTTCACTTAAAAAACTCAAAAAAAGATTCCCAAAATGTAACAACTCTCAAAAACTTTATAAACAGGATCAAATGATGACCTCTTTTCTGTTAAACAGATCCCCTTATCCATTCATAAAAATAACAGTTCTAATGCAATTGAGACAGGTAACAGAAGATATAGAGGATATTTGTTTGTTTCAGTGTAAGATCGAAAAATATTTCACCGAGTGAACACCAGGTGTAATATTTTCCACGAGTGGCGTAGCCACGAGTGAAATATAATAGCTGGGGTTCACGAGTGAAATATTATTTGATCTTACATGTAAAACAAACAAATTTTCTGTTTATTTCATGATTTTTTAAACGATTTTTACACCATTTTCCTGATTTTTGCCGCGTAACGTCATGCTCTTATCTTCATGACGTTGTTGTGGTGATTAAAAAATATTTTAATAAGTGGTTTCTAAAAATAGAAGCAGGCCTCTATCCCACTTGGCAACATTGTTGTGGTGTTGAAAATTAAAAGCCTTATGTTTTCTATATATAGAATTTAGTTACTTATTACCTAATGTTCTTAGTTTGCTCAGGAATACTCTTTAATAGGGAAAAATATAATTGTCAGGATGACACCACCCTTTGAATGCAAAGGGAAATAAAACACAAATTTGAATAAATTTAAATCAACCAAATTTTTAATGAACTAAGTTTTTATTTACACTTAAAGTTACTAAAAGATAAACTAGTTTACAATATGTACTTAAATATTAATTGTTCTTATTTGACCAAAAATATGATAATCAAAATTAACTAGTGAATAAAAGATTTAAACCAGTTGAAAGTTGCTTAAACTGTTATAAAAGAAAATATGAAAAATAACCTTAATGATTCTGTGCTGTTAAACTAATAAATCTGAATAGTAGCAAGCCCTGTTTTAATCTACATCAACAAAAATAAAGATCTAATGATTCAAGATGGCTGCCACTTAAAACAAAGAAAAGATATTAATAAATCTTAATTAATTCTGTAAAAAGAACTTACAAAAATTGCTTACAAATTTACCAAAAATATTTCAGAGAATTTAGATAATCTCTAAGGTTCATTTAAATGCCAAAGTGCCTAAAATAAATTAAATAATTAATTAATTAACCTTAAAGAGCTTTTAGAGATCTTACTTTTCCAAAAATTAGCAGCAGAATGACAAAATTGTTTGAGATGCTTGTATAAATGGACTTCTGAATCCCAGAGGGAGCTAGCATCTACCCACAGGTGGCACTGTATGTAACAACTTATTTTATTGGTCAAATAACAGCCAACCAGAATTTACTTAACAAATACTCTAGGCTTATCAGTTCTTTACATAACTATTCTAAAAATAGATTATGATTCATGGAAAAGTTTAACATGAAACAATATTAACATTTCTACAAAAGATGATAATTATGACTAATTATTACAAAAAATACAAAGTAATCAAAATAATCAAAATACTAATAAGAAACTAAATATATTTACAAACATATATAAATAAATCAGTAACTTAATGTATCTCACTTAGTTTAAAGGCCAGTGTAAATTAAAGTAGAACCATTCTCTATATGTTGTATATAAAGAGTCTTAGGTGCTAAGTGTCTGTTAAAGAGTGTATCAATAAGTTCTACTATTAATCAACTATAATCAACATTAAACTAATGAATGATAAGAATGTCAAATGTCTATAAAACAATATATGTTCATTATGATTAAACTTTAAAATAAACTTAAATCTAAGTTAAAGTTTAAACCCTAAATATTTCTTGAAAAATATGTATATGATTTACTTCTTGAGTAATATTATACAATATTATGTAATGATTATATAACCTGTTGTAGTTAGAATCCAACTTTACAACAACGTCATCAAATAATGACGTCACAATGTTGAAGCAAAATATAATTCCATGATTATTTTTAGATTTTAGATGTTTTTCAGCACAACGTTCGTAAATATTTACGAACGACAGTTATCACGTACATTTTTTATTATGATTGACTACATTTCTGCTGAAAAAAACATTCATTAATGATAAATATTTTATCTTAACGCCAAATATAGTTCGGCTACTGTGAAATTATATTTGGTAATCATAACTGTGAAATTATCAGAATATAATTAACCGTTATAATTCAGTAATCTACTGCAAAACATGTAATAATGAACACATATTCATATCTGGAACATATTGTGTCTTTTACTTAAAATGAAAAGGGAAACAAAATCCTTTGATCGCTTATATAACCCAAAAATATGGAAAAAAAACAAATATTAAAATAAGATTTTCAGATTTATGTTTTTGTTCTCTGTCTTAGAAAGGCAACAAGACCAAACCAGTTAAATCTCATTGAAAAATGCCATTGAAAAATGATTCTTTTTCCCTTTAAATATTCTTAATTTTTATGTGATAAACAGAATATTATATTTGTGTAATTTCAATACTGAATTTTTTGAACTCGTTGAATAAAATAATTTGAGTCTCGCATAATAATATAACTCTATTCATATCGTTCATTAAATTCATTTTTGAATTTACGCTCATCCAATATCCTCTATTTGCTTTTCAGTTTGGTAAGATTTCAATATTCTTACTATTTCAGTGATCATTAAAAGTAATGTATAAAAAAGATATATTCCACCATTAGCCAATCTTTTCTTTCTGAAATATTACAGAAGGAAGATATACGATTTCGCTGTAATGGTTGTATCCTATCAAGTTCGTAATGTTTCAGGTGTTTATTTAGTGTGATAATAACATTTAATGCTTTTATAAGATTAAGCTCACTTATGTCCTGGAAAACCAGTAGCGTTATTTCAGATATATTCGTGCCAAATAAATCAAAACCAAGTACTCAAATAAATATTTGAATATAATCATTTTTTTAATCGAAGTATGGCACACATAAGATAGATAAACACATAAACCTGAATTTAACTATTTGGTAAATATTCTTTGAAATTTATCATGATAGTTGAAGAGTTAATAGTTCTATTACGGAACAAAAAGTGTTTATGTAACAGCTGAAATGATTAATGGAACATTTGCATTAGAATATAATCCAAACGCTTCAATCAAAAAGATCTTCGGCTTGCATTAACTTTTATAAACAACATGCCGTCGCTTAGGACAAATAAGATAGATCAGGGCAAAACAATGTATATGCAAAGTAAACAAAATAATGATTTCAGTCCTTGAGATAAACGGAATATAATTATAAATCATTTGTGGTATTTCTTATTGTTTTGTTTAAATATCTTCTTGCAGACATCTGCTAAAATCTAAAGAGCTTTAACGGATATTAGTTTTGATCAGGGAAATGTAAATTCCCATTGATAAAGTTGATATTCGGCTTTCAATATAAGATGTTTGCAATTTTTCATTTTTATTGTTTTTTTTTCATTTTTAGCTCGACTATTATATTTCTATTCAATAGAGAAAGCTATTCTACACATCTGGTACCTGAGTCATGCTTCATGTTAAACTCTTACATACTTGTTTTTCAAATAGGACATAATTTATATGGACTATAATTCAAACATAATAATTATGCCAATTTTTTGATTTGGAATTTCGTAATTTTGGTTTGGAATTTCGTTAAATATTTGTGTGTATAACGTCACCTATTTCCTAATTCCTAACATATGTACTGCCTGTATTGACTATTTTAAGATCATGTTGGTTGTAAGTAAGGATGTAACATACAGTTAAGTGAAGTTTTACGAGCTCGTATATATATTTATATAATTATTCTTCTAAAACAATATCCAAACATCCAAGAATATGTTAAATTTGTACAGCAAATAGTTATAAAATTATTATTAAAGGGATATTCATGCAAAATAATGACACAAATATTAAAATGATCTTATGTTATCAAATCAGCTTAAAATGACGTTTCTTGAAGTTTCAGCATGAATTTCTGTTTGAATTTTATATATTTTGGATTTGAAACGTAAATATAACTATATATGTTAAACAAAATTTAGACGCCAATAGAATCACCAAACAGTTTTAAAACAAGTCAGGTGACTTGAACTAACCCTTTAAGTTACAATAACAGATATTTTGGATATTGTATGATTGAAACAAGTCTGTCATTCGTTTGAAAGGTTCTTTAACGTTTCCATAGTTCACTTTGACAAAAATTGCGAAATCTAAGCGCTCTAACCCCTCGCGGGTCAAGTTACGAAACCAAATTTATTCTTTATATGGAGAAAACTTTTGCTCTGCTCCATTGAATGTCTAATATATTTATTTTGGGGGCATTTACAGAATGATGAATGAAAAATTCAAAACAAAGAAATGAACATTTTGCCTGTGTCTCCCTTTAAACGTTAAAATTAATGCATTTAATTTTTTTAAAATAATTGACTAAGACTTTATCGAAAATAAATTTCTAATAACCTCCGTTTATCTATAGGAAATGATCACCTTATAAAAAATGCTTTTTGAAACTTACAATATTGATAAATCTTCATTTGAGCATCAGATTTATAATTAAAAACATTTAAAAAATCTGGTGTTACAGGGTCTTTAACAACAAGCAACGAGACAACATTAAAAATGCAAAATTTCAATTTCAATTTCAAAATAAAAGAACTAACTTGTGAAGGTATATTTCGTCGGCTTACTCTTAAAATGTCCTAACTGCCAAAATGCTATTTTGAGAAAAACGACTTTAAACATTTTGCATCTTAATATTTTTTTCCACGTGACCCCACTGAATTGAAATATTCACACATCTATATTTAGGATTTTAATGCGCAAAAAATGCGTTTATTTTTCTTTCTGGAGAAAGACTGAGAGTAAATATGAAAAAAACAAATTTGAGATACAGCAAAAGGTCAAAATATTTCTTAAAAAGTCACTCTAAAAGTGCGTCATTGGAGATATGCTTTAATACCAAAATTAAATGAAGGAGCCAGAGATACGATACTTTAATGGTAGATATTATTACATACACAGGCTATTTTAACCTTTAAAATGCACTTATTATGCTTGTCCGTATGTGCAATTAGATGTTATTGTAAATCATTACAAGCCATTGCAATAATTTTTCAACGCAAATGAACGACTGGATGTTTCTTTGTATAATAGTATAAAACTTGCTAAATAAGTTAAGGGAAAAATAAATTCAGAAAACCGACATAAACGTATCATAATGCATCAAGCCTAAAGGGTTAGGACTTTATGATATTGGTCCCCAGATATTCAGTCACAACAAGTTAAACATTTAATAACTGTTAATCATAACTTTTGTAACATTAATAAATATGATTTATGGTCATGGCAAATAGAAATTGATATCTTAAACATAAATACTGATTGTAAGTTGCGTAACAAAGAAACATATCTTAATTATAGACAAATATAGATATACATCATATAAAATGTATTAAATTGTCTTTATATTTTCATATATAGCATGTTACTTTCCAAAATCTCAATCTGTATGTATTAACATAATTATACAACTGACATTAATGCAAAATGTCTGTATTAAACAAAAACATAAAACCGCGTCTCGTCATACCGTGAAAAGAATTCATGAAAAATTTGTATTTTCCATTATCTAACTTTTTTTCAATGGACTAAGGTTAACATTATTAAAATGTTATAAACTTTCTTTAACAATGCTAGAAACCCTGTTGCCAAGGTACTTCATCAAATCTGCCAAGTAGTAGTCTTTAATATTAAACGTAAATCAGCCATTCATGTGGCTTGCAGTTTTAAACATAAATGCAACAATAACACGATGCCAAAGTACAACATCAAAAAAGAAAATATATTGCAATGTCTCATCATAATATTTAATTTCGAAAATTTCTCAAACATAATATTAATCACCTGTAGATGTAGATGAGTATTTGATTTATTGTGTTATATAATAATACCATGATCAAATTCCTATTATGTCTATTTGCGTAATACTATAGCACTTGCACTTATAAAGGTTTATATATTGTACAGACTTTTCATGAACATGCGATCCTCTGTCGGCATTAATCGTAGCATGGTTTCTATATCCTTTTTCATGTCATCAGACAAACCCTTTCCACATTTTAGAATTTTAGGCAAAGGAAGTAAGTCTACTTTACAAGATAAACCTGTTGTCCTTAGAATTGTCGCCTCTGTGTACTGGACATCAAATGACTCTTTAAAAAACTCTTGAAACGGCAATCCGTGCACATATTTCAATGCACGGTACACAACTATCAGACCACAACGTTATTTTCTTAACATGAGGATGAGCCTTCAAAGCGTTTTCTAAAATAACAGTTACAGCACTAGCAAGTTCATTAGATCCTCGTCCAGCCATATAACATTATATCCAACTTTGTCCAGGGAGCAGTGACACAATAGGATAATCAATTTCAAAATCACACTTAAGTCTTGGTTTATACAAATTTATTTTAGTTCGATTGTGTTGGAAGCTATAAGCTTATTGAAACACTCTCGAATCCGTTCCTGGAACCAACCAGTACTAAGCAATGAATGTAAAGTTTCTTGCTCAAGGAAACAACGGCTTGCCCCTGACAGGGTTTGAACCCACGCGGTAAGCAATCCTTAGATTACAAGTCCGACGCGTTAACCACTCGGCCACGCCGCCACAACTTAAGTCTTGACAATTGCTTTTCAAGTTGTTAAATTTTCTACAAACTTTGTTCACTTTTGTCAACAGATCTTGAATGCCGATATAGCCCGAAATGTGTATGAGGACGCCGTCGGGCAACAACACGAGGTTTAACCTATAATGATATTTAAATTTAAGTAGATTATAACATAAGTGATTTTAGCATAGCTCACGATAAAAATGAAATGGTAAACTTTAATTTACTTATTTATGTATACGAAATATTGTTTATCCGAATTATATTTAATATAGGTTTTGCAAAACTTCTTAAAATTCTGAGATTACAGTGAATTCGACATTAAAAAAGCAAATTGGAGTTACACGTACATAGATTTTAGTTTAATATACTTACATATTATTACTTTATCTTGCTTGGAAACACAATCAATGGCATTACAAAAAATATTTGCAAGAAAATTCTCTACCGGAAGTTTTGACTTAGCGCACTATCATTGCGAAAACGACCAAGGTCACCTGACCATCAGTTCGTGTTTTGATTGGCTTATTTCAGGTTTCACTATTAAACTGTCCTAAGTAACGTACAAACTATACTATACGGATAAAACCATCATGCGAAATGTGGACATAGAGCTAAGTTCACACTCGGTAACTCCGTTTCTAGGTCAGCATAACATTGAACCCAAAGCTTAAAAGAAAGAGCAATGTAAGGTAAAAAGAATAGTTCATTTATCTCAAATTTTGCAAAAATTGACATAGGACATTTTTAAAGTTAGGCGACGATTTATATATATGTTTTTTTTCTCTCTTATAGCCTGCATAATTTTAAAACATATATTCATTCATTCTTATTTATTTCCCAAGTTTGAGTTTCCACACATAATTTCCATGAATAAAAATTCAAAAAGAAAAACGGCCTGTGATGGTATTTGCGTCAAAAAAAAGTGGCAGTTCTTGTCTGAACAAGATAATTGCATTTGAATTCCATTAAAACATGAAACAGAAAACATAAATTTTCTATGATGATGATGATAATGTTCTGGTTTTTCTTTGTGTTTTTGTTGTTTGTTTTATTTTTTGACAGAACTGTCAAGAGATGACTTTTTCTGAGTGGGAGCTTTAATAATAAAATAGACATCTATTAAAAAAGTTAGGAATAAAAAAGTCTGATGTGTGTCTAGCAACTCAGGATTTGGAGCCAAGGTGACTCTTATACCGCCTAGTTTCAAGTCATTGACTGCAAAGTGATGCTTTCATATTAACGCGTTTATTACAATTATGCTACAATAAATTTGTTTTTAGTACAATTATGTTCGAAGAAAGTGTCAATAAAATTATTGTGATCATTTTCTGGAATGATTGTGTAAATAACAAGAATTTATCATACATTTATCTAATATGCTATGCCAGAATTTTATCTTTTAATCTTTTTCAAATGAAGTGCTGCCTGATACTCATTTTTTGTCATATGTATTCTGACGGATAAATCAATGAATTCAACGGAAATTTGTCTTATATTGCAGTTTAGAATACATACATAAAAAGTTATATACAGATATCATCACCCGTTCTTGTTTCTAATTTGAATACCTCTTTATAAATTTCGAGAACAGAGATCAAAATTTATACTTTTTACAAATTTATTAGATGATACAGTGTTTCCGGGGAAAAAACAATACAGCATGTTCAAGTTCATTATATCAATATTACCATAAAGATCATTAATATTTCTTCGTAGCAAACTTTATTTTGAGAATGATTAAACTTGAAATTACAAAACAAGCTTTATAAAACCACTACTTCATGCCAATGACTATTGTATTTATTTTAATAACTCGTATAATTTAAATCTAATGAAGATTGAGTAAAAAATGTCTTTAATGTGCTTGATGAAATTGATTTTAATGTAATTATCTTGCAATAAATAATTATGAAGTGTTTTATGTGTTTATACTAACTTTTAATAAATTGACAAGACTTCAAATTTATTTAAACAAATTTTGTTGACAAGTGTAATGGATGTGAAACTCAAACCAGTGTATCAGAGAATTCTTGTGCCTACTGTTTTGATAATTTACTCATTGCTTATTCTTTCTTTTTGTTCTTAATTGTAAATGTCTACCTATAAAAAGACATTTGTCTTGAGCGAGTTATAAGCATCGGATAATGTAGTTCCTGTTTGCAACTTCATTCTTTTTAACTTATAAGAAATATTCAGATGTATTCGCAACTATATTAATCAGTAACACTTTTGAAAACAATTCCTACAAATATTGATGAGTTGTACTTCCGCTAGACTAATGGAGATTTTCAGTAAAAAAGGATTCTTTATCCTCAGAATATCACGTGTTTTCATGTACTTAATTGCTTCCCGCATGCATATTATAAAACAACTGTGAAAACTAATGGATCCTGTTTGTATTTGAATAATTCATTGTGTATGTCATACTGACAATTGAAATCTAAATTTTCTAGTTGCTGTCTTGAAAATATAAAGGGATGCTGTAATATGAATTGCAAATAAAAAACAATAAAAGGGATAATAGCAAAGGGCTGCTAAACCAAACCACAATTTACGTGCCTATTAACAATTTAGCCTCGAACGTAAAATAGGCTTAACTCGAACTATATAATTCTAGCTATCCTTTTCATTTTGTGAACTCAGAAAACATATAAATGTGTGACTTAATCATGAACGCATTTTCAATGTAAGAAAGTTTCAATTGTTTCCATGTTTATTGCTTGTGCTACTCAGACAAACAGAAACTAGTATAAAATGTCACCTTCTTTTTTAATATTTTAATGAACAGTCATATCTAAATGAGAATACAATATTGTTTTTGGCAAGCGATGGACTATATTTTGTTTCAAAAGGAAGGGATCGTCGATACGAGCCATACTTTTTACGATTCCTCATGACACCAGTACTGGTAACGAAAGTAATAAGTATAAGTTGCATGCATTTGCTTTACAATCGAGCATCAATAAATATTATTTAGCTAATATTTATTTTTCGTTATTTTTTCTTGTTTCATTGAAATATTTTTACACATAGTATCAATTTTTATGCATTTCGAAGCACGAATTTTAGAAACACAAGAAATAACCTTGCGCCTTCCTTCTAACACTACTAATCTGCTATAATAAAAACAGATTATGTTTGTTGACCTTGTAATCTAATGAAGTACTGACTATTTATCTCGTTTGATCACATTGCCGTGAAATACACATGACACGCAAAACCTGCTAATAATTATCATTCACAGGTTAAAGCCATCCGTTCGTTGCGGTTTTTTTTAATATGGGAAGGAAAGCCTCTTTAACATTCGAGAACACTAATATGACATATGATTGACGTGAAAATTAAATAACATCAATGAATTTCGTGCTGTGTACAAACTTGATAAAGACATTACATGCAACACAAATTTGCAAATCAAGGCGGAAGTGAAAGAGTTAATACATGTGTAATTGATATTATATTCTTTAAGTTGCTGAACACATCTGCGGATGTTTCTAAATCCAAATTTTTACCATTTCATGTTTAAATGTTGTATGCTTAGGGGGCGTGGACGGTAACTTGCACTTTCCAGTACCGTCCATGAACAGGCTCAATCAAACCGAGTCTGCAACATTTTCAATTTTGCCGTGTTGGGCTTTCTTAAGGGATTCTGTATTTATCTATTTTATGATCACATCCGTGTTATTTGTGCCGTGTGGCGGCTGTAAAAAGTCTCCCCGTACATTTAATCAATGATGTTATATTTTCGATCCTTGAAGATCGTTCAGCACGACATTATTGTTGTGCTTGTGGTATTTTTAGTTTCAACTTTTCGGCATTTTCTACTTGGGTGGTTCCATTATTCCTACTTGAATAATGTTGAATCACCCTTAGGATATGTTGCCTGCTTTTTAAATTTGTCTTTTGACGTCTTATCTGTGATACGCAGGCTTCATAACCTCTGATCCCCTTTCAAAATTCCATTTTATTTAGTTCCGTCCATTGTTTTCTCGTTTAGGGCACACGCTTTTTATTACTTGGGGACCATACGCCGCTTTTCATGGAATGGCACGGAAGTGTCACATTGAAGGTTCCATGATAACCGCCGTATGAACACATCTGCGGATGTTTCTAAATCCAAATTTTTACCATTTCATGATTAAATGTTGAATTCTGCTTAAGCCGGTGCTAGGGGGCGTGGACGGTAACTTGCACTTTCCAGTACCGTCCATGAACAGGCTCAATCAAACCGAGCCTGCAACATTTTCAATTTTGCCGTGTTGGGCTTTCTTTAGGGATTCTGTATTTATCAATTTTAAGGTTTTAACATTAGCAAATTTCATGACATTTAACATTTGATAATGTAAATGTGCTGATTCTTAATAAAAATCATTCAATTATCTTATATTTTTCAATTATGAATACATGATTTTACAATGGAAATTGATGTTAAATCATATAAATCATATATAAAAATTTAATGAATTGAAAAAAGCAATGCATGTCAATCCTTATATAAAAAAGACAAACATTAGAATGTTCAGAGTATAATCTTTATATCAAATCTGACTTAAAAATAAGTAATTGCAGAACTCGTTTTTTATTGCAAACCTGATTGTAAAAAAATTGCATCAAAATAACTACAGGCCTTAAACTGGCGGTTACTGTAGTCGATTGATTGTATATAGATCTCGCTCAGAATTTTACCAATGCCACGCAGATCTACTACATTCAGTTTTCACTTGCGCACTTCGTTCCAAACTCTTATTGTTCGTCTAACTGAATAAGTTACAAAATTTGCCTGTCTACACGATATAGTTTTCTGGTCCTTCGGGATCATTGCTGCTAGCACTATTAAGTGTTGGGAATTGAGTACCGCTCAATATATGATAAACAAGATCAACAAGGAAAGGCGGCGTTCAATGAACGCAACCCCCACATGACCCAGCAACAAGAACCAATGGCAAGGAGCCCAGGGGGACCCCAAACAAAAACAGGACAGGGCAAAGACAGATCACGGACAGGTTAATTATTAAATGATAATTAATTTGTAACTGATTAGGAATTCAAAGAAAATAAAAATAAGCCCGTGCTAGGGGATGTGAGGGATGTGGCACGTATTCATTATCCCTCATGTACAGACTCAATCAAACCGAGTCTGTAATTCTCTTGTAATTTTGTTGTGATTAATGCTTCCGAGGGATCACTTTGTTTTATACTTCACAACAGCAGGTGTAAAGTGTCGTGTGGCAGCTGTAAAAAGTTGCCCCTTACTTCACTTCAGCGTTGTTATATTGTTCTGGTCATTCGGTTTCATTGATGCCAGCACTATTAAGTGTTGATAATTGAGTACCGCTCAAGCCGGTGCTAGGTGTCGTTAGGGATGTTGCACGTATTCATTATCCAAATGTACAGACGCAATCAAACCGAGTCTGCAATTCTCTTATAATGTTGTTGTGATTAATGCTTCCGTGGGATCACTTTGTTTCCAGATTTTTAGAAAGGCAATTTTTGAAAATTGGAGCAATAGCATAGGTCGGAAAATGATGTTGAACACTAAATGATATTCACACCACCTATAGTTCTTCCTGTAGGCAGTGTAAACAACTGATTTTGAAATGCTTATTAAAGCCAACCAGACCCAAGATTTTAATACTTTGGAAAGGGGGATGGATGGTCATTGATTTTCGTTATGGTCATACAGTAAAATAGATAAATACAGAATCCCTAAAGAAAGCCCAACACGGCAAAATTGAAAATGTTGTAGGCTCAGTTTGATTAAGCCTGTTCATGGACGGTACTGGAAAGTGCAAGTTACCGTCCATGCCCACTAGCACCGGCCTAAGCAGAATTCAACATTTAAACGTGAAATAGTAAAATTTTGAATTTAGAAACATTCGCAGATGTGTTCATGCAGCGGTTAAAACCTATAAAATATTTCGTATCTTGACTGACATCTAAGATATTTGACATGGATCATTGTGTAGTGTAGCAATAACATTTAGACATTAACAATTTATGTAAACTTAATAAATCTTATAACTGTGCACGTATGAAAATCAAATTTTCTCAGATACTAATAAACATAGGTCTCTGAAATTTTAACCAAGTATAGTACATATATGTGCAATGATGGGTATCGACTATTATGTCAGGGCGATTCGTATTTACTGAGAAATAGCGATGTGTGCAAGATTGCGCGAAAACCGAATTTCACATTTCTGTAAAATGCATATTTATAATGGGTGCAAAAAGGTCTAAATCTCTTGATTTCACTAAAATACAAACAAAAAACATAGGATCACCGATAGGGTATAATACTACAATGAATTCCAGGGCATTATGTCACTGTGATTTTAATATTTGCTTTATTGAATTTCAGTAAAGACTGGTTTATGTCGATCTCCGTAACGCGTTGTACCCAGTTACTAAAAGCAATGCAAACACGATATTTTCATTAATATGAAAGTATCAAGAAAGTTTGTTTTTAGTTTTAAAGTAAAATCTTAGTCAATATGTTTATTTGAGAAAATATTATGCAAATTTATTTTCAAAATGGGCGCCCCAAATGCAAATTCCCTTGCGTAAAACTTCTAGACGGCCATTTTTCTTTCAATTCCAAAAATCTGCAATAAATTTATGTTTTTTGGATGTCTTTATTTTAATAGAATCCTTGATGGTCAATAATAACTTCATTTAGCGCCAACCTGTCATCCTCACGTGCACTTTGTTGTTTGTGTCATGTCACGGATGAACGCACACAACAAAAATAACCGTTATTTCTGAATATATCATTGTAAAAATAAACAATTCAAACGATGAATTCCAAAATTTGGGTAAAAATGTCAAGTAATAAAAAAGTTATTCACATTTAAAAACCGCACAGTTATTAGTTTTGTTAAGTGTATAGACAAACCTTTAGTTTATACGAATTTATTTTAGTTCGACTGTGTTGGAAGCTATAAGCTTATCAAAAACGCTCTAGGACCCGTTCCTGGAACTAACCAGTACTAAGCAATGACAGTAAAGTGTCTTGCTCAAGGAAATAACGGCTTGTCCCTGACTGGGTTTGAACACTCGCCATCAATCCTTACATTACAAGTCCGACGCGTTAACCACGCGGCCACGCCGCCACACCTTTGACATGCCAACTAGACAGAACGCCTTACGTGTGAAGAATAAAGCGATAACCCTTCACATTTATAAATTATCTAACAATGGATGTCTCAGGTGAGCTAAACGCGAACCATGGTGTGTCCTACTTTCAATGATTGTTTATATAGCCTTGGAAAACACGATATGTCAAAACAATTACTGCTTTTGATATAGCTTCGGGCCTTATCATTTCATTTGTCCCATATTTCCCTATAACACTCAACAACCCGTTTTTAACTACAACTGTTGACAGTTGAAAATACGATTATTATAAATACCAATACATTTTTATCTCTTGGTCGATTAAGATAATTCTAACGAGACAATTTTACATTCGTAAATATGTTTTATACTCCTTAAAGATATTTGCTTTCTGCACGATATTCATGATAACTATCTATTAAACGTTTGTTTAGAAAGAGATCAATCCTAAAATATGATAAACAAGATCAACAAGGAAAAGCGGCGTTCAATGAACGCAACCCCCCTAAGACTTTCAATATCTGAAAAACGTATTTATCTTTACAAACATATGTTTGTTCAAATAAAGAATAATTATAGAATGTCACTGTGACTGTAAATGAACTAAACGTACCTACTTACAGATAGTTTTATTGCAGAATATATAGGTGTATAGTAATCTATATGTTGCTCCTGTGTGACATCTACAAACACAGTCACGTTCTATTACTAAACATCTCGCTAATGTACAAAAATGACTAATTTCATTAAACAATAGTACAATAGAGAAAATATCTTCCCTAAAGAAAGTCCAACACAACATAATTGAAAATGCTGCAGGCTCGGTTTTGATTGAACCTGTTCATGGACGGTACTTTAAAATGCAAACTACCGTCCACGCCCCCTAGCATCGGCTTAAGCAGAATTCAACATTAAAACATGAGATGGTAAAATTTTGAATTTAGAAACATCCGCTGATGTGTTCATACGGCGGTTATCATGGAACCTTCAACGTGACACTTCCGTGCCATTCCATGAAAAGCGGCGTATGGTCCCCAAGTAGTAGAAAACGAGAAAACAATGGGCGGAACTAAATAAAATGGATTTTTGAAAGGGGATATGAGGTTATGAAGCCTGATGGTTAAGTCGCTTTCTATATGCTCGCCATTAAATGTATCTTCAAGGTTATCTTTGAGTTTTTTATTTGATGTTAATGCACCAAGTAATGTAAAACAATATAGAATTAAATGAACTGTCATGAAATAAAGAGGTGAGAACATATAATTAGTAGTAAATTTGTTGCATGTGCCTCAGACTGTAAGTCTATTATCAGGAATACCAACATCTGATTGAAAAAGAAACATCACAGATTAATGTAGCCTTAATAGAATTACCGTTTCTCATATTGTTGACGCTAGCAAATATTTCTAAAAGGGATGTGACAATTTGCATCGATTAGATTGTATACGATTATACGGTTAACGGTTGTTCAATTTTTTATTTATTATGCTGCTATGACAGTAAATAAATTGGAATGCCAGTTATTCCTAGTGTCAAAAGATAAGAGAGAATATAATTTATCTTGGAAACATTATTTGTAAACTACAAAAGGAAGAACAACGCTGTCTATATAAAGTGACAAGAGAAATCCGTAATAGCAAAGAATAAACATTTAAAATTGTTGTTTGCATCCGGTTTCTATAGATCCTGTTACACTCCGAAAAATGTATTTATATATAGCATTTATTATATACTAAAATTGTATACATACAATTTTGATAAATATTGATGAAATAAAATGCCTATTTTTATTTTCCGTATTTTCACTGTAAAAAATATTTTCACTACAGTGAAACATGGTATCCGTATTTTCACGGGTGTCTTGTTTGACATCTTCTAAATGCATCTAATATACAAAATTAAAAGGGAATTCTTCCTAGTTTGTAGCCACACTTAAGAGAAATTTCATATATGTACGTTTTCAAACATTGAAAAATATGTAAATATGTACTGCAATTATTTGTTCACATTATATGTAATCATTCAAATATATGCATTCATTTCATCTTGAAAATTTGACTTAGACTTTTTAAAAATAAATTTCTAATTACCTCCCTATATTTACTTCGGTAATATATTTACAAATAATACAATATTGACAAATTTTCATTTGAGCATTATATTTATGATATAAAACCATAAACAATGAGTTTGTTAGACTTGCTAACTTTGATATACTATATACCTGTTTGTTATTGCCTACGCTATATAATAATATCCTTTATCACAACATATCTTACTCTGCATGTTTTCTAATGTCGAAGGTGTTAACTTTCATTTCTGTCAAGAAAATAATTATTGCATTGTTTTATTACATTTGTGTCTGGAACAATACTTTCTCTTATCATAGTTTACAATAAAAGGGCGTTATGTTCCCTTTCTTTCCGTATGTTATTCCATTTTTATGATGCTTATAATGGCACGCTGTTGTGTAACCTTAATAAAACTTTACCACCATTTCTTCTTTTAAACATATCTTACTATGTATACAATATGTGTTCTGGTATGAATCATTATTGTTGAGATCATAGCTTGCTACAACTTAAAAAAGGATCAACATATTCCAACGATACAAAAAATAAGATTGCAAACCTTACATCATGTTTTTCAGACACGGTTTTATTAACGATGTTAAAGAAGTAAAAGCAAATAAAATATGTTATATCCCGGAAAACAACTAGCACCGGATTCAGCAGAAAAGAAAAAAAGAACAATGAATTTTATTTACCAATTTATAAGACATTCAATCCAATAGAAAATAAGAATCCCTATTGAAAGCCCAACACGGCAAAATTGAAAATAATGCAGGCTCGGTTTGATTCAGCCTGTTCACAGACAGTACTGTCAAGTGCAAAGTACCGTCCACGCCCCCTTGCACGGCTTAAATACAAAAATGTCGTGCTGAGCGATATTTAAGGATCGTAAATATAACATGTCAAAATTCTCATTCATGTCACATAATTTTTTTATATAAAGAAAAATGATGGAGGAAAGTAAAGTTTACAGAGGTCATAAAAGTATTTTTAAATATTAAAACAATAGATAAATTCCATTTCAATATCATTGTTTAATTAAGAAACATGTAATTTAAGGTATTCAATTCAAGGGGAGTATTCAATTCTTGTATCGTGTAGAGGAAAACATCTTTATTAAATCTGATAAGTAGTAATGTAACATAAACAAATCTTAAAATTATTTTAATTTTTACGAAACTGACATTCAAGTGACTCGGTCCATCGAACTAGAGGTCTAACCGGGGTGTCATATTATATTTATACCAAAATAATGTACACACCAAGAATGATTGACAATTTATGAAAAGATCACTATGACTGAAAGGGCAAATAAGAAACTATATGAGCTGCTTCTGATCGCCGTAACGGGTGTTAAATAGCTTTTGCTTTTTTATTGTAGTCAAAACTCAAAAGTATACTTGTATATGCAAATGATACTTTACACGACATATCGGCGTGAATATTTGAAGGTGCTATGTCTTACCCTAATGAGATTTGGATAGTAACTTATGTTTGATAGCGAAAATCACGCAAAATTCTGGACCTGCGTCTGCAAAATATGCGCATACTGTATGTGCTTCTTTACATGCATTGTCCTGATTAAGAGAATGAGAATGCGCAGTATAGATCAGTTACTCTTGTTTTTATTGTATTTTTGAGCCGTCATTTATATAATTTAATGAGCTTGGTAACTTGCTTTTAAATTTAAGCTCATTGTGTATCAATATTTTATTAGAATATTTTGTGTGAACCGGACATGCTTCTCTCGTTTTATTTAAATGAAATGACGTTGACAACCACCGTCAAGAAATCGTCTTACTTATTTGGAATAAAACAGTTTGTTCATTTCACTTTAGGTTTATTTTTCATCATGATGCATATAATGGGTTCATTGGCTCTCCCGTGCATCAAAAAAGCAAGCATTACTAAAATCATACATATTTATTGACATTTAGTTAATTACTGGATTTAAAATTTATAGGTCACTTTTTGGGAGATAATAACATTTAAGACATGAAAAGTCCGAAGTCCGTACTCCCAAAGCCTGTAAGGATGGACCCTCGTTAAGCCTAGAATGCATACATAGATATATAGATAACGAAGAAGCATCACGTATAAGAACAGCCAGTAAGAAAGCGTAAGACTGCGAACCGTCAACATGTAGGAACATTCACTTCTATCCGCAGTGTATGACTTCGCTTTAAATTTGATATTCCCATGCTTGTACTTTTCTTATTTCTTAAAAAAATGATTTTTGCATATTTATTACACATATTCAGTAAACATTTAATTTACAATTTCAAAAAGTAACTTGCTTCTAACACTCCATTTAAAATTTTGTATTTGAATATTCTTAAAAACTACAAAACATTTGACAGCATGTCATATACCAATCGAAAACTGACGATGGTAGACGAACGATCCGTTTGCAATTAGTGAAATACAAAATGTACTTCCTTTAAATGCCGCTAAAAGTACACCCTTTTAAAGGCCCCAAATATGATCATTTGCATGGTATGGTGATATTTCTTGTTCACTTCTATTGGCAAGCAATAAATAAAAAAATTGGTTCATCTTAAATTCATCATTTGCAGCTAAATTCAAGTTGTAAAAGAAAATTCAAATCCAATTTTTCTGAATATAAGGTAGATCAATTATACCCCTTTAAGTTTACATTAAGATTTACTGCATGGCCGGGATGTTGTTCTACAATCCACAGACACTTGGGGTTTGGAGCTCAAAATGCCTTTAAAATCCAAATAAAATGCATATTTGGCAATCCTAGCACATGTACTGATCATATATATAAAAAAACATAATATAAGCCGTTTTGAAAAAAAATCATATTTCAACATCTATAATAATACACAAGATAAAAATGTTCGTCGGAAAAAATCCGCACCCCTACCGTCATAATCACCATGCATTTTATTCCACTTCCAATATTTTCACATAATCCTTTGGTCCATCGACACAGAAGATATAATTCTTCACGATGATGGTCAATTTTTAACTTCAACGGTAATATAAACAACGCAACAGCCGAAGTAAATATCAAGATTACCGCCGTTTTCCTTCAATGACATTATCTTTCGATAAATTCAAACGTGCCAGTCGGCTATGACCGAAGCCATCCGATTATGTGGTTCCCAAACTTAAAAGCGCTGCGCATTTTGCACACGCCAAAGCTAGGGCCACATTATCGGATGATTTTGGTCATTGCCGACTGGCACGTTTGAAGTGTCTGTGCTACAATCATGAGATTTTACAATCGAGCTGCGACGGCGGTTAGCAAAATAAAGCTGCATCACAATTATTTACAAAATAATGTTATGTTATCCAACTCATCAGCGACCATGACTATATATCTGATTGGCTTTCAAGTTATGGGATTAACAAAAAATACAAACAAATGGGTCATTTATGTTCAACAAAAAGATACTAATGTTCTAAATGAGAGAATTTAATTTACCAAAGGTAGATAAAAATACAACCTAATATGTTATATGTAATAAGTTTAGTTTTGTTTATAACGCTATAAAACAATTAACGGTTGCAGTATATTTACTTGAGCTGCGACTACAGAATATGGTCTGGATTTTAAGACCTTTGTCATATTTTGTATAAAACCTTCGATGGCGCCCATGTTATTGCATGATCACATTACCGTCTGGTCGCTTTACTATAACGATAACTTTGTTTTTTCATGTATCGGAAGATATCTAAGAAATTTCCTGTACACACTGTTATAAAGGTGTTTATATGTAGATAATATTCTGTTCATTTAGATATCAAATAAATGACTGACTTCATTTAATATGTCACCTTCTACATGCGGGTCGTTAATAGAATCTCAGAGGTTCTGTTTGAGTCGATGTATTTTTTTCTTTGATGTTAATGCACCATATAATGTACCATAATGTAAATGAAATAAAAATTAACTGTAATAAAATAAAATCTTTACGATACAAGAAAGTATGAAGTTTTAGTAAATATGCTATATACACCTAACGCTGTACGTTTATTGATTAATAAAAATATAAGACACGCCGGCAATTTTTTAAAAAATATAACAAATTTATGTAGCCTTTGGGAAAAATACAAAATACAAGTTACTGATACTAAAAGTAGCAAATATATCTTAAAAAACAATATGACAACTTACATCGATGAATTTGCATTCGATTGTACATAAACCGTTTGTTTCATTTCTATTTATTATGCTGCTTTAACAGAAAATAAATTGTAATGCCACTTATTTTTTGTGTTAAAAGAAAGATAAAATATATGTTAGAAATGTTATCTGTAAACTGCTAAAGGAAAAACAACTACATGTACAACGTTCCAAGTAACAGGTAAAAACCTTCGCAGCAAAATATTTTCAAAATTATGATATGAAGCTACATGGTACGCTACTAAATATTTGCAACAGTGAATTGTATCCAGTTTCGATTTGTCATGCTATATCTCGTATATGACAGATGTTACGCTATAAGCGTTTTACAGCACACAATGTCATTAGAAAACTTTTAACATAGCCAACACTTTTTGCTTTGCGAATTATCTTTATAGATTGTGTTATGTATGTTGATGAATCATTGTCAATATGTAATTAAGAACAGGTCTTCAGACTATTTATTTTTGATGATTCATATTTGTACTTTCCAACCTGTTTTAAGCGTTGTTTTGGATGAAGATATAATAAATACAGATTAACCTATATTAATGTTTAATAAATCTAACTTACATACAGTGTTACATCAGAGAATTCCTGTTAGACATGGTAACTATGATATACTATATGCATGTTTTTCCTATTGCCTAGGCGGCACAATATTGTGCTTTATTGTCATATAGTTTACTCTCCTTGTTTATCTAGTGCTCCGTGGTATAAATTTTCATTTCTGTAAAGAAGATAAATAGTGTATTGCTTTATGACCTGTGTGTCTGGCACAATGCTCTCTTTTATCATAGTTTACGACAGTAGCAAGTTATTTTGCCTGTTTTTGTGTATGTCATAACACATTTTATGATGTTGTACAAACGCACGCTGTTGTGTTTATATTTTTAGCAACTTTGATAAAACTTTACCACCATTTCATCATTATGTTATCTTAAATATAGATACACTTACATGTTTTTACTTTAAACTCATTTTATAAATCCTATAGCATTGATTTTTCCATACCTAAAACAGTTTGCAAATATGTAATGTGATATTAATTAACAATAGCTGTTGATACCGACAACTTACTTTCGGGAAAAAATCATGGTGATCGTCAGGCTTGGTTTCATTAACTCTGAATGCTTTAAGTGATATCTTATGTTCTGTGAACTAATTTTGTGTGTGCAATGAACTTATTATAATATACTAATGAGATACTATTTAAAACTGCATATCTGGCATTAAAAATAATGGTTTAAAGGTAACGTGGCGTTTGTTCAAGAATTATTTTAGGTACCCTGTCATTAGCGGATCCAAAGAGGTAGGGATAGTATGCAGTACTCTTATGAGATTGGGATATAAACTTATATTTTTGGGCACCCCTGGCACTGTCAAACATTTCCCACTTTAACAACATGACATTGCACAGATCCGTGATAGATATTAACGGGTAAATTTTTGAATCAGTTCCTTCACAATCCTTAATAGAATACTTAGAATGAAATAAATCTGTTTTCCAAGATATAACAACCCATTTCATAACCTTTCCCAAACCCTGTTTAGGCTTAGTAATCTTATACATGTATTAACAATTATAGTGTTCGGCGCGTTGTGATCAGTAGTAAGTCAATGTGCATTTAAACCCAAACAAACAAAAATATTCAACTATTTTTGATTTGTTATTGTTCTTTTTCAAAAGAACTTCATTTTTGAAACATACATTATATAAAGGGAAATAAGAAACAGTAATACCAATATAAAACAAATTTGTTTCATGTCTTCTTAACGGAAAATTTACTTAACGTTTCACTTTGTTTTTAATCAAAATATTTAATATTAAAGAAATAAAACATAGGAAACATTTGTTGTAATAATATAGCTTTGATACATATGTACAATTATCATAAATGCGCACACAGGTAAAACTTTTGACTGTCAGTCGTAAGCAATATTTACATATACCATATCGTTGGACACAGAGTCTTTATTTTCGATTGTAAATGATAACGGCTACATATCTGTCACACTTTGGTTAACATAAGAGTACAAATTTTCAGGTTCTTAATGAAAAAGCTTACACCCATAATTTCTTTTCTTGAATATTAACACTAATGTGATGATCTTTGTGAACCAAACATTATTCTCTTTACAAGCATTATTTAATTATATTTGATTAATGGTAAGAAATTATCTTTAAAACGTTTGAATTTTGAGGACTAATAATCAGTTTTCTCATGTTTTTTTCTCATTACTATCCTAAGTACAAATATTACATATAAAACCCTCATGTCTATGGTATAATATAACATTATGTTTCTAGAGAAAAAACCACGTGCTCATATTTGATCGGTGGAAATTTTAAATTTATGTCTTGACATTATGTTTGTTAGAATAATAGATGCACGGAGTAATAAGAGACAGTTTGAGAATGACCAATGAGATTCCCCGATTAGAGTTTGTAATTTTCAAATAACCAATGAATCCCTCTTATATTTAGTCGTTTTTCCTGTTAATTTTACTGGAAGTATACCTGATTTCAGGCGAACTTTGCCCGATAAATAGCGCGGTCTGTATCTGTTAAAAGGAAAAGATTTTCTTATCATAAAAGTATGTACAAAAATGTATACACTTTTGTGCAACTTTAAAATCACAGCTTTGTTCCATCTTGATGCATTTAAAATAATAAATCTATCATATTCATCATAATATATCAAGAAAAACGTGACACAAGATATCGCTTGTTCCTATGAACGGGTGTGTACTGTTCCCTTTGATCTCAGTATGTCTTAAGGATTATTTAGAGGATTTTATGAATTTCGATTCACCATAAATAACTAGTACAGCTGTGTTTTACCACTTTTAAAACAGTTTGGTTAACAGCAAAAAATTGTTTTATAGAAACGCTACTAACATATCTGAATCAGACACAAAATGGGCGTGTTCATAGTCACTAGTCTATGAATCACTTTCTAATAGGCAATCTAATTTCTACATAATGCTATTAAAATATCACAATATCCAAGTTATGTCGTAATTGAAATTAAATGAAGCGAACAATTTTTGATATTGCGCTTCAAAGCATGAAATATAATTCACGTCGCGTTTATAAGAAATTATTGTAACAAATCAATAGTAATAGTAATCTGGCAAAGAAACGTATTATTATGCTTACATTTTACTACTAGAATGCGTGATTCTTGAGAAAAATTGATTCATCTTGAATTTACAAATGCACTATTTTTAGCTTAATATACCGAAATATCAATTTGCAAATTGGATTTCCATCTTTCTTAATATTGTGTAAGTCAACTTTACCTTTTAATATAGTACGTAACGATCTACTGCATGGACTAGAAAATACATCGTTGACAGGAAATAACCTTATAAAACTATGAAAGTGTAGTGCATTTTACCGTTGTTACATATTGAAATGCGTATTTATATTCACAAATGTCTTGTCTAATTTTTAAACGTCTTAGTAAGTTATATACTTTCGTATAGAAACTTTTTAATGTTAACAATTACTATATTTTCGAAAAAGGACGAAAAACAACGCATTCTTTCATTTTTAATAACGTAGTGTTAGAAATCGTGGATTCGTTCATATACTTAGGAATAACCCTATTTAAAAACGGCAGCTGGAATAGAACACAAAAACACATAGAAAAACACTCTCTATATGTACTTCATAATTTATTTAATATTTATAACCAATTAAATCTCAACACAAAAGAAAAATGTAACTTATTCGATAGTCTTGTAGGATCAATTTTGAATTATGGCTCAGAAATATTTGGATACCATAGTGCAAATGATAGAGAAGTGATTCATAGTACATTCATGCGAAAAATATTACAGGTTCGTAAAAGTACAAACCTTGTTGCATTATATGGTGAACTAGGAAGGTATCCTATGATGATACAGCGTAAAATAAATTTAATTAGATTTTGGATACGAATAGTAAAATCAGATGATAATAAATTACTTAAAATGACATACAATATGCTTAAAGAGGATTTTAATGATGGTCATAACTATAATGGTCTTAATTGGGTCGGACATGTTCAACAAATTTTCGATGAAATAGGTATGTCAAACATTTGGCTATCCCCAAATGCTGACATCGTTTCTTTACAAACTATTAAACAAATAATAATTGATATATATAAACAATCATGGGATGCTGAAATTAGAACTTCAAATAGATTACAGTCATATAGCTGGTATAAGAAAGAATTAAAAGTAGAACGATATTTAGATGTAATACCTAATAGTAAATTTAAAATAGCACTGACAAGATTCCGACTATCATCTCATGATTTAATGATTGAAAAAGGTAGACATTTAAATAATTCCAGAAATGAAAGAATATGTTCAAATTGTAATATGAATGTTATAGAAAACGAGTACCACTTTCTTTTAGTATGCCCAAAATATACTAACTTAAGTAAACCTACTTTAATCCATATTTTTGCCATTGGCCTACTAAGCAAAAATTTATCTCACTTATGAATTTAGACTCTGTTAAAAGTATTTTGAATGTCAGCAAATTTATATACAAAGCTTTCCATATGCAATAATTCTTCTGTATTCCGAAACGAATTTCATTATCATAACCTTATGTTCACTGCTTTGTTTTATTTTCTCTTTTGTAAGTATTTAAAGTTAATGTAAACACAATGAAATGGATCTCCATATTTGAATTGTTTTACAAAAATGTATTCAATAAACATAAATGTTGCTCGTAACAAGAAAAAAAAATATTTGTAATATGTTTTACTATAGAAATAACACAACAGATAAATGGTAATAATGATGAAAAATATTGTTAAGGAAATACTTTACAATTAATTATGTTCACTCTGTTAAAAAATAATAATTTAAGATTAATTTGTATAAATCATTTGTATATAATTCTCTGTTAACCATGTACTTGCCCTTATATGTTTGTATAATATATTGAAATGGCTATAAATGTTGTAACATTTAATGCTGAATAAATATTAATGTTATGTTATGTTATGTTATATTACTACCATATGGCATACTGAGATATAATAAAAACAATACATATACAGTTTGTAAATGTTTGAAAATATCAAAATAAAAATTATTGTTATATTCGCAAAGAAATGACAATGACTAATATAAACATGAATGTTAGTTCATTTATACTGACATGTGCTTTCTCTTCATAAGTAGCTACTCTCTCTTAATTGTTTTATAGATGACACATTTAATGTCAATTTGATGCATTCCGTTAGTAAACTAGGATGTATAATTACGTTCGACGACGGTAATCAATAACATAATGCCGGAACATTATTACCGCTATCAAAACAGCAAGTACTTAATACATTCTTTAAGAAACGAAAAAAGTACATTTTTAATCAAGAAGAAAATAACATTATTTCAAAACGGATTTATTGCCTGTAGTTTACGACATTTTTATATTATACATTTTAATGTATAATTAGATTATGCAAGATCAGTGGCTGTGGATTGTCGTAAATAAGGTTTTACACAGTTGCACAGCATTTCGTAAACATTTTTGCTATGCTTTTTGGTATTTTTAACACTGTTAGGAAAAATAAACAAACACATTTTACCATGACGGTTTCTGTGTACAAGGCTCTGGCTGAAAAGGTTTTGAATGAAGGAATTCAATTAAAGTTATGCTACCTTATTTTTTTAGGTTATTATGCCCCCATTTCGAAGAAAAGGGGGTATATTGCTTTGCACTTGTCGGTCCGTCTGTCCGTCGGTCCGTAGACCAAATGGTTTCCGAGTGATAACTAAAGAACCCTTAGGCCTAGGAACTTCAAACTTGGTATGGTGATTGGTTATGACCAGTAGATGACCCCTATTGATTTTGGGGTCAAGGGGTCAAAGGTCAAGGTCACATTGACCTTGAAAGCAAAAACGGTTTCCGATCAATAACTAATGAACCTTAAGGCCTAGGAACTTCAAACTTGGTATGGTGATTGGTCATGACCAGTAGATGACCCCTATTGATTTTGGGGTCAAGGGGTCAAAGGTCAAGGTCACATTGACCTTGAAAGCAAAAACGGTTTCCGATCAATAACTAAAGAACCTTAAGGCCTAGGAACTTCAAACTTGGTATGGTGATTGGTCATGATCAGTAGATGACCCCTATTGATTTTGGGGTCAAGAGATCAAAGGTCAAGGTCACATTGACCTTGTAAGCAAAAACGGTTTCCGATCAATAACTAAAGAACCTTAAGGCCTAGGAACTTCAAACTTGGTATCGTGATTGGTCATGATCAGTAGATGACCCCTATTGATTTTGGGGTCAAGGGATCAAAGGTCAAGGTCACATTGACCTTGTAAGCAAAAACGGTTTCCGATCAATAACTTAAGAACCTTAAGGCCTAGGAACTTCAAACTTGGTATGGTGATTGGTCATGATCAGTAGATGACCCCTATTGATTTTGGGGTCAAGGGGTCAAAGGTCAAGGTCACATTGACCTTGAAAGCAAAAACGGTTTCCGATCAATAACTAAAGAACCTTAAGGCCTAGGAACTTCAAACTTGGTATGGTGATTGGTCATGATCAGTAGATGACCCCTATTGATTTTAAGGGGTCAAGGGGTCAAAGGTCAAGGTCACATTGACCTTGTAGGTAAAAACGGTTTCCAATCAATAACTAAAGAACCTTAAGGCCTAGGAACTTCAAACTTGGTATGGTGATTGGTTATGACCAATCAGATGACCCCTATTGATTTTGGGGTTAAGGGGTCAAAGGTCAAGGTCACATTGACCTTGTAGGTAAAAACGGTTTCCGATCAATAATGAAAGAACCCTTAGGCCTAGGGACTTCAAACTTGAGATGGTGATTGGTCATGATCAGTAGATGACCCCTATTGATTTTGGGGTCAGGGGGTCAAAGGTCAAGGTCACATTGACCTCTTAGGTAAAAACGGTTTCAGATCAATAACTAAAGAACCCTTAGGCCTAGGAACTTCAAACTTGGTATGGTGATTGGTCATGACCAGCAGATGACCCCTATTGATTTTGGGGTTAAGGGGTTAAAGGGCAAGGTCACATTGACCTTGTAGGTAAAAATGCTTTCGATCAATAACTTAAGAACCCTTATGCCTAGGAACTTCAAACTTGGTATGGTGATTGGTCATGACCAGCAGATGACCTATTGATTTTGGAGTCAAGGGGTCAAAGGTCAAGGTCACATTGACCTTGTAGGTAAAAACGGTTTCCGATCAATTAACTAAAAACGCTTAGGCCTAGGAACTTCAACCTTTGTGTGATGATTGGTCATGACCAGCAGATGACCCCTATTGAGTTTTAGGTGAAGGGGTCAAAGGTCAAGGTCACATTGACCTTTTAAGTAAAAACGGTTTCTGATCAATAACTCAAGAACACTTAGGCCTAGGAACTTCAAACTTGGTATGGTGATTTGTCATGACCAGCAGATTACTCCTATTGATTTTGGGATTAAGGGGTCAAAGGTCAAGGTCACAATGTCCTTGTAAGTAAAAACGGTTTCTGATCAATAACTAAAGAACGCTTCGGCCTAGGAACTTCAAACTTGGCATGGTGATTGGTCATGACCAGCAGATGACCCCTATTGATTTTGGGGTCAAAGGTCAAGGTCACATTGACCTTGTATGTTAAAACGGTTTCCGATCAATAATAAGAGAACCCTTAGGCCTAGGAACTTCAACCTAGGCATGGTGATTGGTCATGACCAGCAGATGACCCCTATTGATTTTGGGGTCAAGGGGTCAAAGGTCAAGGTCACATTGACCTTGTAGGTAAAAACGGTTTCTGATCAATTTACTAAAAACGCCTAGGCCTAGGAACTTCAAACTTTGTATGATGAATGGTCGTGACCAGCAGATGACCCCTATTGAGTTTTGGGTCAAGAGGTCAAAGGTCAAGGTCATGACCAGTAGATACTTTATAACCCTTATTAATTGTTTGATCACTGGGTCAGAAGTCATGCATAATAACCTTATCACATGACTAATTGGCTGCTGATAGGGGGCATACATGTTTTACAAACATATCTTGTTTAAAAAAGAATTTACAAACAAACAAACATTCAATTAACTTTAATGCCACCAGCCCATGCCTATAATATTTCACAATATAAACATTAAATAGATTCACCTGAATGCATTATGAGTATATAACTTGGATTTTTTAATGTGGAATTTTATGCAAACAAGTTTTAATTCAAAGGTTTCTAGTTGTGATGTGCTGTTTACTGGTTTAAAATTGATTATTTATCACTTGTATTTTGCTATACACCTTCCTTTGTTTGATGTTGTTGTTGTTGTTGTTTTGTTTTTGTATTTCGTAATCTTGTTACCCGTCCGCCGGTCGAACAGTGCCCAGTATCAATTGATTTTTATTTTAAAAGACGGGGTAACAACTGTAAAGTACAAAAATGATACAAATTTGGTTATTGGGTTTCATGCAATAGAATTTTTCACCGGTTATTATTAAAGAAATCGCGCTTCACCTGGCGTGGGTATATTTTTCTATGAACGGGTTCACTTGAATTTTTTAAAAAGGTATTAAATATTCAGTTTGTTTATGGCGGCAATTATTTCTATTTCTCAATATATCTCAATAAGTTATTGCTGAAGAATTGTAAAGCTGTAGTAGATCTAATTTTAAAAAATATGTCCGTTGATATATTTGTACACATATACTACAGCGCAGGATTGTAATAAAGCCTATTAATAAAAACTATATTGTATCACAGTTTAGTGACCTTTCTGTTGAACATGTGTCAAAGTTAAAACGTATACATACACATGCACAGTGCGTTATTAAATGGCAGGAATTAGTAACACGCACCCCAGAGCATACCAATTGATTGGCTCATTTTTTCTGGGGTTTATTTTTGTGACGACAGAGAAAAAAATATCGATTGAAATGTCACATTCAGAAGATCGTTCACTGGTTACTTTTTGGGGGGTTTCACACTTTGACAACAGGGAACGTGTTTTTATTTTTGCGTTTGATACAAAAGAGAAAGAACATCAAAACACTCTGCAATCCGATTTATACTCGGGGGCTATGCCCCCCTTGTACAAATCAGATAACATCGTGTTCCGATACTCTTTCTATTAAATGACACCTTGATCTGACATCATTTGCGTTATATACGTACAAACATAGCGTAAAATCACGCCAATGTTAGCGTTACGCTATATTTAGGTTTTTGTAGATATGTGATACATATAATATCATATTCCTGCAGATTCAATACTAAATTTATTCAAATCATTCAATAAGTTTAGTATTAAACCTACACTCGTTCAATATCCCCTTTGTATGCTTATATCACGGTTGATTCATTTAAATTTTATTCGGTAATTATTATTATCTGACATCTCTTAAATTTCAATATGTTCTCTACCGCGTATTCTAGTAACTTTAGCGGTATTTCCTGACAAAAATGACGTCACAATGGAAACCCCTGTTAACAATAAAAATGTATGGAAGATTTGTATCATCAGGACTGTAGATACCTCGGATTAGGGCTTTAACATATAAAACCCCAATATTTACCATTTCATTAGGGTTTTTTTAACATTATTAATCGAATTCTATTAATCTTTATTCATCTGAATACAATAGTTAAAATAGTCGACCATAATATGTTTAATTGTTATTCCTTCCGTTTTTTTAGTCTGTTTCGTTTGTTATATATTCCCAATATCACTCTGTGATTATTACATTTTTATTCCACGTGTGGGTCTAAATAGACTGACAGACATGTGGCTCAAGTTTGGGAAATAACACCATTTAGACGCTTTTCAAATGTTATTGATATAGAAATTACTTCCATCGTTGCAATAGTGTAAGATTATATTGTTTATATAAGCCATAGTATTTCTCGTTATTGTTATCGCTAGATTATGGTCAGTTTGATAAGAAATGATATTAAATTCCCACGGGTGATCACTCTCAGACAGATCTGATATTTAAACAATAGCGCATTTATATAATTCGATCATAACTTTTTGATCAGGAAACTTGAAATCAGATTAACAAATCTCGTTTTATTTTACAAAATCAGCATAATTGTAAGTTTCGTAAATAGAGTGATTTGTTTGTATTGTATTCTCTTGATGAATATATATTCACTGCATATTTTGACATGTGAAACGAACTTGTGATGTAGGTTTTAGAAAATGTCAGATAGAAGAATTCTTTAAAAGGTGTACAGTACTTGTATACATGTTGTAGAAACTGACACTAAACAGTAAATGAGTTGTTCAAAAAGTATCATTGGAGTGAATATATTTTGTAGAAAATGTACATTTATATAAGCATGCACAAGTAGATAAACTGCAAGTAAAATATTTTAACCAGTACCTAGATATCTGAATTAAATCTTTGCATGTGTTATAAAGGTCGCATTGGTCTGGAAGTAATAATGTGAGAACATACAGGAATTTCAAATTTATTTTTCAAGCTGAGAATTATAACAAAGTATTGCTTCCACATAAGCATAGTACGGCACTTGCAAATTTATGTTGTGGAGTCGCTTCGATTTGAATAGAACTGGTCGCTTTGAAAAACTAAACGATGGAATATATCCAGTATGTAAGACAAAAGTAGAAAATGATGTTCATGTTCTCTTGAAATGTCTACAAAATGTAGATATTAGACATAATTTGTTCGACAAGGCGTTGCATATTAATAATAGGTTTGTTATTTTAAATGATGTTAACAAGCTAAATCCATTACTACCAAATAGTTAAATAATTGTTAGTGAAGTTGCAAAACTCTGCTACCTTATTTTGAAAAACGTGCGAAATGCTTTCATTATTATTATTTTCTTTTTGTATATAAAGTTTCAACACTTTTAAAAATAATACATTGTAAAAAAGGCTTTATAAGTAATGTGACACACTATTGAAAAAAAAGAATTAAAATATCTTAGCCGTTTTAAGTAAAGTGGAATTCTATAGAATTAAAGATCTTAGCTGTTTTCAACTGTAAATAATATGTTAAATACCTCAGTGCTAGGCCTTGAAATTAATGTATGACATGTAGAGATTATTCTAATGTAGCTTTTACACTTCAATTATTAGTGGTAATCCTTACTTTTAAGTGTTCTTTTACTTGGGGACCATACGCCGCTTTTCATGGAATGGCACTACTGTGCCACATTGAAGGTTCCATGATTACCGCCGTATGAACACATCTGCGGATGTTTCTGAATTCAAAAGTTTACCATTTCATGTTTAAATGTTGAATTCTGCTTAAGCCAGTGCTGGGGGCGTGGACGATAACTTGCACTTTCCATTACCGTCCATGAACAGGCTCAATCAAACCGAGCCTGCAACATTTTCAAATTGTTGTGTTGGACTTTCTTTCGGGATTCTGGTTTCACTATTTTATTTTATTTGTATATGATGATACTTGTAAAACGTTTGATCATTTACATGTATTTTAAGTTTTATTGAATTTGTATTTGTATTATATGTACATGTATTTGATGAGACATAAATAAACTATAAACGTTTTATTTGTAAATTGCTAACGAACAATTATATAATTACTTAGCAAGATATGGTACATGAAATGTTTGCTTCCTTTTAAAAGACGATGAATTCTTGAGTCATTTTGCTCAATAACAATTCCATAATTATTTGAACGCTTTATCTAGTAAGTAAGAAGGAAACATGATTTTATGTATAATTAACAATCAATCATTCAATTAGTATAAAGTTCCTTTGGAACGCGCAGGATTGTCTGTCATTTTTAACTGATTATATTGCCATTATAAATGATATTTTATTATGTGATAAAATTAAGACTTTAAGTGACTGTTTAAAATAATCACTACTTTTTCCTAACACTATTCGCAATGTGGCATTAAACACACTGTAAACAATTATCTATCAATTGTAAAAAAAAGTGTTTTTTTATTTGAAAAATCGTTTAATCTTATTTCTTTATTATGTAATGATTACAATAGCTTTGTAGATTTTTATGCATATAACCTATAATATAAGGTATATGCAAGGGCGGGACATCTGTAATTATTCAATGTCATTATCTTCAATTTACTGACACATTTCAGATGTCAATGATTTTACTAAGAATTCTTTGTTAACTATTTGCTTTGTCTTAAAAACCAACATTTAAGTATTGATTAATCACGACAGTACATTACCATTCAAATGATGTTGAAACATTAAAGGAAAGATGAATCTGTTTTTCGATCCTCGGTGATGTATTAAGAAAATAATTGATGCTCTAATTCGCAGTGCAATTATAAAAATCCAACAACATGGATTTTCTTTCGAGAGATTTCATAAAAGAGGAGGCTCTTTTGTTATAAAAAGCCTATTGCTATAATTCTCTAGAGAAGTTGCCTCAAATAAAAAGTTTCTTTCTTTGTAAAATAGCAGAAGGTGGGCTGAAAACAGAAACAACAGAAAACAGCTAATTTGCATCTTGTTCTGTTTATACCTTGGTCATACGGGTGTTTAATTCATAAAGTAGAACTGTTCAGACTTCGTGGCATCATGCAGCTTGATTTTTGTTTGAAATGTTAAAACAATTGTAATTGTTCTCTATTGTATAACTAGTTGACTGGCAATTTGCCGAACCTTCAATGAATGAATTAACACGTTTTTGAGCGATTTAGTTACTTTATGCATTTTGGATCTTAAATTAGACACGCAAGTGTCGAGGTAATATTGTTTTTTTTTATAAGTGGCATACCATTCTTTAAATTAAATAGGCAGAGGAGAGGCGGTACGGAAAACAATGGTACTTCAATTGACTTCTTTGTAAATTCAATGACACGATTGTCGCTTTAAAGAAATATTATTTTATACTCGTATATACGAGAATAATATCTTATATACTCTTTTTATTTGTAAATTTTTAGAAATATTTGCAAATGCTCACAATAATCAAAATCGACGTTTGTGAATTTTAATCGTAGTACACAAAAACTTTCGTTGACATCTTATTTTTCTGAACATTCTAGGACACATCTTACATATCATGTTTCTAGATGAAACTTTTATTTTGTAGACATATAAATGGAGATAAATATTTTAATACTACTTTGCTTATATAATCTGTCTGATGGAAAGAAGGTTTTCCTCGACCAGTAATGCTGAAACATATGGTCTGTACAGTGTTTGTGCGGGGAAACCCACCCTCCTAGCTCCACCATAAAAAACAACAACAAAAAGTGATGATGTATAATTGACCAACAGCATAAATCTCAAAAGTCATTTGAAATTAACATCTTAATTTGAAATTTAACATAGGCACACATACATTTAACAATAATAATGATAATTAATTATCAATATGAAGAACGTTCACATTCCAGAACAGTTCAATGTAACTGCCTGTGAAATATATGATTGGCAAGGGAAGATAAAGCTACAATTTATGAGGTAAGCACAAGTGGTGTGGCACCAGCATTTATTTTCATTGAGGAAAATAAAGAAACCTCTGACGATATTTCGATATAAACCCAATGAATATGCCGATTTTTGTTTCTGACTTCTGAATAATATAATCTTACAACTTGCATCGAAACAAATTAGCGACATAACTTATATAGTTAAAATAAGCGTTTTATTTTTTAATCTTTCTATCTTGGTCACAAAAATACTTCCACTTTGTCAAGAAATAGTATTTATAGAAAAAGAATTCCTATGTGATGTGTCTATCAAACATTTATAAGAAGCCTCCTATACACGAGAAATGCTATGACGGGGCAAGATGCGCCCGAATGTTAATCAGTTTGAGAACGTCTACAAAAGCTTAATAGGCGAGCTCTTTGTTTTCTTATTTCTAAGAAGATATATTCATGTATTTATGTAAGCGTCATAAATGTGTTATTTTTTGTTTAATATCCTGAGGGGAAACTACCTTAAAGTTTGAGAAAACATATCAAATGCAATTAGTAATAGTTTGCCGTTAAATATATCATATTAAAGTATTTAAGTTGGACAAAGGGCATCATCGTTCCTATTCATGAAAAGAGGGATAAGAGTGATCCCAATCATTATCGAGGAATTTCACTTATCAGTACCATAGCTAAACTATTTTCTTTATGTTTAAGAAATCGATTAGACAAGTGGTGTGAAAATACATCAGTTTCTAATGCCATTCGGATTTCGTTGCAACAGAAGCACAGTAGATTGCGTTTATATAATGAATACAGTACGAGTTTTTCTTCAAAAGTGTCTTCTTACAGACGTAAGAAGACAGTTTGCTAGGATAAACTACAAATTGTCCGAGGCGAAGCCGAGGATAAATTGCTGTTTGTCCTAGCGAACTGTCTTCTTCACGTCTGTAAGAAGACACTTTTGAAGAAAAACGGGTAACTGTATCCGACTTATACGACGTTTAAGTGCAAAAAACAGATAAATTAATGAACACATTTCATTATAGATAGATCTAATTGATATTTAATGTATGTTCACGTTGAAAATATAAAACTATAAAAATATGTGCATGGCCTTTTAGTTTTTGTAAGCAAATTTTATTCATACGGAAGTTTCGTGCACTTATTTCAAACGGACAGAATTTACTTTCATTCATGATAAACACTGTTAAAATGGCTGCTTTCATCAGAGAGATCTTTTATGTCATTCAACATCGAAACCGTCTCTGAACATGCTTCGCGTCAATGATATATGGATAACGTTTTGGACTCTAAATTTGGTAGGTTTCCTTATTCACATGCTTAGCTTAACGCAATAATCAGCTGTATATGGCCGCTGATTTGTGTGTGTGTAAGGGTGGGGGGGGGGGGGGCTGGGACAGTAAATGTTAAGTTTCGTCAATGCTAAAACAAACAGTTACAATGTTCCTTGAAAAGGTAATCCAATTTATTTTATTCATTTCTCGATGAACTGAATATACCCATGAGTTGCCCTATCTGGTTTGCTACAATTTTCCATCAGTTTCTATGGTGTCCTGTTTGAGGCAGTTAAAATATCGCCTGTTGCGATTTAAAATTGACTAAATATCTTGTTTTAGCTCGATAACTCCAAAATAGGGAGAACTATTGTAATTGTGAATTTGACAGAACTACGGCACTTTTTGAAGATAAAAAATTCTACATTATTCAGGCTCTTCTTTTACTATCAAGCACTGAGACTAGTCAAACGCACTTGCTCTTGTTAATAGATAAGTTAGGGAGATCTAACATTCTCGTTTGAAGACTTTTCACTATTGACACTGCTAATAAGTTAAAGTTCTTGAAAGAAAGATGCGAAAATTAAGGTTAAAGCTGCTTGCCTCAAGATGAGTCAAAATATTTCAATAAAATCAAACATCAGAAGTGTGTACTATGATTTAAAGAAAAATTATTCAAGTTATACATGTTTTACAAGTTATGTGCGGTTAAGGACTGATTTTCAGTATTCACAACTATATTTCTATTGTGTTACTAACGCACTGTGGTACAAGTTATTTGAAATTGGTGTGAGCAGCAAAATGGTGAATATGTTAAAGGCTATATATTACAGAGTCTCACCTTGTGTTAAGCCATATACAAACTTATCTGATTTTTTTGATGTTTCGCTTGGGTTAAAGCAAGGGGAACCACTCTCCCCATACTTTTTATATTGTTCGTGAATGATGTTACCGAAACCTAGATTTTAATGCGCTGTCAGAAGCAGATTTAAATTATCTAAACATTTATATGTTACAATTTGCAGACGATCTAGTGGTATTTACTACAAATGCACAAAGTCTCCAAGCGCAGCTAGATAGTTTATAGGTACATTCTGTTAAATGGAGTCTAAAAATAAAAAAAAGATAATAATTGGTTCTTATTTTCTCTATTTTATTAATGGTGAGAAAATAGAAGTTGTAGAAACGTTTGTTACCTTGGAGTTTACTTTAATTATAATGGGTATATGACGGATGCAATGAAATCTTTATCAGAGCATGCATTAAAGGCTGTAAACAGCCTGTATTCAATCTTCTTAAGAATAAAGTGTGATGTTAATACTAAACTGTTGCTCCTTGACAGGAATGTAGAACCAATACAACTATATTGTGCTGCAGTCTTTGTTATTTACAATACAAATGTTCTAGATAGAATTCAAATGAAGTTCTGTAAAAAGATTCTAGGTGTTTAAATGTCTGCACCAAATATGGCTGTACTTGGAGAATTGGGAAGATAGCCGATATCTATCTTATGTAAAGAGACAGTTTTGACTATAGGATGAAAATAAACAGAAATAAAAGTTCGCTTTTTTATAACATTTTTCAACTGCAATATCAAGAAACATTAAATCAAAATTGCATATTTTGGGCAAAATATGTTAAATCTCTTCTAGATTCTCTCGGGTACGGTTATATTTGGTACAATTACAACGATGATATTTCTATGAGTATCTTAAAATGCAGATTAAGAGATCAGTTTAAGCAAGAATGGAGTGGTTCTATTCGTAATATGTCTAAACTTGATTATATTTGAAATTAAAAAAAAGAATTTGGTTATGAAAAATATCTTGATTTTATTGAAAATGACTATTTGAGAAAACTATTTAAATGTTTCAGATTATCGGTGCACTCGCTAGATATCGAAACTGGGATATATATAGGAACTGATAGAATAAATAGAATTTGTAGATATTGCAATTGTAATGTTATTGAGTCAGAGTACCACTTTCTAATGACCTGTCAGAAATATTCAAATATATTCGTACCAAATACATGCCACATATTTCGTGGCCAAATCTTAATTTATTCAACCGTATGATGGGTTCAAATAAAAAAACTGTTTTGAATATGCGTGAATATCTTCAAGAAGCATATACTGTTAGAAACGATGTCTTATAAATGTACACTTTATGTGATCACTATGAATATATATATATATTTGTTGATAAAAATTGTTTTATGTGTTGGTGTTTATGTTTTAATATATGATCAATGTTTGAAGTATTTTTTCTGCTTATTTGCCAAAGGCAAGTTTTTGTCGATATTTGATAATAAAAGTTGTTGTTGTTTTGTTGTTGTTGTTGTATAAAAAGGAATAATATTATTACCCTATAAAACGGTAATAAGAAATTTTTAAATAACAGTAAAAGAATTCATGTGATGTAAAATGTGATTTCATATTTCATGTTACGTCTTTGATAAGATATAAAGATAAAAGAAATATTCACAATTTAAAAATTTTGCAATACGATCAATAAAATTAAAAGGATAAACATGGTTAATTTGACTCGTTTACGGGTAAACCACTAACGTTTGTAAGACATCGGATTTTAATTACAAGCTATCAAATGCTATCTTAAGAACGTTAACATTTTATATATTTTCATAGAAAGCATCTATAGCAGATACGCAAAATAATTCTAACAGTAGGCGTAAGAATTGTGTTTGATTTAGTTAAGGGTGTATGATCAAATTTGTGGTGTTGGTATTGGTATTTTTCACTCCTGATCACAACAGTTAGCCACATTGAATACACCAAAACACAGTTCAGCCACTGCATCGTTAAGCAAGCTGCCAAATAGTTAACAAGTACTAATTGCCTTCACTATCGCAAGGAACTGTAACTTCTGAACATGCCAGACCAGAGGTACAGTGTGAATGATTGTAGAAAGGATTTCATGACCAATCACAATGAGAGCGACCTGCACCGTCCGGGAATCTAACCCGGGTAACCCGATTCACAGTCCAATTTTGATTACAATATCATCATTGTTGTGTTTATATATTCCATCAAATAATCACTTAAAATAGTTAAAGTGAATTATATTACTTCATTAAGAAGCCCAAATCTTTTCATTGTCTGAACATTACTAAAATGGTTAGCATTAAAAGAGTGCCAGATAATAGGTTTTGGATATTTTACCAATGTTTACTTTGTAACAAGTAATATTGATGTAGTACATGGTTACATTTTATAAACGTAAGCATATGCCTGTCAAGAGCTCTTGACAGGCAAATCAACCAAATCAACTTGAAAGGCATCTCAACTTTTAATAACTTAGATGGTTTTCTGTTTGCAATCAAATGTCTGCAATCTGTTCATTTGATATATTACTAAAGTTAAACAATTTTCAAATATTGCATGGTCGAAACGCAATCACTTGACAGTCAACAAGGTGCTATTGATTACACCATAAAGCGTGACTCTTCATATAATTGTCTATTATTAGACACCAATCGTTTATGGATTTCCGAGATGTAGGTGCTAGCTGACCAGTACAAAAGAATGTAACGTAAATTAAATACCCTGTGTAAATTACATATTCATCAGCGTTATTTCCATCAAAGACTTCAAAATAACAAAGGTAAATTGATGAAATATTTGCTCCGCATTCTTTTTAGTATGTACAATATGTAAAATAACAAGAATAAAGATCAACAAGGCAATAGCAACGTTCACAGGACGCCTCCCCCGGACACACCCAAGCAGGACACCCAGAAGGCACTAACCCTTTTTTAATTACTTACTGTCTGTCAAAATGAATATATGTTTACGCATATGAACTTAAAGATATTGTATTTTTGACTCTCATAAAACTTTTTAAAACAACAACTTTTCTTTGAAGCCTGTTACTCTTCTTCCATGGAGTAGGTTCCTTTTGAACTCACCGCTCTACCGATTGAGCTATTGCGACATTCATTACTTACATTTACAATTACTAGTATCAGTCAATCAACAGGATGTGAAACATCATATTTTACCTAAATAGTATTAAGATGGACTGTTCCGTGCTATAAATAAATATGAATAAACTTCTTTAATCGTGCTCGGATTATAAAATTCTGGAAACAAAGTGATCCCTCGGAAGCATTAATCACAACAAAATAACATAAGAATTGCAGACTCGGTTTGATTGAGTCTGTACATGAGGGATAATGATTAAGTGCAACATCCCTCACGCCCCCTAGCACCGGCTTGAGCGGTACTCAATTCTCAACACTTTATAGTGTCGGCATCAATGATCCCGAAGGACCAGAAAATATAACAACACTGAAGTGAAGTACGGGGCAACTTTTCACGGCTGCCACACGGCACTTGACACCTGCTGTTGTGAAGTACAAAATTCTGGAAACAAAGTGATCCCTCGGAAGCATATAAAACTTAACACGATACGTTTGTTCCTGTCTTACTTTATTTATCCCATGAAAGAGACTAAATTTATTGTTATTTTAATTTATTGTTATTATTGTCATCAAATTAATATTTTCCTTCTTAGTTTTATGGATCGTCAATGATTTTGACATTTCTAACATTATTGAATAATGCAACCAAAATCAGTTTTGCAACTGACTTGTCTCTCAATATTTTATTTGACTTATTGTTGATATGTTCTTGCCGTCCAATTGAAACGTATCCTTGCCGTTCGAAATGTGTCCTTGCACATTGAAATATGTCCTTGCCATTCGAAATATTCCTTACCGTTCGCAATGTGTCCTTGTAGTTTGCAATGTATCCTTGCAGTTTGAAACGTGTCCTTGCACTTTGAAATGTGATTGGCATTTCGCAATTCGTCCCTTCCGTTCGCAATGTTTTGCCGTTCAGAATGTGTACTGGCAGTTCGAAATGTGCCTTGCCATTTGCAATGTTTTCTTGTTGTTTGCAATGTATCCTTACAGTTTTAAATTTGTCTGGCCGTTTGCAACGTGTCTTGCAAGTCGCAATCTGTCCTTGTAGTTCGAAATGTGTCCTTGCAGTTTGAAATCAGTCATTACAGTTCGAAATGTGTCCTTGCAGTTGAAATGTATCTTACCGTTCGTAATGTGTCCTTGCAGTTCGAAATGTGTTTTGCAGTTCGAAATGTGTCTTTGCAGTTCGCAATGTGTCTTGCAAGTCGCAATAAATATGTCCTTAAAGTATGCAATGTGTCATACAGTTTTCAACATCTGCATTTGAATAACATTTCCTGTAAAAAGTTGTATCAATCTTATAACACCCACTTCACGTACAATTTTAGAAAGTATGTCGCATGCGATCGTGATAATTTCTGTGCTAATATATTTTTTGCTACACGTTTGTAATCGCAATAGTAATGTGTTTGGTTTTACTTTTTTGCAAATTAATGTATGCCTTTTCTACAGAACATTTTTCTACAGAAGACAAAATCATGTTATAAGTAATAAATAATATACTTAAATCATATACATTAATATAAATATATATAAAATTTATAAACGTCATATATCAACAATTTTAAAATGAACTTTACTTGCTTAAAATTTCAATTTTGCTGTGTTTGGCTTACGAACGGGCTTGCAGCATTTTCAATTTAGATATTTTGGGGGTTCTTTAACTATTCCTGGTTTCTCTATTTTCCTGCCACATCAGTGTTATTTGTGCTGTGTGGAGACCGTAAAATGTCGCCCTAGTTAATATAATCGACGATGTTATATTTTCGAGCCTTGACGACCGTTCAGCCCGCAATTATTGTTTGTGACAATATTGTTTGTTGTCATTTAAGTTCCATATTATTTGACCTCTTTTCCCTTTTGGTGGATCCAGTATTACTAATTGAATACTGTTAAATCACCCTAAGGAAATTGTCCCTGCTTTTTAAATTTGTCTTTTGGCAGCTTATCTTTGCAGGCTTCAAGCAAGAATGCAACATTTTCAATTCTGTCGTGTTTGGAGTTATTTAGGGATTCTGTTTTTCTGTATTTTAGGTATACGTGAGGTAGTAATGATAATGTCATGGAAGAAATAAAAAAGTCTGATCTCGAAAAGAACATGCATGAATAAAGCTGGAGAGAACAAAAAGTAATTTAACACTTTTTATGTCGATGTGTTTTCGATTTTAATTGATAACTATTATTATCATGCTATGATACAAAGTAACACATTTTCAAACGAATAGTAAATTTAAAATAAAATCTATGCAAATTCATCAGTGTGTATGCATTAGTAAGATTATGATGTCAGTTGCTTTATATATTTATGTTCAATTAAAATATTGGCTGTTTAATTTCCCTGGGCGTGTGTCATACAACTGTAGCATACAAAAGCTTTGATTTCACAAAAACCTTTCACCGTTCAACATCAATATATTGTATATATTTGGGTTTCATTTTAATTCAAACAAATATCTAATCTACTTAATGTAATCCCCTTGAGAATACTTAGATCGCTCCTGATGTAGTAGGAATATAATTGAATACTCCTTTCTACTGCTATTTAAAACGACAATAGAATTATGTGAGAACTATCATTTTGGTAACAGAACAGATGTATTTGTCCCAGGAACTTTTACTGCCAAACAAGATATTGAGTTTTACAATGAATTAGAATTGATGTAATGTTGTAGACACTTAATGAAAAGGTGCCTGAAACATATAAATACAATAAAAATAAGTAACATTTTTAACAGAAATATTAAACTAGAAAGTAAATTATTGCAACAATTAAAGCCAACTTAAATTGTGATACGCTGTTGGCTCAACGATATATTATTTCAGAGTTAATATTTCACTCCAGTTGTGATATTTATATAAAAAGATTAAACGCGTTATCTTGTTGGGTCGCCTCCGCGATTACAACTGTGTTAGAGGTAAAACAATACATTAAAATCGAATAATATTTGAAAACCTGTTGTGATACATCATTTGAGGCAAAAACTACCATTTCAAACGTTTTCATTTGATAGATGTTGTAAGTCATAATTTCGAAACGTAACTTTCCATGGTGTTAGAAATAGGTATCTTTATATCGAGCTTTTGAATAGAAACATGAGGAAGTATATGTTCTTTGTGTATTCATTATTTGTTATCTATTTTCCAAATAACCAATGTTGTACTTTCAGATGATATAAACATACGTTGTACAGCACATTACATTTACTTCTCAAACATTTCGATGGCAATGCCGGAATTTTTCATTGATGTGTAACATTTTGACAGAAATGTAATGAAAACATATTAATGTATCTGAAGATAGTTTGAATTAAATGAACAATATCTCAAAGTATCTCGAATTGAAAAGTTCTTGCAATGTAGGTAAAATGTTTTTAAAAAAAATTATAAAAAAACAACTTTTCTGTGTACATGATAATTTGGTAAAAACATGCATCACGAAAGGAATAAAAAATAGTGTCAATAATTCACTTAACAATCAAGGGTTTGTTATCGGTTATGGTCACCTAGCTACAACATCGTTGAAGCTAACATGTATGATTGCACAAATAACAAAAAAAGCAATCATTTAGACGGAGGTCGTTTTTGAAGAGAAAGAAATTATATGATACATTGGATTTTGAACATCAAAACAAATCGCCAAAGATTTAATGTCACTTTTAATAAAAACCCTTTAATTTGATTGACATATCGGGCATAATATCCTCGAAAGGAAACGAGAAACCGTCAACTGCTTTTCAAAATTAAAACACTATTCAGATATTGAAACTGACAGCACAGGATCGTGATAAAAGGGTACGGGCATGGCGAACATGTGAGATCTCAATCTCAACAAAATAGAAATCAATGTTTACATTGTCAACAATACATGTAGTTTTATTTAGACCACTACACTCGCTGAAGCAACATTTCGACTTGTAAATTACTTTGCTCTTAATGATGTTTGGTCTGTGTATTGTTGTGCAATTAACTGTATGAGATGTTTGTCCTACGAGTTCTCTTACGCATTGAAATGTTAAAAATTTTATTAGATGTTGATGTAAAATGAACCATGTTTCATTGCACTCAAACAGTCAGTTACTTCAAATTTGATATATATTCAAAACAATGATAACCTTTTACCGTACAGGAAATGATATGGGTGAGATAATTGAAACGTTGTTCTATCTGCTGGGCAAACACTTGTTGTAAATTTAACACACTTGTAATGTGAAGCATATAAATGATAAAAAGATTGATAGCAACAGTTTTATTACGTTTATTGTTTTAGGTATCAATGTAAATTACGGTATTATAATGCAAGTAAGCAAATAGGAAGCTCAAGTAAAATAATATACTGTTTAAAAACATTTGCATGAAATCTACCACGAATAGTTCTCGGAACACCCTTTGGTAATATTTATTCGTGTAACTATACATTAAAAGTCTGTGTTTTCGTGTTAAAATATTGAAATCTGCTAAAGCCGGTGCTAGGGTGTATAACGGTTGTGTGATGGGCTTTCTTTAGAGATTCTTGTTTTCTCTATTTTAGGTAATAAGAATTTCGTTAATTCGAACATGTTAGTTAAAGTGAACATGTAAGTGACAGTGAACATGTTGATTAAAAGTGAATTTGTTCGTTTAAGAAATCATGTTTGTTCAAGCGGATAGTTGAGGTAAATTTTGTTACAAAGTCGTTTTATCATCTGCGTATATTTATGTTATGTAGATAAAAAAGTTAAGCACAGGTTTCTTTGCTTAAGGTAAGATACCTGTAATGGGTATATTTAGGAACCTGATCAAGCTTAATATGTTATCAAAGTACTCTATTTAACTTATTCAATTGCAACTTTTCAAAGACATTTACCATCAAGTTTTCAAATTATAAGCATTTTTATGTGAATACCCCCTCCCACTAAATTGCCCCCAAAACAGTGGGGGTAGGGGTAAGGAATACATATGGAAAAAAAATGTGCTGCTTTTACCTACAATGTAAGTGTTTATTATGTTTCAAGACATATATTATGATAACAAAATAACAATAAACTGTTCACAAAATGTATTGATTTCAGCCAGTTGACTAAACCCTCATCCAAGATTTCTGAAACTTAGAAAAACACATAAAAATAGATATAAAATAAGAATTATTATTATTATTTTTTTTTAATATTTAAATTGGGGCAAGCAAATTACTTCTATAACTTTTAATACTCTTCCATAGCAATCAAAATATGGACATTTCATGACCTCTTTCCACATTACTTTTTTGACAAAAATGTGTTTTACAAAATGATGTAAAAAATTTTACGAAAAAAAAAAATGTACAGCATAGCTGTTACCTGTCTTACTTATCTCTTGGAAAACAGCAGATTTTGTAAAATATGATTATTTATGTGTTTTTCTAAACAGAGGCTATCTTAATAAATGTACAGTCATTTAAATGAAATCTTCAAATATTGTTTTATAATATTTGTCATGTTCACATTCTCAAAAATTTCATTGCTTAACTTCCAAAATCTAACAGGAAAATTATTGAAATTTATTACAAGAATAACTATTTCATCACAAGAAACTACTTGAATTCATTGCATCCTCTCAGTAAAATATTGAAGTAATATTTAAATAATTTCACTTCCAAAATATCAGAACATAATAACACAAAAGCTGATATATAGAGGATATTGAAGGAGTGTTCAATGTTCAATACTGAATTTAGTACTGGCGAGCAAATTATTATATTATTACATTCAACGAATTGAACCAATGCAGTAACAAACCTACATAAATATAATATTATATGTATCACATGCAGAAAATAAAGACTGTTTAAAATAAAAAATAATAATTCTCCATTGATGCGCCTTTACTGTAACTCTAACATTTATGGCCTCTTTATGTTTGTATAACGGAAATGAAATCAGATCTAAATATATGCACACTGACAGTCATACAATACCATTTTTATGAAGTCACAACATTGGCACTAGTATATTATAAATTTGCATACATCACATTCTCAAAATCTTGATACTGTTATAGATTTGTTTTTAACACGAATATTTTCAACATGAACATTATGATGTCATGATTTGATGACATCAGGAAGTTCCCGATCCAGTTCTGGTTGCTCATAACGGACGAAACTTCCATTTCACAAGTATGGGTAAGAGTTTGTATGAAGACGACCGTAGGGAGTCTTATCAAACTCTTACCCCCATATACATGTAACTGCAAATCGGCTCTTACAACTTGATATCAGATCGAAATATAGAAAGTGTCACCTCTTTAATTAAGCATAACATTATTTTTCCCCAGCAGTCACATACAAACAAGGATGGGGTCCAATTACTTCATATGGCATGAAAAACAATGAGTTTTCAACAATACATAGGATTGTTAAATGCAATTCATTCCTGTCATATGAAACAAAATAATGTTTTGCTTACTTTTTTTAGAAAATATAAACAGTCAGCAATTAATAATTGACATTTTTCTTAGAGTTAAAAGGATATCAAAAAGTTACTGTGTTCTCATTTGTCTCTGTGAGCGGAGCTCCACGTGCATTATCTATGTAATAAATTTGAATGTATCTTCACATTGCTACAGTATTATCAGCCTTTTTAGAAACACCTGACCTGGCTAATTATAATATGCCAATCACAATTTTCACTATCAGCACTGGTTTCTTCATGAAAAAGCGGCTACACTAATTACTGCCGAGTAAGAGTCGATTTGCAGTTATTAAATTTAAATGACCTCATAATGTAAAAAGCAATAAAATGACTAAACAGTCACAGAGTCACAGAATAAACATTCACATGTTAGATAAAATTATACTACTATCATCGGGTGTGTGTATTCTACTTATTAGCATTAGCTTTTATACTAAAACTCATGGCTATGCGACTAATAAAAATGTTGCATCTGACGTTAACTTTATGAAATACATTTTGATCTTACATGCAAATCCAAGATCATCCCTTGTATTTATTTATTTTATGATGTAAAGATTCATGTACATTTAAATTATTAACATGTTCACTATGTACAGTCATATAACCATCATCTGTGACTTTTATGCCAGTTTGTCGTTGAGGTTCTACTGCTATTGTCATTGGAGGAATTACATTCTGATAAAATGAAGCAGCAGTCTTTATTTCTTTAGCTGCAATCTGTGTTATATGTGGCATCTGTGAACCTCGAACTGCAATAAATATATTGATATTGTACTATAAAGTGACAAAAGATGTACCCATATACAAATGTAGGCTAGCATATTGTAATGGTGAAAACTGTTACCCTGTCTGCACAATTACTTTATGCATTAGAAAATAAATTATAGGATTACATACTGTTACTCTCCAGAAATTTAGCATGAAATTGGAATAATGATTATTTCAATACTTTACACAGTTTAGAAATGTGACATATGACTTTTATCTCTTTTCTATATTCAAAATCTGGTTTTAGGAAAGCAAATGTCAACTCACTTAGATCTGTAGTTTCCAAATCTAATGTTATAAATGTAGGATTTTCTGTCATTACTGGCTTGAACTTTCCCTTAGAAACTGCATCTGGTAAGGTCTGTATATCTGGGGTCTGCTGTATGACCAATACCTAAATTGTCACATCATATTATATAGATAGCTTTTATACACAGTGCTTGGAAGTGAAAGGAAACCTTTGCAAATAATATAAGGTTCTGAAGGGTTTTTGAGATCCTTATCCATGACTTAAACATCTAGCACCTTGTATGTTACAGTTATTACCATACAAAATTAAGTATAGCATGTGTATTACTTAGGCTTATTATAATGATCACAATGAGAGTCTTATTTTATTTTTTTTCTGCAGAAGAAAAATGCTTCTGAATCTAGTGCTGCATGCAAATAAATGATAAACACACCTTCAAACATAAAAAACAAGAGCTGTCACAGAAAGTGACAAATGCCCCCTAAGGATTCTAGTTATAAACCACCTAATTTACATGTGGTGGTAAAAATTGACAAAGTTCGAACCCCAGCAGTGACCTTTAAGTGAGACAAAGAAACCTGTGTCTTGTTCACAACACATAGTTCATCTATGGTGATTTTATATTTTTAATAAAAATTGAAACTTTAATGTATATGAAAGTTACAGAGCGGACACTGTATATAACATAATTTACAGGGTGTTCACTAGCCATGAAATCCTGAGGGTCATTTAGACAAAGTTTTACCGACTTCAAGGCCAAATCCCCATGATTTTAACAAAATTTGACCCTCCAGTTAAAATCCTGAGGGTCACATCAGGCCTTTTGGAAATTTGAAGGGTCAAAGAGTCATTCAAGCGTCAAACGGACACCCTGAATAAACATAGAAAAAGTTTAAACCTCAGCAGTCCCTGTGGTGGAAAATGTTTAACATGAATGATGGCACACGTATTGAAAAGACTATAAATATATTTTATACACTTAATGCGTTTAACTCAGAAGTGGTAAATTATTTTTCGTATTAAGGAGTCAAACAATTTTGACAATAGTCTACAATGGCTTGTTATTTAAATGGCATAAATATTTTTTAGATACTACATTCTCAATTAAAGAGATGTAAATTAAAAAATGTTTTGTGGTAACAAGTTAATTACATACTCCATTTCTTTATTTGTAAGCCTCTTCAGCTGACCGTTTCTGTGATTTTGCTCAGACAGCTTCTATCACTTCACCGGCCCTCTCTTAATTTCCTTAAGATTTTCTAGGCTTATCAGCTTAAGATCAAGAGTGGCAAGGAAATTGTTAACTTTGACAGCCCCACCAATGCTGTCAATCATTGCTGTAAATATGACAGAAAAAAAGCAGTTACAATCATTGTTCAGATTAGATGGTGAATGTGCATAAACCTTAAACGATAATTTTTTAAACACTTAATTACCTTTTAACTGTTGAGTAATGCTTGAAATTTTTATTTTCTAGCGCATGAATAAGATTTTATAAATATTAAAATCACTGAGATCACTAACATGAGCCTACTGTCATGTGTGAAGTAGAGTATTCTAAGACATTAAAGCTGCTTATCTCCAGTTTAGCTGACGAGAAAATTAAAATTGAGAGAGATTAGTGTTATATATATTGTATTTTTACATTGGAGGTAGCCAGTCGTACAGGCCCGTACTGCTAGCCAAAATTTCTAGCTGTGAGTCACAGATGACTAGCATATATGCACTGTTTAGGCTAGCCGTACAGCATTTTTTCAATGAAAAATAAATGCAATGCTTGCACTTGCATTTATTTTTGTTAATACAGTCCAAAGATGTAGTTGTATCATTGTATGACACTTTGCTACTAAATAATGTTTACTTTGATGATTAGGTGATGTTTAATTATATTTGAATATATGTATTTTGTGACCATGTGCATTTTGTACACGTCTTATATGAATAAACTATCTATCTATCTATCTATCTATCTTATTATATTTTCAGCCAGTTACTCACATTGCTTATGACATTTTCAGCCAGTTACTTAATTGCAATACTTATTATCAATACATTTTCACAAATAATGAACATACATATTTCTATTAATTGATTTTGATGATGATATTCGGCAATTTATATTATGGCGAGATATCGACAGAATTAAATTTACCTATAATAAAACAGTTTTTGTGAGCCGGTGTTAATTCTGTAATATTTACAAGTTACAATTATTAAAATGAGCCGTGTCACGACAAAACAAACATAATGGGTTTGCGACCAGCATGGATCCAGACCAGCCTGCGCATCCGCGCAGTCTGATCAGGATCCATGCTGTTCGCTATCAATTTGTCTACTTTTTATATGGGTTGTAAGCGAACAACATGGATCCTGATCAGATTGCGCGGAAGCGCAGGCTTGTCTGGATCCATGCTGGTCGCAAACCCATTATGTTAGGTTTGTCGCGACACGGCTCAAATTACTTTGTCATTCACTTATTATCTAGTGCCTCGGGGCCTGGCTGATTAACATTCTAAAATATCTAAATTTGTTTCAAATGAAAAATAATAATTACCAAATCCAAGCTTTGTTTTTATTTCAAAGCAGGACATAATCCCCTACGTTTTGTTGTGGTGTGTTGTTCCATATGAAACCAAATTTAGATACAGCACCTCACTCTAAATTCGAACACATAACGTACAGATAGCCACCCAAGCCATTTTACAGCTCCCCCACAATGTTGTCGCTTGTGAGAATAAAGTTCAAAGACAACATTCCTTGCAGTGAGCTAAATTTCTAACTAAAACGTCGAACTCAATCACCCGTCTAGATTTCTCCACCCACCTGCCGATCCCTTCTGTCGGTGTTCATAAATTGGACAATTACCAATTTTGCACCTACAAATGCTCAATACGTGAGGGTTATTATAATCCACAAGAATATTAGGTTCTTTTCTCAACTTGCGTTTGTTTTTGGCCTTGTAACGGCCTTTTCTGTCTCTTACTTTCATTTTCGCTTCTGCGGTCTATTTTCTGAAAACGTGACGTCATATAGGGGTTTCCCAACCTGGTTTCACAGCAACGGGGTTTTTACGAATTATCCGTTTACAAACAACATATTCTTTTTGATAATTTCATTTTCATTTTATAAAAAAATAAAATTCTATTTGTACTGGATAAAATTATATGGATAATTTATTCATTTATAAATAAAACATAAATCTGTTTACGGAAACGGGCGAGAGGTAACGGATGTGCCGATAAGTTACGTAGAATGCCGACATGGCACGGAAAAACCCGATTCCATTACAGGGATCTTACCTTAAGGGCAAGATAAATAAACTTTAATTTGTCAAAACTGCATGGTAATATTAACATATCGTATAAGTTCATGTATGTACAAATAATTTACAAGACATATATGGTATTTTCTAGTTACAAATTAAAAATACTAATCAATATCGTATAATAAGAAATAACGACATAATTTTTAGTATGTCTTTAAGTTCTCTTTCAGTTATATCTTATTGACTTTATGAGTCAACAAGTGACAGCTATACTATTTTGGCTTAACCCTTTACCTCATATTTACGCGAAACAACGCACTTTCGACCCCCCGCCCCCTCTTTTAGGCCTCAAATAGTGAAAAAATGTCCTTTTTGGGCCCCAATCACATGTTTTTGTTTGAAAAAATGTTGATAAAAAATTGACCACTTTTTCGGCGCGGCCCCCAACCAAAAGATACATCAGGGGGTAGCTAGAAGGGGGAGCTGCCCCTTTCTGTTTTGGGGGTTTGAAGGGGGCTGTAGTTCCCCTCATCGCCAAGAAAATTTTGGACTTGTGATAGGTCAAAAATGACACCAGATCGATCATAAGGTAACGTAACGTGTAACCAACGCTTAAAAGCATTTGAGAAGCATTAATCCATTGAGAAGTTGCAGCACTTTTGATGGAAAAATAAACGCAAAATAGTGATTTTTGGAAATTTTGAGATGTCCCCTCATTGCAATGGTAACAGGAAATTTAAGCCTGAGCATGTAGTTACAAAGATAATAGTCCAGTCATCATTTGTTCCAAGTTTGATTAGTATTGAAGCAGTTTTTATAGTTTTATAGCAATTTGAACTTGTAACGGTAGACTTTTCCATGAAAACAGCCATTTTTCACAAAATGCTCATGAAGTAATGGGTTAATTGTGTGGGATTATATTTAACCTTGTGGGAATTAGTAAAACTGAGTTTATTGAAAGCATTCCTTATAAAAATTAAGTAAAAAGCTAAGATAAAAATTGACACATGTATATAGCTTGTTTTTTGTGATTTGTATATTTTTCGTATGAAATTTTCGTTACGTCTGGTTCGTAACATATTAAACTATTTGACTCATATTGATTAAAACTGTACCAGATCGATTACAGGACATTGACAAAACACTTTTAACAATATGGTACCAGCAATGCAATGATTCGCACTATTTAAATGTTAGACCACAGGCCATGGACATTTTATTAATGTTTATATTGAAACATATGAAACGACTGAAATAAATATTTAGCTTTAAAAGACACAGACATTTTTGCGATTCAACAAATACTAGTATGCAAACTATAATAATTGGATTAGGCAACATATTTAAATGAGGTGTATTTGGCGATCTTTGTATCTAAATAATGATTGTTTCCTTTCTTTAATGTTAACTAACATAAATGTTTCGATACTTTGCTTTATTCGAATCCTATCCTACTCCAGAGATACTTATACTTATGTCTTTGTTGTCGACCATTTCAGTTTTTAATGGCATATTGTACTGTCTTAACGTAATCGAGGTCAGCTATTTAGAAAAATGCTTTATTTCCTACCATTTCAGCACGGACCAATAGAACATCGAAATGTCTAGTAATTTCAATGAGTAAGACATATATATGCAATTATCAAAATAAGTATAGCACAAACTTCCTTAAGCTATAATAAAAAACTACATAAATAAAGTCAATACAATTAAACCGGCGCTCGAAAATGTAAAAATAATAAAAAAATAACAAGTATTCACAAGTGGTTAAAAGTCTGAGAGTCAGTATGATAAAAAATAATGTATTCAAAATGCGTATTCATGTTTGCTTATCCTTAACGTATCAGTGACTGTGTTTAAATTCTACTAAATAAAACGAATAATGTATTTCTCCTGAGAATAGCTACATGTAAAAACAATATGTTTACACAGCTTTACAATTGTAAAACATAAATGAGTGTTCTAGTTCATGATGAGTCTCTTCTGTTGTACCTTGTCATTTAATGATATATTTTGTTAACTTTCTAATAGAATAATGTAAACAAAGGCAAGTTAACGCAAAACATCACATGAAAGGTCAGTCGATTGTCTGCTACAAGTGAAAGAACATCCGTTATATTAATAAGCATACGTGTCTAAAACTCCGATGACTTATGTTAATGGAAATGTTCATTGCAAATACCCAGGGACTAGAGAATTGGAGTATCTCTTGCATTGCATTTTTATTATTTACTAAGTTATATAACAAAGATCTTACAACTACATTTTAATATTGGCCTTTGTACATTTTAAGAAATAAATATATCTTTTTTGCAGTTCCTGATTTCTTTAATTTGATGATATAAAAATAAAGAAACTAATATCTACACAACATTTAGGTCAGCGTTCTATCGCACGTGTACTTGTCTTTGGCATTATACTGTAACTAAATGAGAAGCTGCAGATGACTTTATAAGTTTTATAGACTGTCAATATTATAACCAAAATAAAAGTCCAGTACGTTCCTAGAATAAACAATGTGTCAATGTTTTGTAAGAATGATCTACTTTTATGATAATATAGCAACAGAAAAAACGTTAATACAGTAAAAACAAACGGAACGTTTAGAAAATCTGAAAAAGGCACGAAATCATTGTGTTAAATATTTTTAATATACAATGCATAATTTGTACATTAAGTGTAACATGTAAACCTGCCAAGAATTGTGTGCATTCTTTTAATTTTATTACCGTTCTGTTATTGTTTCGCCTTTGTGCTATCTCTTGTTTTTTGTTGGTGCCCTCTTGGTTTTTTTTGTCGGTGCACTGCTTATTTCTTGCCGATGTGTTGGCTACGTTTATTAAGGAGATACTTTCAGTGAACTTCGCGACCGCCTCCGTGGTCGAGGGGTTAGAGTCGATGACTTCTAATCCAGTTACCTCTCTGGCGTGGTACAGTCTTGTACTGGTGTAACTCTCCAGGAACGATGGTTAGGAAACTACCCGCCTATATGACTGAAATACTGTTGGGAAAAGGCGTTAAAAGGAAACAAACAAACAAACAAACAAACAGTGAACTTCGCCTGTCTTTGTTGTCCATTGTCTGCACATGTTGTTGATGTTATTCTTTTGTTATTGTCAAATATTGTTGAATTGTGTTTTTAAATGATATATTCGATGATTTCGATTCTCCGGTAATGATCAGATGAGGATTAACAAAATATGAAAGTTTGAACTATTATCCTGAAAATTGCCGAAAACATATGACCCAACCTACTATACTGTTGCCTTATTTAGAGAGAAACATAAAGAACGTATGTCAAATTATAAACAAAAGAAAAAAGACTCATCATTTTAAAATCCGACTAATGCTAAATGTCTTAAGAATTTCCGTGTTCTTTTCTTTTAATGAATAATTGAGTTCTGAATCCCCGTCTTACGCTAAGATGTTGTATTTTTTTGCTAGTTAGTATGTGAAGGATTTTCCTTAAATACATTTTGCATGCTTATTTTGACAATTTTAAAAGGAATGTGTTTGCATAAAATAACGATACGCTTGTGCAGTCTCGGACAAAATACATTAAGAATGAAATTTCTACGCAAAACTTTATAATCATGTGGGTAAACTGATAACAGAATTACATATTACAAATACATTAATGTTTTTATGTTACACTAAAAGCGGATTTTAATAGAAACAGAGAGAGAAAAAAATAATGAGATAAATTTAAACTTGGATCATCAATATCAAATCGTTAAAGCTTTTACGCCTGTTGTAATAGAAACCTTTTTAAATTTGATTGACATGTAAGAACCAATTCCATTAAACGGAAATGAGAAAATATCCGTGCTTTTACAAAATAAAAAAAACACTTGAAAATGACACACATGGCCATTATAACTGTTCCGGACATGATGGAACTTCGAAACATTCAATTATACAACACAAACAAATGATAAGTATACACCTTAGAAAGTCATTTAGAGAACGGTAGAAACCCGAAAAAACTTAAGTCATTATTATTATTTGATATATTATCTTTTCTAAAACAAAATCCCACTAACATATATGTGTGTCTTTACCTTACAAGATAATTCAAATTGTTCTTATATATATATATATATATATATATATATATATATATATATATATATATATATATATATATATATATATATATATATATATATACATATATATATATATATTACATTTCTTTTTAAATTTTCTTTCTGTTGATGACAAACGTATAATGTAAATGTAAACAAAAACATTCACAGTATTTATAAACCTCACAAAATACACAAATCGATGAAATATATAATTGAATCCTAGTATCCTTTATCTTTAACTTTATTTATTCACTTAATAACTTATTTATTTTTATTTGTTTATCTTTAATTTTATTTTCTCATTGTATTTATTTATTTATTAATTATTTATTTTTGTGGGGGTGGCATTCGGTACTTAACATGTTAGTACAATGATTGTAAAACAGTTACAAATAATAATAATTAAAAACAACAAAGATTTGTTTAAAGTAAATCATTGTTCAATTGCTAAATCGCCTAAAGGATATATCAAGGGTCGTTACAAACGCCGGTAAAGAAATCCACAGCATGTATAAAAATCAGTCATATTGAGTTTGAATTTTGAAGGCAAAATGAAATTTTGAGATTTAGAAAACATTATTATCATGTTGATAGATAAACTATAATGATTAAATCGATAAAGTTGAAAAAATAGTATTTTGAGAGAACAGAAACATAAATTCTAGTTACTAAATCTGAATAATTTAAACAATGGCAAATGCATAAAAATTTTAAAAAAACATTTAAAGTAGTGACCGTTTGATGTATATTCAATACATATGAACACATAATGTTTGTTTACGAACATAAAGGTAGAGTCGTTTGACTATAGATAAAGAAAACAAGACCTTTCTATAAAAAAACCTAGTTTTCTAGCTAAGCACAACCAATATTAAAAGTAGACATGTGTCTATATGACATATCCTCACTTCATTTCCTGACTAGTGACATATTAACATACCTTTTCATGTTTCATCAAAGCCACCTGTCGAATAGGGGTCTCCTCCTGGCAAAAGCAATGTCTCATTTAAGTGACAAAAACTTAGGCTTTTCTATAAGTTGCCCTATACTTCACTTCAGTGTTGTTTTTATTAGTGGGCTATACATGAATCACTTTGTTCTGTCCCGTCCTGTCCCGTCCTGTCCCATCTCTGGAACCAGTAAAGAAAAACTTGGAAGCAATATCCCAATGCAACTATCTACTTATGTCAATTTTCATAACTCTGATATAGTTAGTTTAACATGATTTTAACTAGTGGCTACAGCTTTTTTGTCAAATGATAAATTGTTTTCACACAACACTTACTTTGAATGTTCCTTCATGATGCCCAGACGGACCTTGAAATAAGTCATGAATAACGTTGACATTTGCAAAGTTTATTAATAAATGGATTGTCTTTATCTTTAAAAACAACAATTTGTAGGACAAGATCAAACTTACTTTAACCCTGACCTTAAAATGACATTGAAGACAAGATGGTGTAACTATTACATTTTCACTGTTTTTGCTATGATAAGCTGTCAAACTTTGCCTTTATTGTATGGACATTACTGATTTTATATTTTCTTACTCAAATATCCCAAAATATACCAAGTGACTATAGCTTGTCCTCATAATTAGAAGCAACAATTCTTGAGGATAGACCTTTAAGTTGATGAGACTTACATTGATCTTGAGTCATAACTGACATTGACTCTCAATTGTTTTCTTTTAATAGATAATGGTTAGCTGATATTTAAATTCCTTTACCAATACAATAAATTGTAATTACTGTTGGAATACACATGCAACATGAATAAGTTGTAGTGATTAGATGAAAATATAAACCAAGTTTTGCTTCAGACCACTTTTTTAAACGGTTAAGGTGGTAAGTGGGGAATCACTATAAGTGAGAGTTCTAGTTTTCAACCGCTTAAGTCTATGCTGGGTGTCGTAACATGTTGACCTTGACCGTTGACATAACGACCTAATGCATCAACCATCACACGCAATTTGTTTGTAGAATTCTATAATTATTGGCCGAATAATTTGTGATGATGACCCTCTGAAGAAGGTTGTATTACGCATATACTTATACAATGACGGCTATTTCTGTAAATACAATATCTGACAACTGTGTGTAGGAATCGATCTTTTGGCTCTTTGCTCTAGAATGTGGCAATTTGTATTTGAAAGCAAAAGTTCAAGTGATTTAATCATCCACAGTGCAGAACGTTTCAATTGCATTTTCCTAATAGTTTTCATATTATTAATTTGACTTGAGTGTTAAAAGGCCATACCCGATAAAACGGTCAAACATTTTCCAATCCCCTGCTTACGAATGATTAGCTATTTTTCTCACTTTCTCGGAGTTTTGATTTTGATTTTTATAAGAATAATCATTATTTGCCACTTCATATGTTTTCTTGAAGAAGTGAGACAGGACTTATTAATATAGTCTAAATGCACGTGTGAAGTCATTTCATACCAACATGGTTATTTTGAATGAATCGTTTGTTAATATTGAGGATCAAACGAAATATGATAATTTAGGTTCTTGTAATTCTTCTGTATCGAGAAATAATCGTACGACAGGTTTGCGACTTTAATTAAACTTAGGGGATATCTTAACGTGGTCTTACATATCATATAAAGTTGGATAAATCTTTTAACTTAAAGACGTTTTCATAACTGCTGCTCTTTACCCAATGGAAATAAATTCTTATTTCGTTTCCTTAAATATTACAGATGTAGGTCCAAACGATTGACTTTAATACAAGTACGCAAAAATCTTGATCATTGATTTCTTTTTATTATACATGTGTATAATGTATCTATTAGAATTTGCTTTTGTGTTGCTATTAAATTTTAATAAAAATCATTCAATTATTTATTTATTAAATAGAAGCAGATCATTAAGTTAATTTAAAAGAGAAAATAAATAAAATAAACTTATCTCTGTTTTACGTGTAGACGTGTTTGTTAATCTACCTAATAAAAACTAATAAATTTCTTTTGTAACTGATAACTGTACGTTAAAGTAAAAGTCTGAATTTGAGAAAAAGAACCTGCTTAAATTCAGAGGTTCAGAAATCAGAAGTTGGACGTAGACAATTCCAAAATTAGAAAATTTTTGTATCACATGTGCAGATCCACATTTTATGTGTATTTTATTGTATATTGCTGTATTTATGTTCATGACAAATTCTTTATTTATTTGACATTAAGTTTTTATTTCCGAGTTAACGTCACGTTCTGTTTAGCGTAAAGTTAAACGGCTGTTGCGTCATTTGTCATTTGCTTTTTTCATGAACGTCATTTTTTCCTGAAGAAGACTAAACGTCGAAAGCTAAAGAAAAGCGTTTGTTTTTATTGAACTAGTAATACATGAAAATGATATTAATATTTGATGTTATTAAGTATATAAATTTGCTCAGGGACGAACCATTTGTGATGTTATCAAAACTTGTGGTTTAACCCTTTTGCTTATTGTGTGGAAATATTAGGAAAATAAACTGTTACACATGTATACAGGGACAACAATAAAATATGCTCAATCATTTATTAACACATTACCATTCCAGTTGTTCTAAAATATCTGTTTTGATTCAGTCTATGACATCCTCTTTTATTCACATCAATATGTAATAATTGACTATGTTTTGGCTTTGAGTCAGTGTGTCTATGTTTTGATATTAATATCTAATCACTGCAACTAATTCATTTTTATTTAGGTTTGATGATGTAAGATATCTATCTAATGCTCCACTCAGATGAATGCTTATTATATTTAAGGAAGTACCTAATTGCGTCTATTTTCTGATTTTGATCGATTCCCTTTGGGGGTACGTTTTCGTGTAAAATGAAGAGTACCGTCATTGTCGAGGTATAATATAACTTCTTGAGGCGACTTGAATCATCTTATAAAATTTATTACACATCTTATTTTGACCTAATTAGATCATGCTTTGTCCAAAGACGGAAAACATTTCAACGAGAAAGTTTACTTGCGTTTGCTGATTTCATTTACATAACTTGTCTATATGAATACATTTGCATTTGGATTAAACAATATTCTAGTTTCCCTTGCATTATAAAGTTGTTCAGTTCCTTATGTGTACTTGGATTTTATTTGCAAGAGATAAAAACTGTTTCTTGTCGTAGAGCATTACCATAGATGGATAGTAACAGTGCAATGAAAATGAAGCCAAAACATTTCAATGTGATCATATACCAGTTACAGGACAGCTGTTCCACTGATTTATTTTCATATTTCCTGTTTCTATTAAAATTATATTCTGAATTGTGTTAATTGTAATAAGATTATATGCCATGTATCACTGTTATGTCAACATTTACTATACTTTTATGGAAGCCCCGTACATGATATGTGGTAATTTCAACAAAAAGGAGAATATTTTTGTATCTTTTTTTTCTAAATAAATCATTGAATTAATTAACATATCAAAATATCAAAATCTGGAAACAAAGTGATCCCTCGGAAGCATTATCACAACTAAACTACATGAAAATTGCATACTCGGTTTGCTTGAGTCTGTACATGAGGGATAATGAATAAGTGCAACATCCCTCACGCCCCCTAGCACCGGCTTGAGCGGTACTCAATTCTCAACACTTATTAGTGCTGGCATCAATAATCCCGAAGGACCAGAAAAATATAACAATACTGAAGTGAAGTACGGGGCACCTGCTAAACAGGCTAAATTTCATTGAAGCTGACAAGCATACAGTAACTAATTAACTATACAATCGTTGTATTTACAAAAACTGTTTTTACTATGTTTCTTTTGATATGATTTCTCTGCTAATCGCTTTTATTATTAAGTGTTTTGTCTGTGTTATGTGTCGAATTTAATGAAATTTAATTAATATCGCTTATAAAAACTATATTTAACAATAACACGTTTTATATACATTACAAACTGCTATGAGATATCAATCAGGTTGTTAAGAGTTAAAATTTTTATATGCTCGAAAATATTTCGGGCATATTATTTTACTCCCCCCGGCGTCCGTCCGTCTGTCCGTCCGTCCGTTAGCAATTTGGTTTCCGGAGCATAACTTAAGTTCCATTTGACCCACAGTATTGAAACTTCATATGATGATTGTCCATATTGGGTAGAAGACCCCTATTGATTTTGGGGTCACAAGGTCAAAGGTCAAGGTCACTATTACCTTAAAACTGAAAATGGTTTCCGGAGCATAACTTAAGTTCCATATAGCCCACAGTAATCAAACTTCATAGGATGATTATCCATATTAGGTAAAAGACCCCTATTGATTTTGGGTTCACAAGGTCAAAGGTCAAGGTCATTATTACCTAACACTGTAAATTGTTTCCGGAGCATAACTTAAGTTCTGTTTGGCCCACAGTATTCAATCATAGGATGATTGTCCATATTGGGCAGAAAACCCTATAGATTTGGGGGTCACAAGGTCAAAGGTCAAGATCACTATTACCCTAACACTGAAAATGGTGTCCGGAGCATAACTTAAGTTCCATTTGGCCCACAGTATTCAAACTTCATAGGATGATTGTCCATATTAGGTAGAAGGTCCATATTGATTTTGGGGTCACAAGGTCAAAGGTCAAGGTCACTATAACCTTAAAACTGAAAATGGTTTCCGGAGCATAACTTAAGTTCCATTTGGCCTACAGTTTTCAAACTTCATAAAATGATTGTCCATATGAGGCAGAAACCCCTTATAGATTTAGGGTAACAAGGTCAAAGGTCAAGGTCACTATTACCTTAAAACAGAAAACAGTTTCCCCTCAATAACGTAAGTATTAATCAACCTACAGCTGTAAAATTTTATAGGATGAACAGCCATGTCCAATACATGACCCCAATTGATTTTGGGGTCATAAGGTCAAAGGTCAGGGTCATAATGATCTTTACACTGAAAGTTGTGGTTTCTGGAGCATAACTACAACTTGATGGTGGTGCCTTGAAAAACAGCAACTGTATATATATAAAGGTTCTTCAGCTATAAAGGAGGATTGCTTTTTGTAGGAGGTAATAGTGTTTTTAATTCCCATGTCTTACAAATGTTTAATCTTCTAACAAAAAAAAGAACAAAAAAAAACACTTTCGGGCATATAATAATCCGCCTAGCGGTGCTCTTGTTGAAAAGATGAACTACATATTAAGTGACAGAAACACAGCAGATGGGGAAATTGCACCAATCTAGAGATCGTGACGAAGGTAAACATTCTGGTTAGCCAATTTATTTTAGCCTTCCGATTTATGTACTCAATGCACATCCGCAATTAAGCAACTTTATGTGTATAACACGTGATGAAATTTTTTCAGTTTTTTTTTTGTTGCTTATTTCATGTGCTATAGCTAATCAGTACATGGTATTATAATTTTTCTCTATGAAGCAATATTTCATGTAGGTTGGGATAAGAAACATGTTTTGCTAACACGCTTGTATTTCTCATAAAATATCCAAGTAAGGCTAAATGTGTTCAGACAAAACGTAAAGAAATACAAAACCACCTGCATATATTGGATGAAAAACAAATAATTTCCCGCATGATATGATGCTAAATCAATAATCTCCTTTCTGTAAAACATGAGCAAGACTTATTGACGGAACATTGTTTAAACGGGAATGGTGTGTACCATTTCATGTCATGCAGCCAAATTAATTAAGTTTTATTTATTAAGTGTCGGTTTAAGTAACTGGAGATTACAAACGATTAAATCTCATGAAACTAAAACGGTATTGCCTTGATGTCATTGTCAATAATTTAATCAGTCAATATTGTAAAAAAAGAAGAACAAATAAAACAATGCAATATTATCTGACAATGTTCGAAAACACGATATTACAGCAAATAAAGCCTACCTTTCAATGGATAAAGACATGTCTGTATGTTCAGCGTGCGTGTCGGAATCGATTAGAATATATCTAAAAATAGATCACTATATATCACCATTTCCATTGAAATACCCTATGCAAACTCAAACACTGCAAATTATGAACAAACAGACAGGCAGAAAACTGTATTTCAACGCAACAAATGACGAATATATGACGAGGATAGTTTTTGGCCATAAAAAATTCAGGTAGAAATCTTCTCAAACAATCAGAAAATAAGTGAAATGAATCAGCATCAAAAGGGGACACAATTTTTAGATACGCATACATACAAGATTTGACAAAGAGTCTCAAATAAAGTTAACATGGCTAGGTTAAGATGACGTGTCACTCTAAATTACAGATTGAGATAGTTCTCATATGTGTTAAGTAATAAAGAATCACATGTTGTGTCTTTCCATTAATTTTAGTCGTTCAGATGGAAGAAGTCAATACTTCATGTTCTTTTTCTCATCCGAACTCCTATAGAAACTTCAATATTTATCTTATTTGGCTTTCATTGAAACGTCATAACCATGACAATTTTTTCTAAATATTTAAAACTGTCAATTGGTTTCCAACCAATAATTTCATATAGCGTTACTTTCTTTTACAAACAGAGCGGACGTAAACATCTTAAAGAACATAGTTTCTCTTTATCGAATTTAAAAACTACGAGCGAAACCCATATTAATTTGCACGTGTTTATCAAATACAGAATCAAATCGTTTTCCCATCTAAATGGCTCCAAATCAATTAGCTGTTTTCGTTGCAAAAGTGATAAAAGCTATATTAACGGCGGATGAAAAAATATAATTGTTTCTAAACGATTTGGTTTTCGAGGTTTTCCTTCTTCCATGCAAGTAAATTTCATTAGATTTTGTTTTGTCCTTTTTGTGTGTGTTTTTTTTTAAATACGTTTGATTGTTTTGTTTTTGTGATTTGTTTTCATTTATTTTTATCATTTTGTTTTTATATCTTCAACTATTAGTATTCAATAATAAACATTTTTGAGAAAGATCAAAACTCAAATAAAGAGAATGTTTTATTTTTTTCATAATTACAAATGTATTTTAAAAAATCGTAACCAATACATTGGATGAATGAATATGAGAAAAGAGAGGAGAAACATCGTTTGGTCAGAACAGAGTTTCTTTAAAAGAACCTGTTCATTGCTGATTTATAGGATTTCATTTTTAGCATGTAACATTATTAATCAGCATGAAATAAAAATATCATTCATTTATAGAGTCCACTTCCGATCATGGACACTGATGATTTATTTAGCAAAAATATGAACGCGGTTTTTCTTCACTTTAGCATGATGTAAATGGATACCTGCAAGTGTTGTATCATTCAGTTACCCTATCGTGGGGAGTAACTTCTATTCAAAAGAGGATATCTATGAACGGGACCAATGTTACTTTATGCCAAATATTCAGGGGCTTATTGGAAAAGGTTGCAACGAATAATTTTAATGTAAAGTATCAAAGAGGTCGCTATTGATTTTGTAAAAAGATTTTCTAAAAGGGAAGTGAACTGGATATAATGAGTGCACTGTCCTGTTTGGTGTTCTGCTTGGCTCCTTGCCGGTAGTCCTGTGTTAGGGGATGCCTTCATTAAATGCCGCCCTTTCTTGTAGATTTCTTTGTAAAGTCTGAATTTATAAATAATAAACATTTTCTTATGAACTGTTTGAACCAGCGAATAGAACAGCGCTGTCAACAAAATTCTGACGAAATTAAATGCATGTATATATTTCTTCAATGTGTTGGAACGGTATATACACGTGTATATCAATATTTCCTTTAGAGTCAACGGCAATACAAAAATAGTGTTATCATATAAGTGTATAGTATATTTTACAATAAAAAATATCTGGTACCCCAAGCAATTTTGTAACAAAATGAGACCATATTCAAGAGTATAATCATTATGCCAACGCGAAAGAAGAGGTAAGCAATTCAAATTAGCTTTGAAAGATCATATTGATATATAAGACATTTTTCGAGTGCATATTTGAACATTTTAATACTTTGTACTTGCTGGTAAATCAAGTTGTATGATAAGTCATTTAAATCACCAATAGCAAGAAACCTTTCCAGAGCAAATTAATAAGATATAAGCGTAGGCAAAGGAAAAAAGATAACAGACTACATTTGTAATTCAAACAATGATTTTAATTATAATTCAGCAAAACCTTGAATGAACAAATAAGCCCTATTGCTAAATAGAATTTACCTTTTATACGCATTCATTGTATATGCACAATACGGCAGTTTGAAATGTTTTAGCTATTGAATTTATATAATTAATATAAATACATAATCATATTATTATAAAAACCGATTATCTCAAACAAATATTTACGATAACATTGATGTTAAGTATTACATGTTATTTTCTTTCTACAATACAGACACAAAGAGCTTGAACTACATTAAAAATATCTGGTACATAATTATATTTTGTTCATTCAATCTAAAAATTGGACAGTGCATTTTGTACTTACAAAGACAATATGATCTAATTATTAATTGTATTTTGGTCATTGTTATACTCAAGGTTTTGGATATATAATAAACACTTTTTTTTCAAAAAGCATTTAAAACTTTATATTTAATTTAACAACAAAGAATATGTTCTCTATATCTGAGGAAAAGTTTTGCTAGTTTCATTGTTTTGTTAGTTAAAAAGGACTAAATGTTTTTAATAACTTCATATAAAACCAATGACAAATGTCTATGAAAATATTGTTTTGGTTTATTGGGACAGGTACTTCCTACTTTACATCAAATAGGAAGAGGGTGGAGTAAGAAAACCAATTAGATAGGGGCATCAACTAATAATTTAATAATAATTATCTTGATAGCAATTTAAACATTTATGAAAAATATAAAGAAAGTTTACCATGCCGATTTCAAATTATAATCATTAATGCTATTACCCTATCCAATTTCACACAAATAACAGTTTAAATTATTCATATAATTAAAGTTTTTCTTAATTTCAGCTTTTATATAAAAATAAGAAAACAAAATCAAAATCTAGCCAAACAAGGAGAACAAAAACCAAACAGAAATTGTAAAAACGCCCCTTCTGGGGTTTGAACCCACACCCTATCGAAACACTGTGTCCTCACTGAAAATAAATACTCTTCAGAAAAAAGATTCGCATAAGGCATCTTATACCTTAAGCAGGTATTTATCTCAGAATAGTTAGAATTTAACCAAGAAATATCTTTAAAAAATATACTTGACAGACGTAAAACTGGTTTACTTTCATATTTAATTTCTAAGTGTTTGAGACATATAGAAATGTCAGAAATGGTGTCATTACAATGACAATAACTTCTTATTTACAGTATTTATTTAGGTGTCCCTAAAACTTGCTTTTAAATTTGACTTTATAAATGTTGTTATCATATGCAATAGAGACTGTACTATTTGAAGATTCACATGTAATGAATGTATATGTTTTATGCTACTCAAGGATTGCCCATTAAGCTAAAAGGTTATTTCCGATGGAGTCCATTTACTGTAATATTATCACACTATCTGATATAATTATAAATGAATTATTAAGAAGGTAAAATAAATGAAAATGTTTGCAAAATTTTACAACAATCAAGACACATTTTCAATACAGTAAGTCTAGTACATTGTACACAAACAAACTTAAATCAATTCCGTATAAACAAATACATTATCAAATACAACCTAAATAGTTACAAAACCTTATCATACGTTCCACATCAATTTAATTATAAATAATCATATTACTCACATGTTTCTCATTTTCATAATTTAAGAAAAGTTTAACTTTCGTTTTAAATGTTTGGATATTTCGTTAATTGTTATAAAAATGATTATTTACATATATTTTAAGTTTTATTGAATGTGTTTTTGTATTATGTGTACATGTATTTGATGAGACATAAATAAACTTTAACGTTATATTTGTAGATTGATAATGAACTATTATATAATTATAAGGCAAGATAGGTACATTCTTGAAATGTTTGCTTCCTTTTTAAGAGAATAAAAAAAAGAGTCATTTTGCTCAATAACAGTATCATAATTATTTGAACGTTTTATCTACGTTAGAAGGGAAAATGATTTTTACGTATTAATAGCAATCAATCATTCAATCAATTAATCTGTCAATCAATCAATCAATCAATCAATCAACCAATCAATCAATCAGTATTAATTTCCTTTGGAACGCCTAATGATTGTCTGTCTACTAAGAATTTTTAAATTGCTATTTTAAATCAAATTTAAGTATGTGATAAAAAAACAATTAATCCTTTCAGAAATGTTTTTACAAAGTCAAATATTTCCTAATTTCCTATTCGCAATGTAGCACTTAACACACTGTAAACGATTAGCTATTAATTATAAAAAAAACAAAAGTTTTTGATTGAAAATCGTTTTTTCTCCTTTTCAATGCAATGGATGTAATACCTTTGGAGACTTTTATGCAAATAACCTATACTATGAGGTATATGCAAGGGTGGGACATCTGTATTAATTCAAAGTAATTATCTTCAATTTACTGATACATTTCAGATCTCAATGATTTTACTAAGAATTCTTTGTTAACTATTTGCTTAAAACCAACATTTAAGTATTGATTATTCACGATAGAACATTGCCATTCAAATGATGTTGAAACAATAAAGGAAAGATGAATCTGTTTTTCGATCCTTGGTGATGTATTAAGAATATAATTGATGCTCTAGTTCGCAGTGTAATTATCAAAATACAACATGGATTTTCTTTCGAGAGATTTCATGAAAGAGGATCTTTTGTTAAAAAAAAGCATTTTGCTATAATTCTCTTGAGAATTAGCCTGAAATAAAAAGCTTCCTTATTTGTAAAATAGCAGAAGGTGGGCTGAAAACAGAAACAACAGAAAAACAGGTAATTTGAATATTGTTCTGTTTTTACCTTGTTCATACGGATGTTTTATTCATAAAGTAGAACTGTTCAGACTTCGTGGGATCATGTACGTTGAGTTTAATTAGCTCACCTGAGCAATGCTCAGGTTGAGCTATGGCTATGGCCCTGTGTCCGTCGCCCGTCGTCGTTCATCATCAACTTTTGAACTTTAACAACATCTCCTCTGAAACCAATGACTGCACATCAACCAAACTTTACAGAAATGATCCTTGGGTGGTACCCTTTCGAAGTTGTTCAAACGGTTCCGGTCTGTTGCATATAAAGGTCATAGGGCTAGAAAAGGATTTCAAAAAACACAAAATTAAAAAATCTTCTTGTCTGAAAGTACATGGACCAGAGCTTTGCTTTTTTGGTATATGGTATCATCTATGGGTCCTCTACCAAAATTTTTCAAATTTTGTCCCTAGTGTCAAAATTGGCCCCGCCCCGGGGGGTCATAGGTTTTTCATTATATGTATATAGTAAAATCTAAAAAAAATCTTCTTCTCTGATTTAGCAAAGGTTACAGATTAGATATTTGGCATGAAACATTGTGTAGTAGACCTCTATCAAGATTGTTCAAATAATGGCCCTAGGGTCAAAATTGGCCCCGCCACGGGGGATCATTGATTTTCATTACATACATATAGTGAAAACTTGAAAAATCTTCTGGTCTGAAAGTAAATGCCCTAGAGCTTTGATATTTTGTCTATGGTATCATCGTAATGTTTAATACCAAAGATGTACAAATTTTGTCCCTAGTGTCAAAATTGGCCCCACCCCGGGGGGTCATAGGTTTTTCTAAAATATATAGAAAAACATAAAAAAAACTTCTTCTCTGAATTGGCAAAGGATAAAGGTAAGATATTTGGCATGAAACATTGTGTGGTAGACCTCTACCAAGATTGTTCAAATAATGGTCCTCGGGTCAAAATTGACCCCGCCCTCGGGGGTCATTGATTTTCATTATATACATATAGTGAAAACTTTAAAAATCTTCTGGTCTGAAAGTAAAAGGCCTAGAGCTTTACTATTTGGTCTATGGTATTATCTATAGGTCCAAAACCAAAGTTGTTCAAATTTTGTTCCTAGAATTAAAATCGGCCCCGCCCTGGGGGTCATAGGTTTTTCATGTATGTATATTGTAAAACCTAACAAAAATCTACTTCTCTGAATTTGTAAAGGCTACGGGTTAGATATTTGACTTGAAACAATGTTAAGTTAACCTCTACCAAGATTGTTCAAATAATCAGGTCAAAATTGGCACTGCCCCTTGGGTCATTGATTTTCATTATATACATATAGTGAAAACTTGAAAAATCTTCTGGTCTGAAAGTAAATGGCCTAGAGCTTTGATATTTGGTATATTGTATTTTCTGAAGGTCCAATACCAAAGTTGATCAATTTTTGTCGCTAGTATCCAACTTGGCCCCGCCCTGGGGGTCATAGGTTTTTAGCTCACCTGTCACAAAGTGACAGGGTGCGCTTTTGTGATCGCTTTTCGTCCGGCGTCCGTAAACTTTTACTTTAAATGACATTTCCTCATTAACTGCTGAGCCAATTTCATCCAAACTTCACAGGAATGTTCCTTTGGTGGTCACCTTTAAAAATTGTTCAAAGAATTTAATTCCATGCAGAAATCTGGTTGTCATGGCAACCGATAGAAAAAAACTTAAAATATCTTCTTTTAAAAACACAAAAAAGTAGAGCTTAGATATTTGGCATGAAACATCTTCTAGTGAGTGTCTATCAAGTTTGTTCAAATAAAAGCCCTGGGGTCAAAATTGGCCCCGCCCCGGGGGTCATAGATTTTCCCTATATGCATATAGTAAAAACTTAAAAAATCTTCTTTTAAAGAACCCAAAGAGCTAGAGCTAATATATTTAGCATGAAACAGCTTCTTATGGGTGTGTACCAAGTTTATTCAAATAAAAGCCCTGGGGTCAAAATAAGCCCCGCCCAAGGGGGTCATTGATTTTCCCTACATGTATATGCATATAGTAAAAACTTATAAAATCTTCTTTAAAAGAACCCAAAGATGTAGAGCTAAGATATTTAGCGTGAAACATCTTCTAATGAGTGTCTATTAAGTTTGTTCAAATAAAAGCCCTTGGGTCAAAATTGGCCCCGCCCCAGGGGGGTCATTAATTTTCCCGAAATGCATATAGAAAAAAACTTATAAAATCTTCTTTTAAAGAACCCAAAGAGCTAGAGCTAAGATATTTAGCATGAAACATGTTCTAATGGTTGTCTACCAAATTTGTTCGAATAAGAGCCCTGGGCTCAAAATTTGCCCTGCCCCGGGGGTATTGATTTTCCTTATATGTGTAAAGCAAAAACTTTAAAATAACTGATTTTAAAAAAAAACAAATAGCTAGAGTTTAGATATTAAGCATGAAACATCTTCTAGTTAGTGTCAAATGGGGTCAAAACTGACCCCGCCCTATGGGTGTCATTGCTTTTAACTATATGTGTATAGTTAAATCTTAAAAATTCTTTTTTTAAAAACTCAACGAGCCAAACCTTAGATGTTTAGCATGAAATATCTTCTAATGGTTGTCTACCAAGTTTTTTCAAACAAAAGCCCTGGGGTTTAAACTGTCCCAGCTCTGGGGGCCTATATACAGGTGAGCGACTTCAGGGCCATAATTGCCCTGTTGTTTAAAATGTTAAAACAGTTTTAATTGTTAACACAATTCTCTTTTGTATCACTGTAGTTAACTGGCAATTCAACAAGCCTTCAATGGATAAATTAACACATGTTTAAGCGATTTAATTGCTTTATGAATTTTGAATCTTACATTAGACATGCAAGTGTCGAGGCATTCTTGTTTTTAATGATAAGCTGCATTTGATTCAAGTGACACAGGAGAGGCGGTACTGAAACAATGGTACTTCATTTGACCCCTTACAAATATAAATGTCTTAAAAATTGTCTCTTTAAAACATCTTTTTATACTCATACAATGGAAACGTGTAGTTTAACTTCCGAAATCCGAACATTTGTCAAGGTCCCGAACTTTCTCCTTTTGTTATCTATGTAATTAAAACCTCTGATTTACGGAACTTCTGAATTCTGAATTCCGAACAGTCTTCTTGTAAGTAAGTGCTTATTATCGTCTTGTCAACAGAGCATATCAACGATCAGTGACAGCGTCTTATCCACTTTTTTGTGTTTTTTTTTTATTAACACAGATGCCCATTCTTGTCTGCATTATTGCACAGAGGGCCATCTGAGGAATTCCTCTATAAGTAATGCTGAAAAGCCGCCATATGATCTTTACAGTGTTTGTGCGAGGAAACTCACCCTCCTCAACCATAAAACAACAACAACAAAAAGTGATAATATATAATAGACCAACAGCATAATTCTCAAAGCCATTTGAAATTTACATCTTAATTTGAAATTCCTGCACTATATTTTGCTAGAGTATTTAGTGTTAAGTCAGAGTATTGTACCTATATACGACTGGTTTTCCAACAGATAAATAGTTACTCTAGTAGGTATAAAGTATAAATTAATACCTTAAAATGGCCCTTTCATACCAAAATATAGTTAAAATAGGCACGCAGACATTAAACAATAGACGTTAATTCATTACAAATATGAAGAACACTCACGTTCTAGAACACGTTCTAGAACAGTTAAATGTGACTGCCTGTAAAAAACATAATTGGCATGGGAACATAAAGCAACAAATAATGAGGAAGGCACATGTGGTGTAACACCAGCATTTATTTAATTGGGAGAAATAAATGAAATTTCTGACAATATTTCGATGTAAACCTTAGGAATATGCTGATTTTTGTGTCGACGTGCAACTAAGAACAAAATTCGAAAGTAAAACAACTGGCAACATCTGTTGCGCACTAATATAGCCAAAGTTAGCGTGTTTTTTTTATCAAAAGACGTTTCTTATTTAGTCATCTAACTGTCTAAGTCACAAACAAATAAGTCCAATATTTAATACTTTAATTTGTCAAGTCATAATTATTCAAACTAGAAGAATAGCCATGGAATGTGTCTGTAATATTTCATAAGCAATCTCCTTTAAACATGAGTAATGCTAAGGCTGGGCAAGATACTCCGGAACGCTTATCAGTCTCAAAACGTCTACAAAAACTATATAAGTGAGTTCGTAGTTTCCTTCTTTCCATGGAAAGATACTCATTTTATATGTAAGCGTAATAAATGTGTTATCTTTTGTTGAATATTCTGCCTTTGGGAAACTATATCAAAAGCAAAATGCAATAGCTTGCCGTTAGAATATATCATATTATCAAGTATAATATTATTACCCTATAAAACGGTAATAAGAAAGATTGAAATAACAGTTAAAGAATACTTTAAAATGTGATTCCATATTTCGTGAATGGTCGTAACGATAAATTATAAAGATAAAAGAAATATTAGAAATTTAAGAAAAAGACGATATGCAATACGATCAATTAAATCTAAAGAATAAACATGATTATTTGAATCGTTCACTGATAAACCACTTATGTTTGTAAGATATCAGATTCTAATAAAAAGCTATCAAACGCTATCTTAAGAAGATTTACAATTTTTATATAATGTCATAGATAGTATCTTTAGCAGATACGCACATAATTCTAGCAATAGGCGTTATAATTGTCATTGATCTAGTTTAGGGTGTATGATCAAATTGTTGGTGATGGTATTCGTATTTTTACTCCTTATCACGAGAGTAAAAAATATGATACACAAGATCAACAAGGAAAGGCGGCGTTCAATGAACGCAACCCCCATACGACCCAGCAACAAGAACCAGTGGCAAGGAGCCCAGGCGGACCCCAAAAGCCACATCGAATATACCAGAGCACAGTTCAGCCACCAGGCAAGCTGTCAAGCAGTTTACTAGTACTGATTGCCGTGAGTACGAACATGCCAGAGCAGAGGTACAATGTGAATGGTCGTAGAAAGGATTTCATGAGTAATTAAAACAAAAGCGACCTGCACCGTCCTGGGATCGAATTCGGGTAGCCCAATTCACAGTCCAATTTTGATCAAATTGTCTTCATTGTTGTGTTTTATATTCCATAAAATGACCACTTAACAATAGTTAAAGTGAAATATTACTTCATAAAGAAGCACAAATCTTTTCATTTGTTAACATTACTCAAATGATTTACATTAAATATTTGATAGATATTAGGACTTGAAAATCTTACTAATGTTTACTTTGTTACAGGTAATAAAATTTTAGTACATGGTTATATCTTATTAAAGCAAGCATATAGAGTTCTATAACCAAATCAACTTGAAAGGCATCTCAACTTTTAATCACTTAGCTGGTTTTCTATTTGCAATTCAATATCTGCAATATGTTCATTTGATATATTACTAAGTTAAACAATTTTTGAATGGTGTATGGTCGAAACGCAATCACTTGACAGGCAATAGTCAACAGGATGCTTTTGATGTAGAAAGGCTACGCCATAAAGCGTGATGCCTAAATTAACTGTCTATTATTAGACATTAATAATCGTTTATGGATTTCTGGTATGTAGGTACTAACTGACCAATAAAACAATGTATCGTAAATTAAACATCTTTTTTAAATTGTATATTCCGACAGCGTTATTTTCCATCAAAAACATCAAAAAGACAACGATAAATTAAAAGTATTTGCACCACATTCTTTTTAACATGTACACTATGTAACTTTTTTAATTACTTACTGTCTGACAAAATAAATATATGATTACGCATATGAACTTAAAGATATTGTATTTTTGTCTCTCATGAAATTTGTTAAAATATTCATACATTTATAATAAAAAACGAATAATAAAAAATAGACAAAAAAGATATTGGAATAAATGAGATGAGAATACTTTTCTTTGAAGGCTGTTATCATTCTGCCATAGTGAAGGTTCCTTCTGAACTTACCGTTTTACCGATTGAGCTATTGTGACATTTATTACATACTTTTACCATTATCTGTCAAACGTACAATCAACAGGATGTGAAACATCATCATTTACCTACATAATATTAAGATAAATAAATATGAAGAAACTTCTCTCAATCGTGCTCGTATTATAAAACTTAGTACTTTTTTTTTTATAAATCTCATTAAGGTGTCTTAAATTATTATTATTATTGTTATAAAATTAATATATTTTCCTTCTTAGTTTTATGGATCCTAAACGATTTTGACATTTGTAAAATGATTCAATAATACAATCAAAATCAGTTTTGCAACTGACTTGTCACTCAACATCTTATTTGACTAATTGTTGATGTGTCCGTGACGCTCAAAATGTGTCGTTGCCGTTCGAAATCTGTCCTTGTCGTTCGAATAATGTCCTTGCTTTTCGCAACGTGTCATTGCCGTTCGAAATGTGTTGTTAACGTTCGAAATGTGTCCTTGCAGTTTGCCAAAGGTCTTGTCGTTCCAAACGTGTCTTTGCAGTTTCAAATGTGCATGAATTTTGAATTGTTTTTTTGTAGTTTGAAGTGCGTCCTTGCAATTCGAAATGTGTCTTGCCGTTTGCAATGTGTCCTTGAAGTTTGAAATGTGTCCTTGCATTTCAAAATGTGCCTTGCCGTTTGTAATGTGTCCTTGCATTTTGAACTGTTTCCTTGCTGTTTGAAAAGTGTCCTACCGTTCGCAATGTGTCCTTGCAGTAAGAAATTTGTCTTGCCGTTCGCAATTTGTCTTGCATGTCGCAATATGTCCTTGCAGCTCGAAATGTGTTCTTGCAGTTTGAAATGTACCCCTGCAGTTCAAAATGTGTGATTGCACTTCGAAATGTGTCTTGCCATTTGCAATGTGTCCTTGTTGTTTGCAATGTATCCTTACAGTTTGAAATTTGTCTTGCCGTTTGCAATGTGTCTTACAAGTCGCAATCTGTCTGTATTGTTTGAAATGTGTACTAGCTGTTCGTTATGTCTCCATACAGTTTGAAATGTGTCCATGCAGTTCGAAATGTGTCTTGCAGTTCGAAATGTGTTTTTGCAGTTCGCAATGTGTCTTGCAAGTCGCAATAAATATGTCTTTAAAGTATGCAATGTGCATTTGCAGTTCGAAATATGTCTTGCAACTCGCAATGAATATTTCCTTAAAGTATGCAATGTGCATTTGCAGTTGACAATGTGTCATGCAATTTGCATCATATTGGCATTTGAATAATGTATTCCTGTATACGTTTGTACGAATCTTATAAAAACCACATCACGTTCAGCTTTAGACAGTATGTTTGTATTCACCTAGCTTCACTTATTTGTCAATTTATTAACGTTATTCTACAAAAGACAAGATCATGTTATTAGTTAAATGAATTATGTACTTGAATCATATACATCATTAAAAATGTATATAACATCTATAAACGTCATATATCAGCAATTTTTAAATGAATTTTACTTGACGGTGACCAAAGTTAAGAATTTAAAATTTGCTGTGTTTGGCTTACGAACGGGCTTGCAACTTTTTTCAATTTTGATGTTTGGGGAGGTTCTTTAATTATTCCAGGTTTCTCTATTTTATTGCAAAATCAGTATTATTTTTGCTGTGTGGAGACCGTAAAATGTCGCCCCAGTTCATAAAATCGACGATGTTATATTTTCGAACCTTGACTGCCGTTGACATAATTGTTTTGTGACATTATTGTTTGTGGTCATTTTAGTTCCATATTTGTTTGACCTCTTTTCAACTTTGGTGGTTTCAGTATTCCAAATTGAATACTGTTTAACCACCCTTAGGAAATGGTCACTGCTTTTTTTCTAATTTGTCTTTTCACAGCTTATCTGTGATATGCAGCTTCAAGCAAGCCTGCAATATTTTCAATTCTGTTGTATTTGGCTTTGTTCAGGGATTCTGTTTTCCTTTAGTTTAGGTATGCATGCGGTAATAATGATAATGCGATGGAAGATATAAAAAGTCGAATCTCTTACAATGTAGTCAAACTAATAGTAAAAATACAATCTATGCAATTTATATGTGTGTATGCATTAGTAAGATCATGTTGTCAATTGCTTTATATATTCAATTATATGTTCAATTAAAATAGTGGCTGTTTAATTTCCCCGAGCGTGTGTCATACAACTGTAGTATAGGCTTTGATTTCACAAATTCTTTCACCGTTCAACAACAATATATTGTATTTATTTGGGTTTCGTTTTAATTCAAACATATATCTAATCTACTTAATGCAATCCTCACGAGAATACTCAGATCGTTCCTGGTGTATTAGGAATGTAATTTAACTTAAAACGACAATTGTATTCTGTGAGAATTATCTTTTTGATAGCAGAACAGATGTATTTGTACCAGGAATGTTTCTGCAAAAAAAAATATTATATATAGAGTTTTACAATGAATTAAAATTAATGTAATGTTGTAGACACTTAATGAAAATAGTGTTAGGTGCCTGAAACATAGACATACAGTGAAAAATAAGTTCGACAATTTTTATAGAAATACTAAACTAGGAAGTAAATTATTGCAACAACTAAAACCACCTTAAATTGTGATACGCTGTTGGTTCAATGATATATTATTTCAGAGTTAAGATTTAACATCAGTTGTGATATTTATACAAAAAGATTAATGTATTAATTAAAACTGAGTGAGATGTAAAACAATACATTAAAATCGTTCCTATTAAGAAAAACGTTTATGGGTCCTTTTTTTTTAATTGAAGAATAATATTTTGAAACCTGTTGTAATATATTATTTGTGGAAATAACTATATGATAGTTTTCAAACGTTTTCATTTTATAGATGTTGTTAGTTATTATTTCGATACGTAACTTTCCCTGAAATAGGTGACAGATATTTTATTGTGAGGTTTGTTTATTTCGAGCTTTTGAACAGAAACATGAGTATATGTTATTTGTATTTTATGATTTTTTTTCGATTTTCGAAATAACCAATGTTGTACTTTCAGATAATATAAACATATGTTGTACAGTACATTACATTTTTTCTGTACATTTGTATACCATTTTTCATTGACGTGTAACATTTTGAAACATATGCCGTTGACACGTATCTTCGGGGGGGTTAACATTTTAAATTTAAGCCACCGTTTGTAAATTAATAGTAAGTGGACGACAAAAAACATCAACAGTAAGTTAAAACTATGACAAACAAAAAAGGAACCATTAAAAATACGAAAATCAACTATTTCAATTATAAATCCTAATCTTTCTACTTTTACTATCGGTAGTCTGTGTCGCTCGGAAGCTGTCTCATATTTTCGGGGATTTTGATTGGATGGCCTCGATTCGGTAGTTACGTTGCACGCGCTCAAATTGGTTTTAAGTTAGGCATAAGTGGCGGTGATGAATTTTTAGGCAAATATACGGTTTTTGCTTCTTTTTTGTTGCTGTGTATTTGAAAATAGTGTATAAAAATGAGAAAATAAAAAATTATAATTGAAATGACATTGACAAAGAACATGAAAATCTTTTGACATTTAACATTTATTAAACGGTAGTAATTGATAGAGATAAGTGTCGGCGAAAACTTGACTGCTTTTGGAGCGTCCAATCAAAGGCACGAGCTGTCATTCGCAACCGGAAATGACGCCACGAAAATATGAGAACCCCCGAAAATATGAGAACAAGGCATAAATGTAATGAAAACATATTGATATACCTGATGGTATATTATTAAATGAATGATATCTCAAAGCATCTCGAATTGGAAAGTTATTGCAATGTACATAAAATCTCATAGAAAGATTATGAAAAAAAAACTTTTCTGCGTATATGATGTTTTGGTTAAAACATGAAATGAATAAAAAGAATGTCAATAATTCACTTAACAATCAAGAGTTGTTTATCGGACTGTGAAATATAATCACCTAGCTACAAGATCGTTCAAGCAAAAAATATTGATTGCACAAATAACAAAAACATTAATGGAAATATTAAGACGTAAGACGGTTTTGAAGAAACGGTAATGATATGACATATTGGAATTTGAACATCAAAACAAATTGTTAAAGGGTTAATGTCACTTTTAATAAAAACCCTTATATTTGATTGACATATCGGGCATAATTCCCCCGAAAGGAAACGAGAAACCGTCAAATGTTTTTTAAAATAAAAACACTATTCAGATATTGAAATGACAGCGCAGGATCGTGATAAAAGGTTACGGGCATGGCGAACATGTGAGATCTCAATCTCAACAAAAAAACAACAACAAAAACAATGTAAATATCGACTCCTAAAGTAGTTTTATATAGATCATTAGACACGCTAAATCAACTTTATCTACGTTGTTGAATAATTTGCTTTGGATTGTGATACATTTCGACTTGTTAAAATTTTTACTGTGAACAATGTTTGGCCTGTGTATTCTTATGCAATGAACTCTATTAATTATTTGTCCTTCGTGTTCTCTGATGCACTGAAATGTTTATAAATTTATTTTCAAAGATGTTGATGAAAATGTACCATGTTTCATTACACTCGGACAATCAGTGAATTCACTGTCACAGTTGAAATATATTCAAAACAGTGAAAACCTTTTACCACACAGGAAATTATATGGATGAGATAACTGAAGGACTGTCATATCTGCTGGGCGAGCATTCCGTGTATTTTTTATAAATGATAACAAGAGTTTTACTTTGTTTACTTTTTGAGTAAAAATACAAATTAAATTGATACAAATATAATGCAATTTAGCATCTAAGAAGCTCTAATAAAACAATATACTGTATAAAAAACTTGTGGGAAATAGTAAATTTAAGTTTCTTAACAAAAAACCGCAAACTTTAGTAAAATGCTACAATTAGAAAGGTTAAGTGTATTACAATTGTTATTTTGTGCTTTGTATATTTTTGAATTATAAAGTTTGTATCTTACGAATATTTTCCTAACGCCTGGCTCGTAACATTTTAAACAATTTGAATCATTCATATTGACTATTTCTGCAGTTAATTGCCCCCCCCCCCCCCTAAAGAACAAAAATCGTCTGTCTCGAAATTTTTATACTCCTAAGAAATGATACCCTTCAAAATAAAAAAAACGTATGAAGAAAATAATTGCCTCTGCTTGATTTCAATTATTTGCAATACATGTATATGAATGATAGAACGTAAGTCATGGACATTTTACTAATGTTTATCTTGAAGCAGATATAAAGCCTGGACGAAATATATAGTTTAAAATCTTCAAAGCCATTTTTGCTGTTCAATACAAGAATTTTTTAAGCAGCAACATATTTGAATAAGGTGTATTTGTCGACCTTTGAATTCAAATTATTATTACCTTTTTCGTTTTTTAGATACTTTGCTTTATTTGAATTCTATCCTGCTTCAAAGATCAGAGAACTGTTTATGTCATTGTTGTTGACCAATTGAGTATTTAAGGCACATTGTACTGTCTGTACATAATCAAGGTCAGCTATTAAGAAGAATTGCTTTATTTCTTACCATTTCAGCACTACCAAATAGAACATCGTAATTTCTAGTAAGCATTTTTCCAACGAGTAATAAAGATATATGTAATGTTAAAAATATCTATAGCACCAGCTTCCTTAAGCTATAATAAAAAAGCTACATCAATACATATATTACAATTCAAAATATAAAAAAAACCACTGAATATACATTATTCACAGGTATATAAAACATTTTTAAAGTTTATGAGGCAGTATCTTAAAAGAAATGTACTAATCTTTGCAAACTCCGAAAAAAGACATTAAACCTAAATACTGAATGAAAATCGCGCCAAATAATAATACAACGTGACATCATTTACAACGTCACGTCATTAAGTTGGTTCCTAGTACTGTGCACGCTGGTATTTCACTGCAACAATGTAAGGGGCGGCTAATATTCAAAACAATGGAATTATCAAATTGATAATTTCACTGTTTAAAACTGTGAAATTACCAGTTTTATATCACTGATATATATCTATTAACCACCGAAACACATGTAATAAAAATTAATAATTTCCCGTGTGATATGATGCTAAATAAATAATCTACTTTCTATAAAACAGGAGCAAGACGGATCATTGTGTAAACGGGAATAGTGTATAACATTTATTGTCATGCAGCCAAATTAATTAAGTTTTATTTATTAAGTGTAGATTTAAGTAACTGGAGATTACAAACAAATAAACCTCATGAAACATCATCAACTTAAAACCGTATCGTCTTGATACCATTGTCAGAAATTTAATCTATCAATATTGTAAAAAACAAATAAAAAAATGCAATATTATCTTACAATGTTCGAAAACACGATACTACAGCAAATAAAGTCTACCTTTCAATGGATAAAGAAATGTATGTATGTTCAGCATGCGTGTCGGAATCGATTGAAAAATATCTTAAAATAGATCACCATTACCATTGAAATACCCAATAAAAACTAAAACACTGCAAATTATGAACAGACAGGCAGGCAAACTGCATTTCTGCTCAAAATATGACGAATATATGACGAGGATAGTTTTTGGCTTTATGAAAGTCAGGTAGAACTCTTCTAAAACAATCAGAAAATAAGTGAACTGATCAGCATCAAGAGGGGACACAATTTCTAGATACGCAGACATACAAGATATTACGAATAGTCTCAAATAAAGTTAACATGGCATGGTTTAGATGATGTGCCACTCTAAATTATTGATTAAAATAGTTATCATATTAAGTGTTAAGTAATAAAGAAACCTATGTTGTGTCTTAATGAATTTGAAAAGGAATGATACAATGGACATAGTATTAACATGTTTATTATTATTATTATCACCAAGCAGATTACTTTCACAAAATGTTAGTTTTTGTTTCTTAAATCAACTCAAATACATGTAAAAGAACGTACAGTATCATGCTACCTGGTTTTGGATTTTGTTAAACTGTTTGTATAGGCGACATTGACACATTGATCATATCGTGCCGCACACTATAAGGAATAGGTTGTACTAGTTAGTTAAACTGAGAATAAATTTTTACTTTCTACAAATACTTGGTCAACGCTCTGGATGGAACCGAAAAGTGAATTGACTCGATAAATTCACCATGAGCATGTGCTAGATCATAGCATTCAAGTTATTACCAATTCACAGACATGCAAACCAAGTTCAAGCTCACTTATTCTTTTTCGTAAATGTTTGAAAGATACTTGTTTATTGTAACATGAATTTACATGAAGATTGAGCTAAATGCATAAATATTATTCTTTTTTAAATGTTTGAAAACAATATGGAACTTTTAACACTCACAAAAGAAATAAACACGACGAAATGTGTTTGTTATGAATTATTATTTTGAATCGTACGCACAAACGATTGATTTAATGAATTCATTACAAACTATAATAATATAAATACAGAATCCCTAAAGAAAGCCCAACACGGCAAAATTGAAAATGTTGCAGGCTCGGTTTGATTGAGTCTGTTCATGGACGGTACTGGAAAGTGCAAGTTACCGTCCACGCCCCCTAGCACCGGCTTAAGCAGAATTCAACATTTAAACATGAAATAGTCAAGTTTTGAATTTAGAAACATCCGCAGATGTGTTCATGCGGCGGTTATCATGGAACCTTCAATGTGACACAGTAGTGCCATTCCATGAAAAGCAGCGTATGGTCCCCAAGTAATAAAAAGCGTGTGCCCTAAACGAGAAAACAATGGGCGGAATAAACCATGTCTTAGCTAAATAGGTCAATCGTAATATTGAGAAAATAGAGAAAATAAGAATCCCTAAAGAAAGCCCAACACGGCAAATTTGAAAATGTTGCAGGAAAATGGTGGGGAGTTTTGGGCTAACAAAAAGGTATTGAACTTTTGTATATTTATATGCTGTATAGAAAGGGCCGATTGGTTAAAATAATGATATAGTATTCTGTGCATATTCTAAACCCGCCAAAATATTTTGTTTTTTATTTTTACAACGAGTGTTAGGAGCGAGATTTGTTTACAGCGCTGTTCAAATTAAATCATAGTTTAATCATGTTTGGTTTAACTTTATTTCATTTAAAGGAACCATTACACTATATGAATAGTAATGTATATTTACAGTAAACGGGTACATGAGTAAAAAATGGTTAAGAAAAGAACGCTTTATATAGAAATTATAAAGATGTTTCTTTTGTTGCTAAGATTGAAATTAAACCTTAAACCATTTTTCCGATAATTTTAGTCGTTCTGATGGAAAAAGTCAATATTTCCTGTTACGAAAGAGCCCTTGTTCGCATGCGAACTCCTATAGTAATTTGACTTTCATTGAAACGTCAATACCATGACAATGTTCTCTAAATATTTGAAATTTTAAATTCGTTTTCAACCAATTATTTGATAAAGCACTTCTTTCTGTTACAAACGTAGCGGACTTAATCATCTTAAAAAAACATAGTTCTCTTTGACGACATAAAAGAATGAGAACGAAACCCACATGAATTTGCACGAGTTTATCAAATAAAAAATCAAATCGTTTTTCCATCTAAATGGTTCCAAATCAATAAGCAGTTTTCTTTGCAACAGTGATAAAAGCTATTTAACGGCGGATGAAAAAATATTATTGTGTCTAAACGAATGGGTTTCCGAGATTTTCCTTTTTCCTTGCAAGTAAATTTCATTAGATTTTGTTTTGTGCTTTCTGTGTGTTTTTTTTTTAAATATTTTTGATTTATTTGTTTTCATTTACTTTTATCATTATGTTTTTATATTTTCAACTACAAGTATTTAGTAATAAGCATTGTTGAGAAAGATTAAAACTCAAATAAAAGAGAATGTTTTTTGTTTCCAGTCATAATTACAAATGTATTTACAAAATTTACATCAAATATGATAAAAAGAGAGAAGATACACCGTTTGGTCAGAACAGAGTGTTATTAAAAGAACCTGTTCATTGCTGATTTATAGGATTTCAATTCTAGCATGTAACATTTATCAGCAAGAAATATTCATATCGCTCATTTATAGAGTCCATATTCGAGTATCGACACTGATCATTGATTTAACAAAAATATGAACGCATTTTTGTTTCACTTTAGCCAAATGTAAATTGATACCTGCAAGGTTGTATCATTTATTTACCCTGTAATTGTTGTGATCCGTGGGGAGTAACTGCTATTCAAAAGAGGATATTGATAAAAGGGATCAATTGATTGTATATGCCAAATATTCAGGTGCAAATTGTCCTCTCTTTGTAAAGTCGGAATTTATAGATATTAAACACTTTGTTATGAACGCTTTCCTCTTGTAATTACATCTGACGGACTAAGTGGCAGACTCTATGATGGACAGTTCTTAAAGCCATTTGGGACTTAATTGTCTTAATGTTCGTCTTCTGTCTTTCTTCGTCGGACCCTTGTAGGTGATTTTCTTGTAGCTCTGCCTTCCTTTAACGCATCGGTAATGGTCAGTAGGCTGTACTTTTTTCTACATATTTACACAATCCTTTATGTGTTTTATTTATTTCGTCTAATGTAACTATGACCATTGTTAGAATTTAACTTAGCGAGGATAAATTTTATTTACACTTTCGTGACATTCAGGAACATATTGGGGCTAAGTGTGAGGTTTGGCGCGCGTAAAACCGGTTGAAACTCCCCAGTATTTATTAATTGAATTTTAGTCATTGTTATACTGAAGGTATTGTATGTATAATAAACACTTGTTTGCTTCCTTTTTAAGAAAGTATAAAAAATAGAGTCATTTTGCTCAATAACAGTATCATGATTATTTGAACGTTTTATCTACGTTAGAAGGGAAAATGATTTTAACGTATTAATAGTAATCAATCATTCAATCAGTCAATCAATCAATCAGTGTTAATTTCCGTTGCAACGCCCAAGATTGTATGTCTACTAAGAATTTTTGGTCTGTTGTGGTGGCTCTGGTATTCCTAATTGAACACTGTTTAATCACCTTTGGGAAATGTTCCCTGCTTTTTTCTTATTTGTCTTTTGACAGCTTATCTGTGATATGCAGGCTTCAAGCAAGCCTGCAACATTTTCAATTCTGTTGTATTTGTCTTTGTTTGGGGATTTTGTTTTTCTCTATTTTAGGTATGCGTGAGGTAATAATGATAATGTCATGGAAGATATAAAAAGTCGGATCTCTTACAATGTAAAACTTGAAACTTGAAACTTGAAAACTTGATTTAACGCCTATTTCTACATATAAAATACATATTCAATGGCGTTGTACAGCTATATACCTTATATGTGCTACTCCCAGTGCTACCATACACAATACTCCCAGCAGTGCGACGGTCACAGTGATTGGGTCAATCCCCACCAACATGTAACAATCTACACCCCTGCACCCCTGCACATGATAACACATGGGCTAGACTTTATTATATTATTATACATTGAAAATAATAAAAAAAACACTAGAAATATGCAAACATGCACAAAACAATAAGGAACAGACAATGCCTTCAGCGTCACTTAAAAAAGTGCAAAAAAGTCCTTGAAGTAAAATGATTTCAGTTGTCTTTTGAAAATTTCAACAGATTCACATTTTCTCATATTAATAGGTAGTTCATTCCACAATTTTGATCCTATCGTGCTAAAAGCTCTGTCAGAAAAAGTCCTCTTCTTATTAAAAGGAACAACATAACAACCAACTGAGGATTCAGATGATCTTAAGGTTCGTTTTGACACTTGATGAGACAAAAGCTCTATTAAATATGATGGTGCGTTTCCTACCGACCAGTTATACATGTATGTCAGTATCTTGAAACTGATTCGTGCTTTAATCGGAAGCCAGTGCAGATCGAATAATGCCTGTTTAGCCTGTTGTTGTGGAAATCTATGAATATGTACTAATCATAGATATGATCTTAATGTAGTCAAACGAATAGTAAAAGTACAATCTATGCAAATGTATATGTGTGTATGCATTAGTTAGATTATGTTGTCAATTGCTTTATATAATCACTTATATGTTCAATTAAAATATTGGCTGTTTCATTTCCCTAGGCGTGTGTCATACAACTGTAGCACAGGCTTTGATTTCACAAATTCCTTCACCGTTCAACATCAATATATTGTATATATTTGGGTTTCGTTTTAATTCAAACATATATCTAATCTACTTAATGCAATCCCTATGAGAATACTCAGATCGTTCCTGATGTATTAGGAATGTAATTGAACTTAAAACGACAATTGTATTCTGTGAGAATTATCTTTTTGATAGCAGAACAGATGTATTTGTCTGCCAAAAAATATATAGAGTTTTACAATGAATTAAAATTAATGTAATGTTGTAGACACTTAATGAAAATATTGTTAGGTGCCTGAAACATAGACATACAATGAAAAATAAGTTCGACATTTTTTATAGAAATACTAAACTAGGAAGTAAATTATTGCAACAGCTAAAGCCACCTTAACTTGTGATATGCTGTTGGTTCAATGATATGTTATTTCAGAGTTAATATTTCCCTCCAGTTGAGATTATCTTGTTGGGTCGCATCCACGCTTTAAATATATCCTATAAATATAACTGAGTGAGAGGTAAAACAATCGTTAAAATCGTTCCTATTAAGGAAAATGTTTATGTGTCTTTATGGGTTTTTAATTTAAGAATAATATTTTGAAACCTGTCGTAATATATTATTTGAGGAAATAAGTACCTGATAGTTTTCGAACGTTTTCATTTTATAGATGTTGTTAGTTATTATTTCGATACGTAACTTTCCCTGAAATAGGTGACAGATATTTTATTGTGAGGTTTCCTTATATCGAGCTTTTGAACAGAAACATGAGTATATGTTATTTGTGTATTTATTATTTATTTTCCAAATAACCAATGTTGTACTTTCAGATGATATAAACATACGTTGTACAGTACATTACATTATTTCAGTACATTTGTATATTAAAAGTTTCGATGGCAATGCCAGAATTTTCATTGACGTGTAACATTTTGACATGAATGTAATGAAAACATATTGATGTACCTGATGGTATATTATTAATTGAATAATATTTCAAAGCATCTCGAATTGAAAAGTTCTTGCAATGTAGATAAAATCTTATATAAAAAGATTATGAAAAAAACAACTTTTCTGCGTACATGATGTTTTGGTAAAATCGTGCATCACGAAATGAATAAAAAATAATGTCAATAATTCACTAAACAATCAAGGGTTGGTTATCGGACCGTGAAATATGATCACCTAGCTACAAGATCGTTCAAGCAAAATAGTATGATTGCACAAATAACAAAATCATTAATGCAAAGATTAAGACGTAAGACGGTTTTGAAGAAACGGAAATGATATGACATATTGGATTTTGAACATCAAAACAAATCGTTAAAGTGTTAATGTCACTTTTAATAAAAACCCTTTTTATTTGATTGACATATCGGGCATAATTTCCTCGAAAGGAAACGAGAAACCGTCAAATGCTTTTTAAAATAAAAACACTATTCAGATATTGAAATGACAGCGCAGGATCGTGATAAAAGGTTACAGGCATGGCGAACATGTGAGATCTCAATTTCAACAAAAAATAGAAAGCAATGTTAATATTGACTTCAAAAATAGTTTTATTTAAATCATTAGACACGCTAAAGCAACTTTATCAACGTTGTTGACTTATTTGCTTTGAATTGTGATACATTTCGACTTGTTAAAATTTTAACTGTAAACGATGTTTGGCCTGTGTATTTTTATGCAATGAACTCTATAAGTTGTTTGTCCTACGTGTTCTCTTATGCATTAAAATGTTTAAAATTTTTATTTAATAAGAAGTTTATGAAAAATGTACCATGTTTCAGTACACTCAGACAATCAGTGACTTCACAGTCACAGTTGAAATATATTCAAAACAGTGAAAACCTTTTACCATACAGGAAATGATATGGATGAGATAACTGAAGGACTGTCATATCTGCTGGGCGAGCATTCCGTGTTAATTTTATTAACTTGTAACGTGAAAGATATAAATGATAAAAATTATTGATAACAACAAATTTACTTTGTTTACATTTTGAGGAACGACACAAATTATGTAAATATAATGAAATTAAGCAAATCAGAAGCCCTAATAAAACAATAAATTGTATGAACTGACTTCAAATCTATGATTATAAATATTTCTCAAAATAACTTTGCTTCGTAAATTTATTCGAGTAACAATACAATAAATTGAAGGTATGCGTTGAATTCATAAGTTAGAGCGAATATGTTAGTTGAAATGAATATGCTATTCAAAGTGAACCTGTTAGTGGAAGTGAATATGTTAGTGGAAGTGAATATGTTAGTTGAAGTGAATCGTGTTACAAATATCTGTGTATATTCATTTTATGTAGATACAAAAGTTTAACACACCTTTCCACGCTTAAGGGCAAGATAAATTAACTATATTTTGTTAAAACCACAGGGTGATACTAGCATAGTGTATAATGTCATATATGGACACTAAACGTTTTAGAAATGTATGTAATTTTCTATTTACAAATTATACGGTGTATTCATAATATGTCTTTTAACTATATAAATATCTTTAAGATATATCTTATTACATTTACAAGTCAACTAGTGACAGCTATGCTATTTCGGTTTTAAAAAATATTATGTCATCGTGTGGGGATTATATTAAACAGCTTGTGGGAAATAGTTCAACTTGTTTCTCGAAAAACGACTGCATACTTTGGTAAAATATGGAAAACAAAATTAACAAAGGAAAGGCTATGATTAGAAAAGTCACGTGTATTAAACTTGTTATTTTGTGACTTCTATATTTTTGTATGATAAAGTTTGTTACTTACGAGTGTTTTCGTCACGACTGGTGGGTAACATTGTAAACAATGTGACTCATGACTCATTCATATTGACTCTTACTGTACCAAAACGATTACGTAAATTGGCAAAATACTTTTAACAACAGGGTACTAGTTATACATGTCTTGTTATTTCTCTATAACGTAAACAATTGAATTGATAAATAATTGAGAAATTATCTTTAACAACATAATAGAACAGTAAAGAAGTTTACCATTTCATGTTTAAATGTTGAATTCTGCTTAAGCCGGTGCTAGGGGGCGTGGACGGTAACTTGCACTTTCCAGTACCGTCCATGAACAGGCTCAATCAAACCGAGCCTGCAACATTTTCAATTTTGCCGTGTTGGGCTTTCTTTAGGGATTCTTTATTTATTTATTTTGTTCAATAAAGTTGACTTGATTGAACACATCGGTTCATCGTCATTCCCATATACAAGAAAAAAACCATATACAGAAAATAATTGTTTTTTGCTAGATTTTAAATAATTTTCAATGTATGAATGATAGCTCATAAGTCATGGACATTTTACAAATGTTTGTCTTGAAGCAGATGTAACACCTGGACTAAATATATAGAGTCATTCTGTAAAATTCGAAATAAAAGAATTTGATAAAGCAACATATTTGAATGAAATGAATTTGTCGATCTTTGTATTTAAATTATGATTATATCCTTATGAGATACTTTGCTTTTTTAAAGTTTTATCCTGTTTCACAGATTAAAAAAAAATATCTATGTCATTGCTGTTGACTATTGACGTGTTTATGGCACATTGTACTGTCAGTACATAATCGAGGTCAGCTATTTAGAAAAGATACCATTTCAGCATCTAATAGAACATCGTTATGTCTAGTAAGCATATTTCAAACGAGTAATAAGGATATATATAATCATAAAATATCTATAGCACCAGCTTTATTAAGCTAAAATAAAAGAATTACATAAATGAAGCCATTTTATTTCAACCGGCGCTCGATAATATAAAAATAAAAACATTCAATATCCAGTATTCACAAGTAGTTAAAATATGTTTAAAGTCTGAGAGGCAGTATTATAAAAAATAATTTACTCCATTTCGAAATGCGTATTCATTTTAGCTTATTCTTAACATGATCGTTTTTAATTTCTCCTGAGAATAAGCTAAATTAAAAAAATATAAATAATAAGTTTACACAGTTTTACAATTTAAAACATGAATGAGAGTTCAAAATATGATAAACAAGATCAACAAGGAAAGGCGGCGTTCAATGAACGCAACCCCCACATGACCCAGCAACAAGAACCAATGGCAAGGAGCCCAGGGGGACCCCAAACAAAAACAGGACAGGGCAAAGACAGAGCACGGACAGGTTAATAATTAAATGATAATTAATTTGTAACTGATTAGGAATTCAAAGAAAATAAAAATAGGCCCACAAAGGGAAGGGACAGGAGACCGGGGGGAGGGGATGGGAGTAATCAAAGAAATAAAAACTAGAGGCAAAGGGGAAGATACTTACCGTAGACGAGAAACAACAAGGGACACAAGCAAAAGTGTCACCAAAACAGTATGAAACAACATAAGACATACATCTGAGGAACACAGTGGGGCGCCGCCTTGGAACGGTCAGCAGCATAAATAATGACTGCTGGGGAGTTTAAACCGGTTAATGGTGCACCAAACCTCGCTCTTAGCCCCACCATGTTCCTATAAACGAGACAGTGTAAATAAAATGAATCCCGCCAAGTGAAATTCTAACAGTTGTCATGGTTACAAAAGGTTAAATAAGTAAAACACTAAAATGATCATGTAGAAACATATAAAAGTAAACCCAATGACCATAACAAAAGTACTCAATGTCCTAAAGGAAGACAGAGCAACAAGAAAATCACCTACAAGGGCCCGACGAAGCAAGGCAGAAGACGAACATTAAGACAATTCAGTCCCAAAGGGCTTTACGAACTATCCATCATAGAGTCTCCCACTTGGTCCGTCAGATGTAATCAAAAGAGGAAAGCGTAGTGTCCAACTGTAAAAGGGTTGAACACTAAACATGCAGTATAAGTTCGTTCTCGGCTGTTGTACATTGCCATTTAATGATTATGTCCGCTAACTTTCTGATAAGATAATTTCAATATATTCTTAGTAGTTTGAAAATGAAGACAAAAATATACAATATCATTGTTTAGACATTTCTCAAAACAACTATAAAGAACGGGAAATATTTGCAATTAGCATGTTTTTTATAACACGATATTAAACGTGTTATTTATATTTTACTTTATTATTTGATAATTTGTTTTTGTTATTATGATGAAAAGTTTTGTGTCTTTTTTGCGGGGGTGGGTTAGTTTGTGCAAAATTAAGTGTAACGCTTACTGCAGTATAGAAATCTAAAAAGCGTGTAAAAATAGGAATATTGAAAGGAAAATGAAAAAAATAAAAACTGTAAACAAAGGTAAATAAATGCAAAAAAATCACATGAAAGGCCAAACGACAAATGTTAACATTGTCTGCTACAAGTGAAAGAATATCCATAATAGCAAATAAAAGAAAATAATAATCGTACGTGTCTAAAATTACGATGATTTATTTCAATGGAAATGTTCATTGCAAATACAAAGGGACTAGGGAAGTGGACTGACTCTTGCATTGCACTTTCAGTGTTTATTAAGTTAAATAACAAAGATCTTACAACTTCATTTTAATATTGACTTTTGTGTGATTCAAGAAAGTCATTTTAGTATATCCTTTTCTGAGGCTCTAATTTTATTGTTTGATAATATAATAAAGAATATTATATGTTCACAGCATTTCAGGCAAGCGTTCTATCACACGTGTAGTTTGATAGTTACAACTTACTACTTAACTTTGGCATTATACTATAACTAAACGGGAAGCTGCAGGTAATGTAATCAGTTCTATAGACTGCATAAAAGATCCTGATGATGTATAATGCATTAAAACTGTACAAACTAGCCTTAGTGTCCAGTAAATTGCTAGAATATACAATGCCTAAAAGAATAATATAGCAACTTATAAAAACGATGATACAATAAAAAGATATGGAACATGATGTAGAAAATATGAAAGAAAAAACCACGAACTATTTCAAAGCCCACTAAAAGAATTTTTTTAATGTATAAGTGTTAATTATTGTGTTCAATATTTTTAATATACAATGCAAATGTTTTTAATTGAGAGTAACATTTTACACCGCCAAGAATAATGTGCATGTTTTAAATGTCATTACCATTCTGCCATTGCTTTGCTCTTGTGCCCTCTCTTGTTTTGTTTGGTGCACTGCTTGCTTCTTGCCAATGATCCTGTGTTTGTAAAGTTTATTCAGGAGATACGTTCAGTGAACTTCCTCTGCCTTTTTGATCTCTTTGTTTTCTTATGCTGTGGTCTCTTTGTTTTCATATGCTATTAATGTTATTCTTTTAATATTATCAACTATTGTTGAAAAGTGTTTTAAAATGATACATTCGATGATTTCGTTTCTTCAATGAAAATACGAGAGTGTGAATTTCAGCCTGATAATTACCGAAAACAAATGATTCAACCTATCATGCTGTTGCTAATTAAAAGAAAAACACACAAACACACGCATGACAAATTACTAGGACAACAAAAACGACTCATCATTGTAAAATCCGAACTTTGCCAAATGTCCCAAGAATTTTACGGTTTTATCTTTTAATGAATCAATGAGTTCTGAATCCCTGTCTTCAGCTTAAGATTTTTTGTGTTTTGCTAGTAAGTATGTAAAGGATATTCCTAAAATTCTCTGTGACTGCCGGCAATGTAATTATTATGTAAACTTATTTTGACAGTTTTAAAGTGAATGTGTTTACATTACATAACGGTACTATTGGACAGTCTCGGACAGAAAACGTTCTGAATGAATTTTCTACGCCAAACTTTATAATCATGCAGGAAAATTGATCTTTCAATAAAAATGTACTGTACCGATAACAAACATATTAAGACGGATTTTAATAGAAAGAGAGAGAGAAAAAATAATGAGATAAATTAAAACTTGGACCATCAATATCAGATCGTTAAAGCTTTTACGTCTGTTGTAATAGAAACCTTTTAAATTTGATTGACATGTAAGAACCAATTTCTTTAAACGGAAATGAGAAAATGTCAGTGCTTTTACAAAATAAAAAAAAAACACTTTTCAAATATTGAAAATGACACACATGGTCATTATAAATGTTCGGACATGGTGGAACTTTGAAACATTCAATTATACACCACAAAGAAATGGTAAGTATACACTTCAGAATCTCATTTGGAGCACGCAAGACATCCCGAAGAAACTTTAGTCATTATGTTTGATTTCTTATTTGTTCTAAAAGAAAATATTTCCATTCTTATAAGTGTGTATCTTTACCTTGCAAGTTAGTTCAAAGTGTTCTTGTATATATTACTTTTTTCTATCTATTGATGACAAATCTAAAACGTATAATGTAAATGTAAACAAAACATTCACAATATTTATTAACCTCACAAATTACACGAATCGATGAAATAAATAATTGAATCCTAGTTTCCTTTATCTTCATTTTTATTTATTTATTTACTTATTTATTTTATTTCTTTATCTTTTATTGTATTTCTTTCCATTTAATTGATTTTTTTGGGGGGAATGGGGGGAATAGTGGCATTCGGTACTTAACATGGTAGTACAATGATGGTAAAACAGTTACAAATAATAACAATTAAAAACAACAATGATTTGTTTAAAATAAATTATTTTTTAATTGCTAAATCGCTTAAAGGATATATCAAGGATCGTTACAAACGCCAGTAAAGAAAGCATGTATTAAAATCAGTCATATTGAATTGATAAACTATAATGATTAAATCGATAAAATTGAAAATTTAGTATTTTGAAAGAAAAGAAACATAAATTCTAGTTACTAAATCTTAATAATTTAAACAGTGAAAAATACATAAAGAATTTAAAAAAATTTAAAGTAGTGACCTTTTGATGTATATTTAATAAATAAGAACAAATAATGTTTGTTTACAATCATTAAAGTAGAGTCGTTTGACTTTAACTAAAGCAGACAATGCCTTTCTCAAGAAAACACCTAAAACCTAGTTTTCTATCTTATCGAAATGTCTATGTGACGTATCCCGCTCTTCATTTCCTGTCCAAATGACATATTTAAATACTTTTGCATGTCATGAGATAATCCCTCTTCAAGATTTTGTATAACGTTGACGGCTATTTCTGTAAATAAAATATCTGACAACTGTGTGTAGGAATCAATCTTTTGGCTCAGTGCTCTAGAATGTGGCAATTTGTATTTGAAAGCAAGATTTCAGGTGATTTAATCATACACGGAGCAGAACGTTTCAATTGCATTTTTCTAATAGTTTTCGTATTATTATTTGAGTTAAAAGGCCATACCCGATAAAACCGGTTGTACAACGGTCAAACTTTTTCCAATCCCCTGCTTAGGAATGATTAGCTATTTTTTCACTTTCTCGGAGTTTTGATTTTGCTTTTTATAAGAATAATCCTTATTTGCCGCTTCATATTTTTCTTGAAGAAGTGAGGCAGGACTTATTAATATATTCTAGATGCACGCTGTGAAGTCATTTCATACCAACGTGGTCATTTTGAATGAATCGTGTGTTAATATTGAGGATCAAACGAAATGTGATAATTTAGGTTCTTGTAATTCTCCTGGCGACTTTAATTAAACGTACGGGATATCTTAACGTGGCCTTACATATCATATAAAGTTGTATAAATCTTTTAATGAAAGATCTGTACTTAGAGACGTTTTCATAACTGCTGCTCTTTATCCAATGGAAATAATCCTTATTAAGCTGAATGTTTCGTTTCCTTAAATGTTACAGATGTAGGTCCAAACTATTGACTTTAATACAACTACGCAACAAAAAAGTCTTGATCATTTATTTTTTATTATTTGATGTATCTATTAATACAGTATTTTGTTCCTATTACATTTGGATGAAACATTCAATTTTAATAAAGTAGTAGCAGAGCAATTCGTTAAAGGGGATATTTCTATTTTACGTTGAGATGTTTTTGTTAAACATTATAATTAAAACTAATAATTATCTTTTGTTACTTATAATTGTACGTTAAAGTAAGAGTCTGAATTGGAAACAGAGAATCCTGCTCAAATTTAGAGGTTCAGAAATGCGAAGTTGAACTTTAGACAATTCGTAATATCCTTGACTTTCGGTAAAACATAGATCACAACATTTTATCATCCACAGCGTAAAGCTAATGTTAAGATATATTTTTTTCAAAGATCTAACTTTGAAGACAGTCTTGATTCTTTTGGGTATAAGGCCTTGTTAGATTTTGTTTGACAAAGCGCCGAGCAGTTGGTGACTGGAGGTAAATGCATTTTAAAAAAAAGCGATAAAATAAATCAGTTTTATATATTTAATAACATCAAGTATTAATATCATTTTCATGTATAATACAAACGCTTTTCGTTAGCTTTCAATGTTAAAAATCTGGAAACAAAGTGATCCCTCGGAAGCATTAATCACAACAAAATTACAAGAGAATTGCAGACTGACTCGGTTTGATTGAGTCTGTACATGAGGGATAATTCCTTTCCGCCTTTTCTTGTTGAACTTGTTTATCATATTTTGTAATGAATACGGCAGTCATTTAATCGATGGCAAAACAATGTTTATACAAATATTCGTTGTTACTGAAAAGATGTTGGAAAATAGAATATTATTACAAAAGTGATGAATTTCAATGAAATCATATAATGCGTATCTCTGTCTACGATAATATATGTGTGTGTTTGACGATCGAAAGTTTAAATTATCACCCAAATGTAAGTAGGTAAACTATTGAATTCTTCACATCCGTTTGAATAGAGCTGATATTTAACCTTATCGTTAGTTATAAACAGTTAGACACTTGTAGCCCTTGCAATTTACCTTTAAACATTTGTACAAACAAACGTAATACCCGCATGTGCATGAAAATGTCAAGCATATTATTGGGCCGGTATACATATTCACGTACTATTTTTTTCTCATATCAAGGATTTTTTATTATTATTAATTATGAGAATTTTTGTATCGCATGTGCAGATCCATATTCTATGTGTTATTTATTGTATATTGCTGAATTTATGTTCATGAAAGATTCTGTATTTATTTGACATTTTTTTTTAAATTTCCGCGTTAACGTCACGTTCTGTTTAGCGTATTGTTAAACGGACGTTGCGTCATTGTTATTTTATAAACGCCATTTTTTCTTAAGAGGACTTATCCCTCATGTACAGACTCAATCAACCGAGTCTGCAATTCTGTTGTAATTTTGTTGTGATTAATGCTTCCGAGGGATCACTTTGTTTCCAGATTTTTAACATTGAAAGCTAACGTAAAGCGTTAACTTTGTATTACACATGAAAATGATATTAATACTTGATGTTATTAAATATATAAAATTGCTCAAAGACGAACCATTTGTGATATTATCTAACCCTTTTGCTTATTGTTTGGAAATATTAGAAAAATAAACTGCTACACATGTATACAGAGACAACAATAAAATATGCTTAATCATTTAATAACACAATGCATTTCCAGTTGTTCTATAATAATTGTTTTGGTTCAATCTATGACATCCTCTCCTATTCACATCAATATTTAATAATTGGCTATGTTTTGGCTTTGAGTCAGTGTGTCTATGTTTTGATATAAATATCTAATCACTGCAACTTCATTTTCGTTTGGGTTTGATAATGTAAGATATCTATCTAATGCTCCACTCAGATGAATGCTTATTATATTACAGGCAGTATCATTTTGGGTCTATTTTCTGATTAGGATCGACTTTCCTTTGCTGTTTGGGGGATACGTTTTCATGTAAAAGGAAGTGTACAGTCATTGTCGAGATATGATATAACTTCTTTAAGAGAATTAAAGTTTCTTACTTGAATCGTCTTATACAATTTATTACACATCTTATTTTGACCTAATTAGATCATGCTTCGTCCAAAGACGGAAAACATTTCAACGAGAAAGTTCACGCGCGTTTGCTGATTTCATTTACATAACTTGTCTATATGAATACATTTGCATTTGGATTAAACAACATTTCTAGTTTCCCTTGCATTATAAAGTAACTTATCTGTTCTTGGGTTTTATTTGCAACAGAAAAAAAAACTGTTTCTTGTCGTTGGGCATTATCATAGATGGATAGTAGAAGTGCAATGAAAATGAAGCTAAGGCATTTCAATGTGATCATATACATGTACCAGTTATAGGACAGTTGTTTTACAGATTCACTTTTCAGATTTCCTGTTTTTATCTATAGTCAAATTATGACTATTTCTAAAATATGTTAATTGTTATTACATTATATGCCATGTATCACTGTTTTGTCAACATTTACTGTTAGTGTATGATATGTTGTAAGACGTTGAGACAAATGTCCAAATATGTTCTGACCGACACTTTGAGGCCTAAGATAGTTCAAAACTTTAGGTTTTCAATCAATGATACTAATCAACTAAGTAAAACCGGTGCTTCACCACATGTGCATGTATTGCATATAGTTATTGTTTTGTTGTCTGAATGTATAAGTAAGGAAAACTGTTAATTTCAACAAAAAGGAGAGCATTTTTTTGCATCCTTTTCGAATTAAATCATTGAATTAATTAACCCTTTCGCTGCCAGAGGGTTATTGTTTTATTGTTCACCTATTTGCCAGAGGATTTTCGAAGAAATTACTATATTATTAATTAATAAAATTATTATTATTTGTTATTAGTGTTATGATAATTATATATGTTTCCAAATCTGTTAGTATAATAATAATTATTGTCGATGGTATAATTTTCTTTATATTTATTATTATTGATTTATTATTATTATTATTATTGATTTATTATTATTACTATTATTATTATAGAAACGGCTAAAGCCGTCCATGTGGCAAATACGCCGAAAATATCAGGGACGGCTTAAGCCGTCCCTATGGCAGTGAAAGGGTTAACATATCAAAGAAACAAAACGTAAACACATAAATTACTAGCCACACAGGTTCAATATTTCATCAATGTTGACTAACACACAAGTAACTATAAAAACATTGTATTTACAAACAATATTTTTACTATATTTTTTTTGAAATAATTTCTGTGCTGAGCGTGTTATCTGTTTCTAACATTTTACAAACTGCTTTTAAACATCAATCTGGTTATTAAGAGTAAACATTTTTTAAAAGACTCTAGATGGACTACATATTAAGTGATAGAAACACAGCAGGCAGGGAAGTCTAATCTAGAGATCGTGACGAAGATAAACCTGATGGTTAACCACTTTATTTAAGTCTTCCGATTAATATACTCGATGCACATCCACAATTAAGAAAATTTATGTAAATTACACATGATGATTTTTTTTTCAAATTTGTTTTTATGCTTATTTCGTGTGCTATAGATAATCAGTACATGTTATTATAAATTTCCTTCTGAAGCAATATTTCAAGTAGGTTAAGATAAGAAACATGTTTTGCTTACACGCTTGTATTTCTCATAAAATATCCAAGTAGGGCTAAATGTGTTCAGACATAACGTAAAGAAATACAAAACCACCTGCATGTATTAGATGAAAAACAAATAATTTCCCGCATGATATGATGATAAATCAATAATCTGCTTTCTATAAAACATGAGCAAGACGGAACTTTGCTTCAACGGGAATGGTGTGTAACATTTCATGTCATGCAGCCAAATTCATTAAGTTTTATTTATCAAGTGTCGATTTTAGTAACTAGAGATTACAAACAAATAAATCTGATGAAACATCATCAAATTAAAACCTATCGTTCTGATGTCATTGTCTGTAATTTAATCAGTCAAGATTGTAAAAAAGAAGAACAATTAAACAATGCAATATTATCTGTCAATATGTTCGAAAAAAAGATATAACAGCAAATAAAGTCTATCTTTCCATGAATATATAAATATTTTGTATGTTCAGCGTGTGTGTCGGAATCGATTAAAAATATCTAAAAAAGATCACTACTATCACCATTACCTTTGAAATACCATTGGTAAAATTCAATATACACACTAAAACACTAGTTTGCAAATAATGGCACAAAACTGTTTATCTGCCCTGAATGTATATCACGACGATAGTGTTTGGTCATATAAAATGTATGTAGAAATCTTTTAAAACAGTAAATAACTGAAATGCATCAGTATAAATCGAACACAATTTCTAAATACGCATGCTACATACAAGGTCAGACAAAAATATTTAGATAAAGTTAATAAACACCGCAAGGTCAAAATGACATTGAGATAGTTCTCATAAGTGTTATGTAATAAAAAACATATGTTGTGCCATAATGAATTTGAAAAAAGGATGATTTAATTGAAATGGACATAGAATTATTATAATTATTATTATTATTGTTATGATAATAATAATAATTATTATTATTGTTATTGTAATTATTATTATTATTTTCATTATTATTATCATTATTATTATCAAGAAAATTACTTTCACAAAAGTTAACTCTAGTTTCGATGATGTATTTTATTCAATGCAAACTATAAACCATTCGAGTTGTTAGATAAGTCAATCGTAATATGCAGATTCAATTCTTGGGTTAACAAAAAGGTAAGGATATTGAACATTTGTTGTATAGAAAGGGTCGCTTGATGAGAATAATGATCTAATAGTCTGTGCATATTCTAAACCCGCAAAAATACCTTTTATAATGTTTATTTTCACAACGACTGATCTTTTTCTCGGATTATTTTGCGCCGTTCAAATAAAATCTTTTGAGGAGGAGGAAATCATTGTCAAGTCTGTATTGTTTAATCAAGGATATATAAATGTAAAAATGATTCAACAAATGTTAGAAACTAGTACGTGTATTCGCGTTATCTAAACTAAGAATTAAACATTTAGTCTCTGAATGTATTCGGGATTGTTGTTTAGTTCAGCTTTATTTTATTTAAAGCAATCATTACAATAAATGAAAAGTAGATTTAAAAAATGGGTCTTGATTGGAAAAAGGGTAAGAGCAGAACAATATAGATGTTATATAGTTGTTTATTTTGTTGCTGGGATTGAAAATAGCCTTTAAACCATCTTTCCATTAGTGTTAAAGGGACTTCACTGAGGTTTAAAATCCTAAAAACATAACATTTGAATTTCTTACATAAATGGGCTGGGGCTCTTTAAACAGAAATATATGCAAAAGTAGTTAAGAAATATTCCTTGAAATGAATTTAAAATCGTATTTTAATGCTTTTCTTAGCCCGATTTGAGTGAAAAGCGTTTAAACGCTTTTCATTTTGGGTATTTTTCACAATTTGAATAATTATTCTGGAATGATCTGAAATTTTTGCACATAGATTAGTGGTTAAACCTTCATCAAATGGTACATTTATCAGGAAAAAATATTTTCAGTCCCATCATGTCAAAAAAACCTCAGTAGAGTCCCTTTAATTGTTCTAGTGGAAAATGTCAATACTTCCTGTTGCGAAAGAGATTTTTTTTTCTCATGCTAACTCCTATAGTAACTCCACTTTTTGCCTTATCTGACTTTCATTGAAACGTCAAAACCATGACAATGTTCTCTATATATTTAAAGTTTTAAAATAGTTTTCAACCAATAATTTGATATAGCGTTACTTGCGATTGTAAACATCTTTTAAAAACAATCGCTCTCTTTATCGCATTTAAAAACAAAGAGAATGTAACCCACATTCATCTGCACGTGTTTATCAAATGAAATTTTTTCCAATCTAACTGGTTACAAATCAATCAGCTGCTTTCTTTGTAAAAGTGATAAAAGCTATTTTAACGTCGGATGAAATAAAATGTTGTTTCAAAACGATTGGGTTTTCAAGATTTTCCTTTATGTTTGTAAATTTATTAGCTTTTATTTTGTTCGGGTGTGTGTGTGTGTGTGTGTGTGTGTGTGCGTGTGTGTGTGTGTGTGTGTGTGTTTTAGTTTTATATTTTTGATTTTTTTTTTTCATTTATTTTTATCATTTTGTTTTTATATCCTCGACTACTAGTATTCAATGATAAGCAATTTGAGAAATATTAAAAATTCAAATAAAAGAGAAAATGTGTCTTTTTAGTTCAGTCATAATTACAAATGTATTTAAAATAAATCTACATTGAATGAAATAATATGAAGAAAAAAATTTTTTTACACCCTTTAGTCAGTATAGAGTGTCGTAAAAGGAACCTGTTCATTGCTGATTTATAGGATTTCGATTCTAATATAACATTTATCAGTCATTTATAGAGTACATATCCGATTATGAATACTTTTTGCTTCACTTTAGGCAGATATAAATGGATACCTGCGAGGATCGAATCATTCAGCTACCCTATAATGGTTGTGATCCGCGGGAGTTATTGCTATTCAAAAAAGGATATCGATGAACAGGCCAGAGTATACTATATGCCAAATAGCAAGGGGCAATGGGCATAGCAAGAGGTCCAAGAATAATTTTAATGTAAAGTAACAAAGAGGTCGCACTTGCTTATGAAAGAAGATTTTCAAATAGCTAGATGAACTGATTATCATCATATTGATATTATGCATGCATGCGGTGTCATGTTTGGTGTTCTGCTGGACTTCCTTCCTTTTACGAGTGCATATTTGAACCTTTTAATACTGCACACTTGCTGGGTCTACTGGTTGTACATGCTGGTAAATCATGGTATATGATAAGTCATTTAAATCAGCAATAACAAGAGACCTTTTCTGAGCAAATAAATTAAGTATAAGCGTAGGCTAAGGAAAATGGACAACAGACTACATTTTAATCCAAACAATGACTTTAATTAATTATAATTCAGCAAAAGCTTGAATGAACAAATAAGCTCTACTGCTAATTAGAATTTACACATTTTATACACATTCATTGTATACGCACAATACGGCAATCTGAAAAGATTTTAGCTATTGTGTTTATATAGTTAATATAAATACATAAACATATAACAAAAAACACGATTATCTCAAACTAATGCTTACGTTAACTTTGATGTATAATATTACGTGTTTATTTCTTTCTGCGATTCAGACACAAAGAGTTGAACTAGATTTTATAAATCTGGTATACAATTAAATAGTGTTCATTCAATCTAAAAAATAGGGCAGTGCATTTTTTACTATTAAAGACAAGATAATATAAAATTTGTTTATTTGTTAAGACTCGAACCTCTCACATATCCTGTGTTTATCTTTACACTAGCTGTATATACCCTTCATAATTTATCTTTAAAGATTAAGTTTACAAAATTGTATCAATTTAAGATATTTTTCCTGATTCTAGCTTCATAAAAATGTTAGGTTATTAAACCAACCTATATCAAATAGGGAGTATAGCGAATGAATTGCACATTGCACTTGTTTGTCGGTCCTAGACAAGAACTTAGACAATTTAATAATAAAGTTTTATTGTATTTTGTTCATTGATATACTTAAGCAGATATTTATCCAAGAGTAGTTAGAAAAAAACAAGAAATATCTTTGAAAAAATTTTCGACAGAAGTAAAACTGATTGACTTCCATATGTTATTTCTAAGTTTTTGATACATTTGTAAACATTTAAATCAAATAATAAGCATATTGATATTGATGTCTCTTCAAAGAAGGATAACTTCTATTTTACAGTCTTTATTTAGGTGTCCCTATTACTTGTTTTTAAGTTTGACTTTATAAATTTTGTAATTATCTGCAATTGAGACTGTACGATATGCAGAACCACATATAAAATATTGCAAATAGAAAGAAAGGATAATAGATATTATAAAATATAGACGTTTATTTCAAACGTTGAGGGTACTTGTTGAGTTTTGGTCTGTGTTTTGATATCTTCATGTGTGTGAATAAACTTACAGGATCGTGGACGTTATTCGAGGTCTCGTTCTTTTGGACAAAATTTATAACTCAGTATGTTATTGTGTAAAAACACTTAGTAAAATGAACTGTTCACTTGAAACCTTAAAAATTTCAGAAATTTAAAAACAAAGTTGAAGAATTTGCAATTCCGTTGCCTTTTATTTTATAATGACAAGAACTATTAAAAAACATTTTATTTCGGAACTATCTTTTACATTTTATTAAAGAATGGCAAGGACTATCCTTGACATTTTATTTAAGAATGGCAAGGACTATCCTTTACATTTTATTTAGAATGACAAATGAGATTCTCAGATTTCATTTAATAATTTAAAATGACCCATGAAAATTCTTCTTATATTCAGTTCTTCCCCGTACGTTTTACAGAAAATTAAATTGATTTTAGATGAACTTCGGCCAATAAAACATAACAGCATTTATTTTAATCCGTAAAAGGGTAAATTATATAACTGTGTTATTTGGATTTTTTAGAATATTAGCATGTACACATTACCGTATAACTTCGATAAGAAAACAATAAAATATAACGACAATACATTACACGTAGCTGCATACTATTTTTTATTGTTAAATCAAAAAGGTATCCGACAAGAAGTTTTCACACAGAGACATTTTGTTTTAGTTTCTCTTTTTTTATTTTTGCAATAACGTTGTTTCTTTTTAACAAAAACGATGTTACAATCAGGTAGCTTTGCTCGTTTTTAAATAACTGATATGTTGGGATACACTGTGCCATGGTTACAATTATTTTAACATTATCGTTAAATGAATTTGAAAATGAACAACACACTTTATATTCGTTTCTTTCTTTAAACAAAACACAACAGCACCGCATTCTATAACTGTTGTGACTTAAGATTTTATCTTAAAGTGTTTTAGATATTTTAATCTAAGGAAAACCTAAGGCATATTTTGAATGTAGCAGTTATTACTCGTTTTTTTACTATAACTTCTTATCCCCTCCAATATGATAATCAAAATAGATGATTTACCTACATACACAATTAATTTGTCTTGTAACAAGCATTAATGTTAAACTTTGAATTTAATCAAAGACGAATTTACGGCACACGAAAAGTTTAGGAATTTGATTGGCATGCAAGCATATTTTATTGAATGCCGTCTTTCCTTAATGTTTTTTCTTTTCAATTTTTATAAACCATGTAAAAGATATAACAAATAAAGAGACATTTACCTACTGAATAAAAATACCAGCTTGGTATAGTCCTGCTGTCGTTATTAAATGTTATAAACTAATGTACTTTGATACAGCAATATGTCATTAAGTGTTCTTGTATCAGAGGAAATTTTAATATAAGGAACAAATATAACAGTATACTATAGGCCTTTAATTTTCTGATTTTGTTAAAAAAACTATCTACGATGATCTCGTTACTAAAGAGAATATAAGTGTTAAAGCACCGTATGCAAAGAGTTTCACATTAAAAATTGTAGCATTAATTTTCAGTAATAGCTGCCACTTTTATGCATTATAATCTTTTTAGGATAACAATAAAATACCAAATAAAACCTTAAAAAGTTTTTATATAATAGATAATCTTCTAAAATGAATCACAATATAGTGATTTATTAGTCCCTACTAATTTTGTAATGCTAATTCCCGATAGGCCAGTAGGAGTTATTCTTGCTGTTTACTCTAGTGTACCATGTGACTAAATATTTTGTACTGTATCCTAGGTAACAGCACATTTTCACAGTAAAAAACCTGAAAAACAAAAATGTTTATAAACAGTGTCTCAATGAAGTATTTGATCAGGTATTAAAATAAATAACACATCGCTTTGTGAGTAACAGCAAAATTATCATCCCTCGAATAAATCGGGATGATATTTTAACTGTTACTCACAAACTTATGTGTTATTTTTACACTAGCATACTAGTAAATGAAACAAACTGTTTCGACAATAAACAATTTGGGACTGAAACGCCATATTTGAAATAATTTCGAAATTTAGATTGTAGCTTTATATTAATTAGAACAGACGACATGCTCATTAAGCGGTACTTTGTATAGAATAATAGTAAATCGTTGTTTTGAATCTCGGGAAAAAGCAAAAAATATTATGTTTAGTGCATGCAGTCTACAAAGTATTGCAAAGTCTTCTGAATACATTGAAAAGAAAATCAAATTATTTCACATGGCTTTAATTACATCGAAACAATAAATTTTATCATAAAATATAAACAAAACAAATTGGTTGCACAGATGTTTTAATACAACATAGTTTTTTTTATATATATTTTTTGGTCGGGGATCAGTAATTGGCAAGTTTTACTTATTTTTACTTTTTTTAATCCAATCACAAATTTGTCACACTTGTTAATCTTCGATATTTTGCAATTTATTTAAACGCATCACATCCTGAAAACGCTAATTTTTAAATAAATTCAATAAAAAAATCGAGTCCTTAAGTCAGTAAATGTGGTCGTTTGCAGTAGTTTTATCAATTCATCAAATTATGTAATTATAGAACAAACGTTAAGAAAAAAAGTTTAATATATGAAACGTATCTAGACTGTCATTTTTTCGATAATCATAAAATAGAAGAAAAGCCGGAAGACCTTACGAATATTCAAAAGTATATCATATCTTATTTGCTTGCGTAAATATCTGAAGTAATAAACTAATCAAATCAGCTAAATAATTACAGCTGTGTGGGTTGGATTCTTGGACTATCAAGACAGGCGCTGGTTTTAGTGGTTTGTGGTAAAGCTTTCGGATATATTTAAAAATACAGCAAAATGTCATACAGCGAAATGTCACACAGTATATTATTTAAGACATATTAAGCTAGAAGTGTAAAAAGGTGATGTCATAATGGAAGTAATTGCCGGATACCATCTCTGTCGGACATCTTGTTTGATGGCACTTTATTGATCAAATTTGCTGTCGGGTTTTATTTTCCTGATTTGCATATTGATGTTTTATATGCGACCAGGAATTAAGCAATCTGCATAACATCGCAGTGATTACTTCATTCTAAAACCTCGTTCTCTGCTGAAATTACTGAACGACGAATATCCTTCGCGCGGAAGCATATTAATTGACAACTTATTCATTTTCTTTAAATTTTCACAATATTTGATTGAACAACTTTTAAAACGACCACTTTTCATTTTTCAGCTACTGTGATGGAATATTTATATTATCTAAACGATTATTTCAAAACTGAAAAGCAGGCAAAAAAAGTATCTTATGGCTATAATTATCAATATATTATATAAAAAGTAATATAAGTAACTTATATAGGCATCTATGTCCCGTTATCATTTCTAAATATTCAACATAATTTAACTCGGTTAATTGTAATCTTAAAAGTCACAACTTCCTGCTATTGATGCCACTGGCAGTAATCATAAAATGCTTGCCGAATGCATAAAACGTGACATCTCCTCATGTATCTGATATAAACATCAAGATATTGTTAAGGAAAATTATTCCATTTCTGCAACAACACTTAAGTCTCCACAAGTTTCAAAATTGATAAAGAATAAGAATTATAAAGAACGTTCATTGTAAGTACATTAGTTTTTATATTTTTTTATCTTCATTAATAAACGCGGCCATTCTAATTATAGTTGTTTCTAACGGTAGGTTCGATACAAATAAGAGCTCAAATTACAGAAAGCCGGGCAACTTAAGCTGTTGGACACGTCTGAATTCCTATGGTAGGCTACCTATATCAAAATATTGAATTTACTTCAATGAATATGATTTTCTCAATTTACTTCCCTAGTTTGCATGTTTAAATCGTAAATACGTCCAAGCATAAAAGAGTCAACTGATAATCAGTCGTGTAATCATATACATTTAATAGATAAGATTGCATGGTGTGTAAGAGTTTGTGAAGTTGTTGAGTGAATCTAACGAGATATCAAAATAAAAGGCCTGAATTTAGTATTGAATGTGTTCAGGAATAACTTTTTTATATAGTTTTACTTTTATATTTTTAGTACGTTTACACATTTTATATTTCAAACAACCTTATCCCATTGTGCAAACAAATGTATATAAATATATCGAGGCATTTTCATGTACCAATTGCATTGCTAGGTCTCCTTTTGTATCCAGTGTCAATGAAATAATTACATAATACCATTACGAGACATTCTAGATGTATGAATGTATATGCCTTGCTGTATTAATCAACGAGCTTAATTCATAAAGGACATTTCCTGGTTGTGTACTATTGATAAAACATCTCCAAAATCTTTGCCTCCGTCTTTTTACATAGCGACATTATTCAATATGTAATAGTACATATGTAAGTCGTAGTCTTTTAATTTCGTTTTAGTTTCTTTTAGATAGAAGTATAATTTACAAACCAACTGACATTTATTTTAGTCTAATCTGAACAAAGAACAATCGTTAAAAACAATAAAATTGCTTTGTTCTAATTATATCATAGAGTTCTTGCAAATGCTCCTAGTTTTGTGGCATTAAAGACGAAAACCAAAGCTGATATAAGAAGACAAAATGTAAAATGATACCCCGAGTCTTTATCATACAAATGTCAAGCAATCTCGTTTCTAACAACCATGCTGATTCTAGAATATCAAATGTCTTGTTAAAGGTTACGTATATAAAAGCTTTTTAGGCTAACTTAAAGAGAAAACAGCATTTTATCTCGTTTCATAATATGTCTTGTTCTACCAAAGTACGAGAATTAAGATTGTATTCAACTCCATTATCATTTTGTTTTACAGTTAATTATTTGTTAATGTTTAATGTTCATTTTATAAAATGCTGCTAAATAACCTTAAACAGCACATTATGTATACATTGTATTACTATCTTAATATAATTTCAAAAGACAGCTCATTTTTATTTCTTGTATTCTTTATTTTCTTTTTCATTGTTATGTCTTGCTGCTACTTTACAAAAGAATGTGTCGAAATAAATTGCCTGGACTTGTTGTTTAAGCGTCTGAAAATGCAAGTGGTTGTTTTATTTCAAAATAGCATAGACATAAAGGTTTCGTTCATTTAGCGCCGTTGGTTTCGGAATGCATGACTTAGGAGTATGAACTATTCACAAAATCTATGCAATACATTTATAAAGATTTTTTCCAAGTAATTATAAAGAAAAAACCAAATTAATATTATCAAAATAAATACAATATTTAATTGACAGTTAATTTACTGTACAAGCCTTGTGACAAATCATTTTGTGTTGAATTTAATTTCAGCAAAAATGGGATTTGTAAATCGACTTTGTCGTTTTATTCTGTCATCGAATCATTAACTGAAATAACATCTGATAGATGGACTTTTGTCACAACTAATAAATACAAAAAATGAACATTTATTAGCATAACTATACAATTTGTACATTAAAGTCATTTGCCTTTCAGGCAGATATGATAAATGTTGTCGTCTGCACCGTATAATGATCAATTATTTTATGTAATCTAAATAATATTAAGATATTTCAATATTTGAAGTAACATGAACGAAATACCACAATTAAAGTCACTAATATTGATTACACGAAATATTTGTGTTACTATATAATAACACAATATAAATATCAAAAACACACGTAAGCCCAATTAAACAATGTCACAATAACTTACCCTGAGCTCTGCTCAAGCCTTAATTTTAAAATCCAAGTCAATCCATGGTACATGTATATGCTCAAACATACTTTCAGAAATTGTTAGTTCCTATTAAGTATAATTCAGTTGTGTGTTTACATTTTAAAGCAGAATTTATATCACAAAAAATTCAAACAAACTGTTACATATACACTTAAAACAATCAAGAGCAATAGCAAAGTTTGATTGTCAATTTGGACTTATACTCTAAAATATTTATTTCAATTTTCAAGTATTTGTATATAAATACTGTCAATACGATTTAATCATATTGTTATAATTTAGCGCACATATGTTACTGAAGTTATGACATTTCAAACAAATGGACGCCCCTTTTCTTTAGAATTAATGAAAAAGAGAACAATTTAGGAATCCTCCTCGTCGATGTGGTTATTTGCACAGTGCTCCTTCAAGGGTATGGCTGTGGTATCATCAATAGACATTCGTGTGTGATTCGTCATTGTCTCCTTGTTGTGAAATTCAGGGGAAGAATCGTTACCAAACTTAACATGTAACGCTTCAAAACAAGCTTTTCGTATTTGGCGATCCATCACACCGTAAATAACCGGGTTAAAACAGTTTGCGACAGCAAAGAATACGGTAATTGCAACGTAGAAATCAGCGTCTAGAGACAGTTTTTTGTCAATTGCTCGTACAATTCCATACGGAATATATCCAATCATTATAAGCAGAAATACAAGTCCAAACATTTTCGTAATCTGAATTTCACGCTTAAGCCATTCTTTCTGCCTGTATGCCCGAAATGCTTGAGAAGATTGGTGTACTTTGATGAAAATCGCTATATAACATATAATTAGAATTATGGATGGTATCATCATAAGGAATACACTAACAAGCAGCGTGAATGGACCGTAATCCTTTTTTACAATACATCTGAGCAGTTTTGGCTCATAGTATGCCATGTTGCCGAGCGACGGCTGGCATAGAAACAGAAGTGGTACTACTCTGCAGAAAACCAGCAAAAATATAGTGTATCCCTTTTTAGAAATTTTCTTATAAAAGTTATTGAAAACGACCACTACTAACCTATGGATTGCAATGAGTCCAGTATGCCAAAGTGACGAACCCATCAAAATTACGGTAAAGTGTGTCGACAATTCACATCCAAGCAGTCCTGTTGGCCACTTTCCTATCATATATGATGATGTTACTAATGTATTGTTTAAGCTTAGATTTAATATGTCATTAATACATAAACTTACAACAAATATATGAATGATATTTGTTATATCTTTTCTCCGGAGAACAACAATCATCACAAGTATGTTTCCAAATAAGCCTAGAAGTAGCGCAATGAGCATAATCCCAGCACCTATATACATCGCTGGTAATGACGGTCCCAGCCTGCCGCCTACAGTAAAATTTGTCGCATTTCCAGTCATGTTTCCTTGATGTGGTTCCATATTTTTTCTACTTTCAAAGAATTTGTTAAATTAAGAATGTATTATTTATATTTTGTTTCTTTCATTTAAACGAATTATTTTGTTGTTTTTTTAAATATCAATTTATTTAAAACATGCAATAATATTAGTATTTAAATCCATTTTCCTCTCCTAACAAATTAGAATAATTTCCTTGCGCTTCTACAGAAGTAGCAGTTTATTTGTGCAAGATCTCCCAATAATCTTTTTTCCAACCTTACGCATTTGATCACTGGTGTTTAACTTAAATGAACACGAAAATGTTTCCTGTGAGAAGTCGTTTCCCGCGGATCACTTCCTGTCAAGGAGTTAATGCGTCTTCTTTAGAGAGAGTATCTGTATATGGTGACACGAGATTGGAGAATGGCGCTGTAGAGCTGAGAACTGCCAGTATAATTCCCTCGATCAATGACGTGAGAAACGTCCAGCCTGTAAATATATGATCAGAATTATCTATACATTGAAGTTAATTCATTGGAAAACAAGCACAGGAACGGTAATAAATTATTGCTTTTTTTATTTTCGCCTTTCAAGTGAAAAAAAATCATAAAAAATATTAAATTAAATAAAAATGAAACAGTTTTTCTAAATTTAAAAAGAAATATCAAAGCGCTAACGAACGTATCGTAATTCTATGTCCGCATGGTTACATTTGTTTATAAATATTCCAAAAATAAATAAATAAATAAATAGATAAATAAATAGATAAATAAATAAATAATAAAAAAATGATCATGTTAAATATCATCAGACAATATACATTGTACTTGCTACTTGTAATTTGAGACTGTTACTGTCTAATGAACAGATATCAAGATATGAAACGATTCTGGCAGAACTATGGTGCTGTTGCCATTTTTTTTATCTGCATGGAACAACAAATCTGCCATTAAGTGTAAATTTTTTTCTAATACATTTTAAAATTTTACGCCGTTATTTCAAGTTTGTATTTCAAAGTGTACTCATAGAAAAATCGTGTAAAATTATTAAATTTTTAAGATGTTTAAGCAATGCTCCATAGTTTTGTTTATGTCTTAATTACGCAAAAAAAAACCCACAGAATTATTTGTTCAAAGTCAATTATATCACAAAGCTGAGTAATGCAGGCATCGCTTATGTTATGAAATAAATGCCACGATGATTCTTAATAAAATTATATTAACAAATTGCTATTAAAATATTTGTAAGGAACACGAAATATAAGAGATGAATAATTCTACTATCGTTGAACCCCAGCTTGATTGTTGCACATTGGTCTTCCCGCAAACAATAATATAAGTTGTATTCTTAATGAACTAATATCAGATGTTTTCGAGCAAATTGTGAGTTGATATGGAATAAATTTCCTTATTGCTGAACTGTTTGAGACAGTTTAAAACTTGTAGATGAACATATAAGTTTATTGAATGTTAAAGTGTATTCTGCTAATTATATTATAAAAGTGATCCTTTGCATATGTAAGTTTTAATATGTTATTATGAAAACTTCAAGTCTAAGTATTTATAACAAAATGTATTATTAAATGTTAATGTCGGTTAGATCATTTTTCTTCTAAGTGTGTTGAAACTATCTCGTTGTTACAAAGAGAGAGTATATTTGTACTTAAATAGTGAATAATAAGTCTTTTAACGGTGCCAATAGAAATAAGGAGGGCACTATTCGCCAAGAAGTGATATAAATCAGCCAACAAAATAATATTTAACACGACCAACTTATGTTAGATTTAGACAGATGCAGTCAAACCGAGACTGCAATTTTTGTGTTATTTTGTTGTTTACAATTCTTCCGAGGGATCTCCCCATTACCAGAAATTAGAATATGTACATGTTGATGACAGAAACATCATAGAAACACCATATGCGAAACACGATGCTTTCTACTGTGAAAAAACAACAAAAACAACAACAAACAGGATTAAAGCGCAAAACTCAAATTTGAACTTTATAAAAACTTAACCAGTAAAGTGTCTTTCTTTATTTAATAGTTGCAAATTTGTATTATTGCATTTTCTTAGCACAAACGATAATTTGCATTTGTTCAATTTTGTGTGACACAAATAGACGAACACATGATGTATGATACCAAGTTTTTACTTTTAGTTCGTCTATAAATAAATCTGAAACCGTCATTATTATGAGATTTTTTTGTATTTAGATTTTTTTATTTTCTGATGTATTTGTTCCCTTTCTGTAAAACGAGCTTGATAAATTAAGATACGGTAAAGGGAGCAACCTTTATGACAAATATCTCCAATTTAGCCCAGACTTTACATCATTTGAATAAATCACAGATACATTTAAAGCCAAAAGGAATATTTTGAAACTATTTTCTTCATATTATTGGAAATATACGGAAATCAAAAAACATGACATGTGGACCTAGTTCTTCCATGATTTATTGAGACACAAAGATATATTGTATCCGTCACTTGATGTAATGAAATGGAGAACATCGTTTAATTTGTCATCCACACTGAGAAATAAACCAACAATAACGTGATTTATTACTGTAACTTAGAGAGAATCCTCCGAGTTAATCAGCTTTCTACGAACAAATAAAAATAACACACAAATGTCCGGTGATCAAACCGAATTGATTTAGAATATTGGTTATTTCAAAATCAACGACCCTAACCATCATTTGCAGTCATTAAAAGAAAAAAATATGGCTTTTAAAGCTGTTAAATTTCAGGAGCAAATAGAAAGGCTATCTATCAACATTTATATTGAGCTTCATATCAAATAATTTTGATCGTTTCTTAGCGTGTTTCTAAAATGATATCATAATAAATAATGAACAATGAACCATCTGCTAAAAAACATACCCATTCCGGTAGAGCTATAGAATGTATTTTCTGGAATTAGTTCACTAGAGGAAGAATCAGATCTGTCACACAGGGATTGCCGGTTCGATCCTCGGACGAGTCAAAATGTGTCCTTAATAATTGAACCAAAACACTATGGTTAGTTGTTAGATATACACGATAGCCAGGAGGTGTAATGAACGCTGACATGACAAAACATGTTGAAATTGACGTACCAGCCACACACACTAATGTCAATCTACAAGTCATATGATAAGGCCTTCTTATAGATTGATTATTGCTTAATTCTAAGCGATTTACAAAAATCGGTTAGTAGGTGAACGCACGCATGTAGCATGCCCTAAAATATCAATTAATGTAAAAGGCAATAGACATATTGATTTCAAACTCGAGAGATAAAAAAAAATTATTGTCTTATTTAGTCTTTTGACTAAAGGTGTTATTAGAATGAATTGTGTTTCATTTTTTTGAAATTATATAATTTGAAAATTTGCGTAACTATCAAGGTCCTCAAACGACGTCAGTTACGTGTATACAACTTTTGTGTTATACTTAAAAAAACTTGAGAAAATGTTTATACTATAAAACGTTAATAAAGTTATGCACTTATGTAAAATGAGAGAAAAACATAATCCTAAAGCCACAAAAAGTATTTCTATCTTTTGCTTATTTTTCATGAACGATCTTCATTTGCACAGCTGAGATTAAATCTCAAATAAGTCGTTGCTAGGATAGCATACATAAATAAAGCTCATATCTCTCAATTTCATAATTCCAATAGTGTATTTCATTTGGTATCGCATTGCTGTGTTTACTTTGGTCTCAACATGATTCCGATGTTTCATAATTTATTAAAATCTGTATACAACATTGATTTAGCATTGATTGCTCTCCAACAAAATAATTGGGTAAATGTAAAATGTTCTGTTGTGGGATTTAAGATATTATATTTATTGAACATTAAAGTGTATTATAAGAATAACATAATGTGTTTGTAAAGCTTTGATATGCATAACTTGTCAATTAAAGCGTACAATTAAAAACGTCCAATACATTTGCTTCGGCTTGATATCTCACAGACGGATAATTGGTTAAGAAGACAGGTTGCATGAAAGTTTTCCAAAAATTTGTCGTATTGCTGATTGCACAGGCTAATTAGTCATACATGCTATATTCAAAAAGAATGACAAGTCAACATGTATATACATATATTAGGGTTTTTATTTCTTAATGTGCACTATGGAACATGACATGATTTATGAGTATTATAGTGCAGGATGCATATGGACTGACCTTATGTCAGGATGATTAATATATGTAACTCTAAAACGTGTGTATTTATATACATTATAAAATGTCCTTAGGACAGGTTGATATTATATATACTATTCTCAAATGTCAGAGGGGGAGTTCGACTTTGGTATTCCACTCGTTCACTTGTGTGTTTGTATTTGTATATTAAAAGTATGTAACATCCGTGAGTTCTTCCTCCGTTATACGACAACGGTTGATTTGGCGCCTAAGACCAGCGATGTCGAAGCGACGATTTTGCACAGCGGGACACAACGAAGTACCTGAAATAGAAAATTAAAGGTGAGTGATCGTTTATATACCTGTAGTTTGCTAATTTTGAAGATGTCAGATCAAGATATAGCTACAATTTTTGAAAATTTGTCAGATAAATTGAACAATATTTCAACTATCATAGGTACACAGGGTTTATCAGAAATAGTACAAAATTTTGATGGAAATTCTAAATATTTTAATGACTGGATAAAATCTATAGAAAAATATGCTGTTTTAAAAGGTTTGGATGATAATAAAATAAAATTAGTCGCATTTCAATCAAGTAAAGGGACTGTAAGCGATTTTATATGTAGATATTTGCGTGATAATCATCGTAATTCGTGGGAACAATTAAAAGAAGAAATAAGTACTAGATTTGGGGAAATTAAAGATTTACATCATGAATTTTATCTTTTGAGAAATTTAAAACAAGATTTGGGAGAAAGTGTTCAAATTTTTGGGGAAAAATTTATTAATTGTGCTGAAACCGCTTATGAAAATTATAAACTAGGAGATAATAGTTTAATTGAACTTCAGTTAGTAGAATTGTTTACGGATAATTTAGCGCATAATTATTTAAAACTTAAACTTATGAGAGAAAAGCCAAAAACTTTACAAGAAGCAATTACTTGCGCAATGAATGAACAGAATTTCAGAGCTAGATTTTCTGCCAGAGTAAAATTTTCTAATTCTCAAAATCACGCAAAATACAATAATTACAGAGCAAATAATTCTAATCATTATTATACAAGAAATTTTTGCGTGTACTGTAAGAGACCAGGTCACCATGTGCGTAGTTGTAGATTTAGGAAAAATGAAATATATTCTGTATTTCACCGACAAAATTTTTCACGATTTAGGAAAAATAATAGCAATAATAGTTTGAAATCAAAGATTAAGTGCTGGAAATGTAATAATTTTGGTCATATTATGCGTGAATGTCGTAAACAAAATTTTTACGACAGAAACAAGATAAATTTTCAGGAAAACTAGCAAGTTCCTGTCACAAAGGGGTCATTGACAGGAACGATAAAATACCAAAATTTAGTATAGCATTAGCTGGAAGCCCTAATTCGTGTTTGATTAAAATAGAAAACTATAAATACAGATCGTTAGTATGTTACTTTAACATATTATTTTTGTATTTTTTTTGCATAAAGATTAATCGAACATTTAACAATAATTATTATTTTACTTATTCAAAACTTTTAAAACTAATATCAAAAGTAAACTTACCTGTGCTACATTGTATCTATCCAAATTTTTCTATTAAAATGAATTCAAACAAAAAGGTTACGCACGATATACAATTGACCAATCAGAGATTATATGACTTAAGGTGATTTTTTCTTTTAAAAATAAACTAATAAAAAGTCATTAGATAACATCTCTGACCGGACATCTCTGACCGGATATTACCTTCGGCGATTTTTCTTTGAGAATAAAGTAACAAAAGGTTGATGTAAAACATCCTTACCTTAGGGGTAAAACAGATGTCAAGTTGATTTTAGATTTTTTTTTAATTTGTTACAACGAGTTTGAAATATTTGATAGTAACCTTGTTTAAAACTTTTTTTTTTAAATATTTTTTTTATGTAAGAAAAGGAGGATATTTGTCGTATTGCTGATTGCACAGGCTAATTAGTCATACATGCTATATTCAAAAAGAATGACAAGTCAACATGTATATACATATATTAGGGTTTTTATTTCTTAATGTGCACTATGGAACATGACATGATTTATGAGTATTATAGTGCAGGATGCATATGGACTGACCTTATGTCAGGATGATTAATATATGTAACTCTAAAACGTGTGTATTTATATACATTATAAAATGTCCTTAGGACAGGTTGATATTATATATACTATTCTCAAATGTCAGAGGGGGAGTTCGACTTTGGTATTCCACTCGTTCACTTGTGTGTTTGTATTTGTATATTAAAAGTATGTAACATCCGTGAGTTCTTTCTCCGTTATACGACAAATTCCCGAAAATATCGCAGAAATATTTTCTCATCTCCATTCATTATTTAAACGTAGGAATATAAATAGCTTTGAATATTGCATTGTATCAGTCTGTCCAGAGTAGCAATCATAAAATATCGCAAATACGATTCCTTTTCAAAATGCCATTTTATTTATTTATTTCCGCCCATTGTTTTCTCGTTTAGGAACACGCTTTCCTTAGCTTGGGGACCATACGCCGCTTTTCACATAATGTCACAAAAGTGTCACATTGAAGGTTCCATGAACGTACTTGCGGATGTTTCTGAATTAAACATTTCTCTATATTCGTATTTAAATGTTGAATTCTGTTTATGCCGGTGCTATGGTGTGTGGACAGTAACTTGCACTTTCCATTACCGTCCATGAATAGGCTCAATCAGACCGAGTCTGCATCATTTTTAATTTTGTCCCGTTGGGCGTTTTTTAGGGATTTCGTTTTCTCTATGAGGGGTCAACACTGGGAATTTTTTTATCAACCACAGAATTGTTAATCTACATATAAGTTTGATTTTGTGTAGGATCAATTGTAGGTTTACTTACATATTAATATCTAATATTCGTGATTTACATTGTTATACCATGATTTCTGCATATATCCTTAAAACAGATACATACATGTATTGTATTCCGCATTAATAAGTATTTGGCTGGAAGTATATGTATAATCAAATTGTAAATTGTTTTGAAATCTTATTTATACGACATGAATTAACAATAGATAATCAGTACAGACTAAACATGCATAAATCATTTTAAATAGAATGAAATATTTGATAGAAAAAGACGAAATTATGGTAGTGTAGCTTTTAATGAAGACTTTATGTTATCGGTATATTGCAAAACATTTTGATTGGTGAAATATGCCAGTAAAGGGAATATCGTTTGAAATATATAAAACTTATATTGTTTTTAAACATCTAAATAACGGTATGATGTTTTTGAGACATTCAGGAAGCATTTTCTGTCAAATAAATGCTGATTTCATATTCATGCTATAGTGTTGCATCAAGATTACAGTAATGTTCTTACATAGTAACAAATATGTCCTTTCACGATAACGATCGAAATAGGAGCTGGTGCTTTTCATCAGGCAGAGATATAAACAGTGGACACCGAGCAATTTCCATTCTCCCTGTGTAATAAAAACTAAAAATAACTTGATTAAAAGCCGGAAGAATAGCTGTCTAATTTATCAGCTAGTACAAATAAATGACTTGCCCAAAGAAATAGCTTAAAGTAGGAGAAAGCGTTATAAGTTATTTCGCTATTGATTTCCCCTAAAATGCAAAATTTTTTGTTCTCTTTTTGTCTTCTAAAAATATTTTTGCCTTATAATACAGGTGAATACACATACAAATGCGTTAATGATAAACAAGAAATATACGTTCTGCGTACATAAAATGTGTCAAATTCCCTAATACATAGAAACATAAAATCTACAGTACTGGTTATATCTGTAATAATAAACCAATACAGAATCTTTCAACTCGGAGAAATCCCATTAACTCACAAGTGTTTACCATTCACGGGTAATTGATTGAAAGCAAAGATAATGTTAACAGTTCATGTCTCATTTCTACGCAGAAAGATATATTTACCAATGTTCAAATGTTCCCTGCTATTTAAACAAGTAATTTTTTAACGCAAGCACTGCAAGTTGTTAAAATGCTGAGCATATCATCTGATATATACTGAAATGTTTCGAATACAGCTTTCATTTTCCTAAAATCTAAAAAACTAAACCCCGCAAAACTTATAAACATCCTTGAATTTTTTTAAATGAATATGACTAAAATTAATTTTACACTCATTGATATTGATCGTATTATTTCTTCATATTTACTGAAATTAAATATTCAAATCAAACATTTAATCGTTTAAATAACATCAACTCTTTAACGGAATCTCGGATATCACAATGAAAATGCATTGTAACGTTTTCTATTTTATTTGAACATGTGTGTGGTCTATTTTGGTTTAATATTATTGTTAATTGATTCAGAAAATGCCATAAAAACCGGGATCGGAAATTTAAATCAGGTTTGAGAAATAAAGAATCGACATCTCTTTCTTTTTTATGATTAAAATAATCGCAACTGCAGACAATGTTATGCATGTTTAATGTTTAATACAATTTACGTACAAATATGCTGTCACTTTATATTTCTGGTACTGCATTGGCAAATATATTAAAATTGTCAGCATTTATTAGCATAGAAACGGTGCTCTCACATCGAAACATCTTCTCCATTATACATGGTGTATATATATTACCATTTTATGTTATCACAAATGACAAACTAGCAAATGTGTCAAAGAATTGACTACCTTTTCCATGTGATTTGAATATTTGAATAGCAATAGCACACTTATATTCGAATGAGTCTCCCGATTAATTATGTATCACATTTACTCACATGGAATTATGCATAACGACGAAAAATTAATTTTGAATCAATTCAATTAATTGATCTTACTTTTTTCTTTAGTAACGACAGTACTTACTAAAGAGTGCTCTCAAGTAAGTCTAATGGAAGTTCATATTCAAAGAATAATAATTGTATGCAACAGTCTTACGTATGTTCAACAACTTAAAGACAACAAGATCATCATTGTATTTAAATGTTTCCTTGTACATCATAATTATCCAATAATTCAATTTCTATACAGACAATGACGTTGCTAGGAAATATTGCTTGAACTGCATCATTCGTAACTGTTCGTGAACAATAAAATCCCCCGACATCTTGCTTTGTTTACACTGTCCTTGGGTGTGCTTCTATTGTGTTTTGCGTTTAAGCCACTACTTTGTTTTAACAAGGAACATTGTAACTGATATTGGTTATCTAGAATGCTAACTTTGTATCAATATGTAGAAACCTTGGATTGAGTGTTCGTTACAAAATTCATCTTATTTTTAATTAACAATTTATTGTTTAGACAATCATGAAATCACAAACTGCTGTACACCAGTGATATAAAGTACATGTTTCGTTTTTGAAAAAAATGATACACTATTTAATAGAATTAAATATTTCACACAATAAAACGAATAAATTTTATTTATACATTGTTGCGATTTCAAAAAGTTTTATTTTCATTGAATTCTTAGCCTCAAATATTACCCGGCTATTTCATCAAACATGAAAATTTAATCTAGAAAGTTAAGCAAAAATGTAATTGACGACGATAATCGTGAAAGTTTGCATTTATCAATATGATAAAAATTGTAGAAGGAGGGAAATTATAAAATGGTAATTTTTACTGTTAATTATCAGATATAAATCAGTAATCTACACAATCATCAAAAAATAAATACATAAGGGCGGTTACCATTTTCGAATAATTCGTTTAATTGGTATTCCTTGCCGTATTGTGTGAAACATCTTAGTACATTGACTAGTAAATATGAGGCATCTATATAATGACACACAAAAATATATTACTTCATAATTTAGTGTCATGATAAACACAAGCTTTGATAGCAAATGAATATAATTTGTGACACAATGAGTAAAATCACTAACAGACAATAACGGTGTACGTCACCAGTGTTTATATGATGAATACATCTTCTGTCACAATATAATTGTTTCTTGTATTCTTCCTGAGTTTAGGTAATTTTCAAACATGTTTTATTTCAATCAAACACATGTATGCAAAAAGAATTAAGTAGAAAGCTACAAGCTTTTTTAGAAACTACCTCCTTAGAATGAGCCAATTTTCATCAATGATAACATTTATATATACGCAAAATAATGTATGCTTGTGAAGTATAAACATCTTGAAACTAAGTGATCTCTCGGAAACATTAATCACAACAAAAGTACATGAACATTTCAGACTCGGTTTGATTGAGTCTGAACATAAGGGATAATGAATAAGTGCAACATCCGTTAAGCCCTCTAGCACCGGCTTGAGCCGAACTCAGTACTCGACACTTAATAGTGCTGGCATCAATGATTATAAATGACCAGAAAAATAAAACAACACTGAAGTGAAGTACGGGGCAACTTTTTACAGCTGCCACACGGCACTTGACACCTGCTGTTGTGTAGTATAAAAATCTGGAAACTTAGAGATTCCTCGGAAGCATTAATAACAACAAAATTACATGATAATTGCAGATTTGTTTTGATTGAGTCTGTACGTGAGGGATAATAAATAAGTGCGACATCCCTCAAGCCCCCCTAGCACCGGCTTAAGTGGTACTCAATTCTCAACACTTAATAGTGCGAGCATCGATGATCCCGAAGGACCAGAAAAAAATATAACAACACTGAAGTGAAGTGCAGTGCAACTTCTTACAGCTGCCACACGGCACTTGACGCCTGCTGTATAAATTCTAGAACCTAAGTGATCCCTCGAAAGCGTAAATCATTATTATGAAGTCAATATATATATATATATATATATATATATATATATATATATATATATATATATATATATATATATATATATATACATATATATATATATATATATATATATATATATATATATATATATATATATATATATAAAATAAATAAAGAAATTAAGATAAACATTAATTGTACATTGAAGGAAAAAAAGGAAATTGATAAATTTTGTATGCAAAAAAGGAAAAGGAAAGAAACCCAAAGAAATCGGTAGAGAATTAGAGAGAGAGGATAATCCTTCTTAATAACGACATCATATAGAAACATTCTTATTTATTGAAAACAAATAATCCAAAAGAATCTGTATTATCAGATCTAACTTACTAAAGCATGAGTAAAACTGTTAAAAGTCCAAACTTTTTATGTCGTTTAATTGTTGTATCAAGTAAGTGGTGCAGATTGTTTATAAATAAAGCTACAAAAATAATGTATTATTGGAAGTCACCGGAGAATCTGCTTCCTCATATCCTTTGTTCTGTAAAACGCAGTTTTATAAAAGCTCTTTTAAGAACTAACAAATGTATCACTAAACTGGAACAAATGTTTTCTTTTAATCGTAAAGACAAAAAAGAATAAGCAGTTTCTGACAAAGCAGACAGAGAATTGACTCTATTCTGATACAACAAGAGAAATAAAACACATTTTTATTGAAATATCAAGTTATGTATAACCTGCTTCGTAAAATATTTACACAAAAATAGCCAATATAAAATTATTGAAGTGTTGTATATATCTGCGAAATGTTCTTACTATATTTCATGCACGATTGATGTATGAAGGCTATTTGTTTAATGTACTATGTTATCATGGTATTACGCCTATTACAAATATTAAAGTAGAAAAGATCTTTCAAAGGCAAGAATTCCTTGAAATCTTAGTTAAAGTATATTTATACTATGGGAGGGAAACTTTAACGTATGTATTTATCAAATACAGGAGCGTATGGTATAAAAGCATCTTTGTCACATAACTATGTTTTAAATAGGTCGTTTGAGTGTTCAATGCAACTGTGGTTTATCACTTCATGTCATTCAATTCAATGTTTGATCCATGATAACTTATATGAACAGATGCGGGTTACTGTGCGTAGGTGTGAAATTATAAATAGCTGTCATTGTCGAATGTATTTCATATAAATTGAAATTCTGTAAAATGCATGTTCTGATTAGAAACATTACATCTTGAAACATATCGGCTAGACTTAAAGTAAAAATAGATAAATAGAATAATAAAAAAACGAATTTGATATTATTGTTAAATTGATATCTGAACTTTAAGATTTTAAATCTTTATTAAGTTTTATTGTATCATTTTATGAGTAAATATCATATCATTTCAAAACATTGATTTCATTATTAATTGCATTCATAAAAAGGACAACTTTTATATGTCCGATTCTGTTTTATTTATTTACCAGGGAAGATATATTGTTTCCGTCAACTGAAGTAATTGAACGGAGAACATCGTTCAATTTATCATCCATTCTTAGAAAAAGAAAAACAAACAAGAACAATAATTCATTGTTGTAACTTAGAGAGATTCTTTCCAGTAAATCAGCTTCTTCAGTAAATGAATATCCAGGCTTAAAGCTAAATTGACTGAAACAAAAGATAATTGTATTTTTTCATGTTTCTATGACGTATTTACATATCTTAACTTGATAAAATAGTAAAAACATGAAAGTGTTTTGAATGAAATATTTAGGTTGTATGTCTATTTATTTAATAAACAGATCTTTATCACTGCTTTGAGTGTTTCATTCCGATGGAGATGACGAAAAAGACCAGATTTGACTTAACTCTCTTCTTACGTTTTTCCGTTACTAACACATTCAGTAACATTGCTGTTATGAACAATATATATTTGTTAATTGATGTGTATGTGCTGTTAAATGATATTTGCTTTGTTATTGCTTTGTTATTGCACTTTAAAAGCTTAAAACAAAACTTAATGAGGAGAAAAATACAAACTCCTTTGAAGACAGGTGTACACTTTTCCCCGCGGAACGTATAGTCTTGCGTATATTTTGACTGTTTGAAAGCTGTGGTTTTAACCACGAGACCTCATTATTTAAAATTTAGATGTAATATTTTCTTGCAAACAAGTCAGGAAGGAAACATGTGAAAACTTTTCTTTTATACCTTTGCTATTAAGTACGTTGTGACTTTCCAAGGGATCTTCTGAAAAAGGTCGCATATGACAGGGAGTCCTTAAATACAGTCTCAAAGAAAATTAAATTTAAATATCATCTATATACCATTGTGACTTGAAGATCCTGTATGTTTTGTGATTGATGTTGTTACTGTGTGTATATCACACTTGCAAAAATATATATGAATATAATTATGCAAATCAAACAATTTACAAACATCAAAGAATATGTAAAATGTGTACTGCAAATATTTGTGCTAATAATATTTAATCAATAAATTACATGAATTGATTTCTTATTGGAAAATTTGATTTAGAATTTATAACAAAAAAGTTCTAATTACCTCCCTTTAATGGCCTTTATTTACATGAAATGTTAAATTTGGTGATATCTTTATAAATAATGCTTATTTGAACTTACAATATTGACAATTTTTTAAATGAGCATCATATTTATGAAATAAAACCATGAAAAAATTGTGTTACAGGATCGTTAAACATATTCATATCCAAAGCTTTTTCTGGTTTGGTATCAATATCTTTTCCGTATTAATTATGCAGCCATAGAAAGGTAAATTAAAAAAATGCTGCCTAAAAAATCTTCCGTGGGCACTTTATAATTAATTAAAAAAAAATCTAACACAAGAATTAACCCAGTTTACTCAGGCCATTATGTAAATGACACACACATCTATTACATCATGATCCCATGAACAGACGCTACGTCACTTGATACCTGCATGTATACATATTAACTGTGTTATCGAGATAGAAGTGTGTAGACTTTGTTTGCTACTGGATTATAATTGGACTTAATTATTTTGGCCCTCTGGGTGTTATAATATGTATTATTTATCTGATGAACGGACAATTAAAAGGTGCGAAAGTCGTTTAAAACATTGCATTGGGACCAGACAATTAGGGTCGCTTGTCACATATGACAGTGAGTCGTTAAATTCAGACCATTTATATAGGAGTCGTTTAAATCCGGGGGTCGATTAGGCAGTCTCGACTGTAAAATATATCTTTAAATTACTTTTAAGTAAAATCCAAGTGAATTACGTTAAAACTGATAGTTCAATACGTCCACTTCGCCGTGTTTCATTCAACAAATGAAGTTCAAATGTGAAATTTGTTCCAAACAAGTGCAATTGATATTATGTACAAACATTACTTCTTTTAAACTTAAACAAATGGATCACCACTGCAATTATACTTACAATAAATCCCAGTTTTCACTTAAAATAATAAATCAAACTTTTGATATCAATTCGTCAAAAGGCATTGTACTTTACGTTACATTTATTTACATTGAGACCAATTTATGTGTACATTCAGTTATACAGTCACAGACAATGAATTGGGTCTGCTACTTATCATTTTTTTTTCCATTTTTTCGAAAGATCCGCAATTTTATGCTACCATTGAGATGTTGTATTGAAAAGAGTTTTAAACATGCGACAGGCAAATACATAAATTACTTTTTTCATCGCTCTTGCTAAGAAATACCGAACGTAAAATACACTTCTTATGAAATAAAAGTACAAAGCAATTCATAGTTCAGAGAATGTGTTTTTCTAATTAAATGCTAGATATTTTACCCCCGTCTGCATTGTAAATGTTGCCATAAAACCATTTGTGTATTTCATGCAACTTTAGCTTATGCATTACAAAACAGTGTTGTAGATAAGAAACAAAATCAAACAATATTAAAATTTGACGCCAGTTGTTAACTATACTATTTTTCATATAGTGTTTGCCTATGCTGTTCGATTTACAAACTTCTTCTCCCTTTCTTGTTGATATTTGTTTCATATTTTTTACAGCCAAAAATGTTGACAATAGGGTTAAAATAGTGACAATGCTAAAAGCTATAGATACACCCACTTCGGTAATTCAAATCATTAGACTTCTTAAATCTCATTTTGTGTAAGATTCAGATACATCATTATTTGCTATGATCAATTCACAAAACAACAAAAGATAAAAGCATTATATTTAATACAAAATACCCTCAAAAGGAAAAGTTAAATTTATACTTGAATGATATATTGACATTGAAACATATTTGTTCAGATAAAAAATCACATAAATAAAAGATAGATAAATAAGATAGATAACAAAAGAACACAATTCAATAAAAAGATTGTCACTGAAATAAAAGATAATGATTAACAATTGGTTCACAAATATTCCGTTTGGTATCAGACAATTATCTTACGTACTGTAAAAATAGCAATTTATTAGAGAGATATCTTTGAAATAATCTCCTTTAACAATAGATCACTGACAAGAACAAAAGCTAGTGAGACGCCGAGTTAGTTATTGATGCTCTGTCATGACGTGTTCTCTTCCGAACAAATACTTTAGAATCCAGGGAAATAGCGTTGAAACAGTTTAATTGCGTGACACAGTGTTTACTGTTCCATTCTTTTCGTGTTTTTTTTCTTTATACTCATGTTCAGGTAGAGTATGTCAAAAAGAAAATGATAATTGTGTACGTAAATATTTGAAGAATAAATTTATTTTTGCAGACATAAGAGAATTCTTAAGCATGATTAATGTCATAAATGTTTTGCCTGCTCTTCAAAGTTTCATTTAAGTTCAAGTTTTCATATGAGCGAGGCGATAACCTTAAGAAAAACAATTACGTAACTGGATGGAACTTTTCTATCTATGATTGACAGTATCATTAAAGAAACTGTATTCTTTTCAAAAAGGTACATTTTGTAGTTAAAAAGAATTTGAAAAAACTGGTTTATCTCATCTCTTCTCTGGCTGTAATTTATGAATATATTCAATGTCATGCACTGAACATCTTTTGTTACATGAAATGTTTCAGTCAGTAGATAAGTATTCAAGACACATCTGAATATGTTCAACGTTTGCTTTAAAGTAAAAAGCTGTGTAATTCTATTCATGCTACAGATAAATGTAGAGTCTAAAACTTTTTGCTGACAAAAAAAAAAAAAAAGACTTTGAAAGAGAAATACAGCAGCTTAAAATTGATTTGATAACAGGATTATGAAGTGCAAAATATGTTGAAGGGACTTTAGTTGAAAATATGATAGTTATTATTACAATAGTTCTAAACCTAAGAAACCACAATCGGCACCTTTGTTTTATTCAATGATAGTGACGAAGTACTTTTACCTCAAATTGAATCAATGTGTTTTATACTCAATTGAAACAAAATAGAATATTGAATGAAAATGTAGATTAAATGCATAAGATATAGTTATACGATCGTCAATAACTAAATTACCATCATATTGATATTAGTTGATACAATTTATGAAATATAAAAAAATGAAAAAGCTTAGTAGTCTAATTTGTATTTGCTTAAAGCTGTTATTTATGATTTTGCCTAAAGCTGTTATTTATGATTGTATCATAGTTTGGGGACCTTTCTGGTTAAATCGTATACATATACATGCACAGTCACCCGCACTCCAGAGCATGCCGATTGATTGGCTAATATTTGCTGGGGTTTACTTATTGTGACGGAAGAGAAAGGAAAAGCGATAGAAATGTCATTTTCAAATGCTCGTTCATTGGTTCCTTTTTCTGTGGATTCATAATTATTGTGACAACAGGGAGCGTGATTTTATGTTTGACAATGATACAAATCAGATAGCCACGTGATTCGATGCTCTTTCTATTACTAATTACTAAAGGTGCCTTATTTGAAACCCTTATTGGAAAGTTCTCATTAACTAAACACGGTTTCATTTTAACGTGACGTAGTTGTTACATAGTGTGTGTGAATAATGTCAATATATTAGTAATAACTTTCTAACAATAACTCTTCTTTTTTCACTGTATCTGTTATTAGAATTTTCAATTAGAAATAAGATCATATTGGTGTCATGTCTTCATTAGTTTTGTTGGGAACTATTTATCAAACTGAATAGATGATCAAATTTCTATTTTATTTTGTTTTAAGCATACTTGATTAATGATCAATGTCTTAACATCTTACATTACCTGACAGATCTTATCTTTTATTGGTTTCTATTAATTACCCAGTACTAGTTACTTGTATTTCAAGGTGAAAGGCAAGTAAACAAATGTAGTGCCGTATACACTTACAGAAGAATTAAAGCTTCTCAAATTAGTAATTAAGGCTGGAAGCTGAAAAATAATGAGAAACTTACTGTTATGTTGAAGATTGATCTAAAGTTAGAAAGCAAGATCAAAGTAAAAGTAGAAGGATTAAACGTGATATTCTTCAACCATGTCTACTATACGAATCATAAGAATTTGTGCAGAAAATACTAACATATCTGACAACAGTATGTGTACTGATTAACCAATGCACAGAATGCATTAGCAAAACTTTTGGAACAAAAAGAGATATGAAAAGCATAGGACACCCTATGATGATACACAAATTATAAGGTTTGTCACATTTAACTATGGGAAGAAAAATAGGGGCGAGACAAAAGGTGTGTCAATATATTCACCTTATGCCTAAGACGCACGGCTAAAAAAACGGTATATCGGCCGATGTTCGCCCGGCGACAGTGACGATCGGACGGCAGCAGCTGACAATTTGCCTCATCGGGTTGGCGGAGTTGATTTTTAAGTACAACTTAAACACTACCGACGCCCGGACGATAATTGTTGGGGTCAGTGAGTTAAAGAAATCATCAGGCGGTCACCACCCTGTTAAGCACCTTGTGCCCGGGCGATTGTTTGAATCGGGTGATTATTTTTGATACAAAAACACCAACCGGCAACCGAACAAACACCAGTAAGCGAACGATTATCAATTAGTATCAGGATGATTTATGTACAGACACAGGGCGGTGATCGTTTTGCCGTCCGGCGACTGAGCATCTTCAGTTTGTTGAAATTGCGACTTGAAGTTTTTGTTTTGCCTTAAAAAAATACATTTGTGAGTACCTTTGGATGTAATATGAATTTTCCCATCGTCTACGCGGATTATTATTAAGGCAAAGGCAAAATATATTTTTGCAGCAGCATTACATGACGGGTCAGCACAGATGTTACCGTGTTGGTGAAGTCATTGCTGCGGAGAAGAATTATCTATGTCTCTAATAACTGCCTTCTGTGCTAGCATATTGACAAGAGGCTGGTTTATAACAGAATATCATCAAATGTCAAGCCATTACCGCCCATTTATGAATCTCACAAGCGCCGTCCGGACATCTAAACATTTCACTTATTCGAAAAAAGTACCGTTCGTAAAATGAACACTTATTTTGATACAAACAACATGCTTATGTTACGGTACATTTCAGTAAGCCACATTCAGAAGCTTAGAGAGTTTATGACATTAATTCCAGAAAACACCACTAAGTGTGTAACATAAATTAATTCTATTGTATACTGAAACATTCTTAACAACTTTTTAAGCTCTCTTTGATATAATGCTTCCTGTTGGTGCATTCATTCGTGTTTACATTTAATGTTTTACAGAACGCCGGTAGTTCTACACAGGTGACCGTTTGTGTCTAATTATGTAAAGAGGGGCATCATAGGTCTACTTCCAGTCGCCATATGAGATATACTGTCGTGTAGCAAAAAAACCTAACCAAATAAAATATTTCATGTGTTCAACTAACAGTCATATATTTTTTGTACTTAAAGGTCTACAGTTTCGATTGACCTCTGACACACATATTGTTTTCGTTTTTACCGAATTAACTCTGTCTTTTAGAATATAACGGTTTTTTTTTCAAAACATCATTGTTTAGATTTTTTCTTAATGTGTGCTGGGAGAAATGACCGAAAGTACAGATTAAAATAGCTAGCTTATTAAAGCGTGAAGCACTATTAGCAGATATACTAATTACAAGTATATTTTCCTTCTGCATGTGGTTTTCTATTCATAGTACTATTCAACATGCTCTAGCTCTTTACTCCTTGTACTTGCAAAATGATTTACTGGCATTATGAAAAAGTTATAAGAGAAGAGAAATCAACAATGATAATGCTATAATGCTATGACGTCTTTTTAAAACATTTTATTAAAATACAAACAAGTACACAGAAACACCAATTTCATTGTTCACCCATTGTTCATAATATTTATAACAAAAGCTATTATGAATAGGGAAACTTACGTGTACTTTCTTATATTTGTTTAGTCCATATACTGCAAGTCATTGCAAGTTTGGTATTCTCATTTTATGACGTTTTGTGCCTTGTTTATATAAACAGCAATAAACAATAAATCATTAGAGTTACTAGCTGTACATATTTATGATATCAATGTCTACGTAGACAATTTCTGAGAAAAAAAAAAACTTCAGCATATTTCTTTACAAGTTTTATAAATGTTTACACTCCGATATAACTTGAAATTTAACAAATGAGTTAGACTTTCTTAATAACTTAATCAAGGCAATTTTAACACCTTAGTTACAGAAACATCACTTCCAAGAGCACCTCAGGTTTATATACGAGTAAGTACAATACAACGACGGTAAATCGGAAACATGAATCTTTCAAATACAAGGCAAATCTGTCCGAGAAATTTCTTTAAAACTCTCTGCTTAAACAATGAAGCACTGAATAAACAACCGAGTTAGACAACGCATTACTAATTGTGCATATTCTCTGATCACTTCCTATTTCAAAGCAAAAAATAATCTTAGCCTGCACGACAATTCTTTTTTCTCTCTTTTTTGAACAGTAACAAGTATTATTGATTTTCAATAACTGGGTCAGTTGTTTCAAATGTGTTCTGTACAAACTACATTGTATAATAAAAGGTCATTTCACATATAACAGACACTAATTAGAGTAAGGTGCTGAGGATATACATTTCGTTTTTGTTATCCTTAAAAGGGGGCTGAATATTCATGTTTCTTACCATTATGTTTTCTCAGTAAAATCCATTAATTAGCTTCGACTGTGCTTGTTGAAGATTGTTGATGTAACAGTCGAATGTTATGCTACATTTCTAATTCATGTGTATAATTAATGGTAATATTATAATTGTTTTAACATAAGGCTGTCCTTTAAAATAAATTTAAACCTAGGAAAACGATATATAAAAAAGAACAATATGTTCCGAAGCCATTTTTATCTGACATTTTAAACCGTGTTAAATGTGCACTGAATGTGTAGTAATTATTTAAGGCAAAACTCATTTTTTTGGCAGACAGCTGTGTTTCTTAAACTAGATGGTTATTAATAATTAAAAATAATAAAAAAATTGATAGTACAACAAAATGGCAAAGTATTGAACAAATCAAATAACCTGTGCAAATCTGTACTAGTATTGTTATGTATTTTATGCAAAAATACATTCGTAGATGATTTTGAGCTACACAGAAAAACATTTATCCTGACCTTGTTGTACAGGGATATATTTATCTCGTTTTATAGACATCAGATAATACGACCGAATAGCGATCTTTTCTAGTGATTGGATAAAGAGAAACTGTTGGGCAATCTTCCTCAATTCCCAAATAGATATAGAGTACAAAAAAATCTGGGTCAACCTTAAACTTCTAACATTTTAAAATGATCTATTTATGTACATATTTATGCTATTAATGTCATCATTCTGTTTTTTTTTTGACGAAATTTTGGATTGGACTTTTTTAATTTCAAGTTTAAATATTTGGTTTGGAACAGGTTTCATTATCACTGATGTTTAGACTCAATCAAACCGAGTCTGCAATTTTCATGTAATTGTGCTGATTTTAATGCAAAATATTGGAACAACTTTTGTGTGTCAAACTTTCAAAAGAAATAGTTAATTTCTTTTTAAAACAGACCAATGCAAATGAGTTCTATAAACCTAAATAAAGCTATTTTGGAAATATTTTACAAACAAAAATGGTAAATTGTTGCTTAATTAGAAAAGAAACACATATGCTATATGCATCTCTAATCTTAAACACGTACGTATAGTTCAATCTGTATGTGTTATTATTTATAAATGAAATTATTTGGCCAACATAACACTATTTAAAAAGAAAATCAAAGTTTCAATGTTAGTCAATGCTATATCAGAGTTCACATATTCAGCATACATTTACAAATGTGATAAAAAATAATTATATAAACAGTCTCATGAACTGGTGAGGTCAACACTATATGAAAGTATTAAATGTGAAAAATATTGGGACTTATAAATTATCTACTGTTAAAAATCTCAACTTTGTTTAAACTGTAAGTTATGATATCATACACCTGAGATATATTTTATCAATTATCATATGATATGATTTTTCATGGTCAGTTAATTGGTTTTCAATGCATAGATCCCTGACCTGCCTAATTTTAATTATCGGATTAGTGGATACAATTGGAATTTCACTTCAACACATTTGTGAACAAAAGAGCACATATCAATGTTTATGGTTAAATGTATGGTCATTCAAATAAAAAGTTAAAGTAAGGATCTATCAATAACCCCCATATGACGTAAATATTTATGCGATAACTTCTGTGTTACAGGGTCAGATATACATAACTTTCTACTATAAAAATTGCAATAAAATCGTGCTAATAATTTAACGGATATTCGCACGTGACAGTTTATTAGTTGTTTAATGTAACGATGTGCCACCCTTATTCAAGTAAATTTTTTAATTAAATTGGCGTGGAATAGAACAAAATTGATGTGATATTATGTAGGGAAATGCCGATTTTGGTGTGTTTTTTTTTCTGCAGGCTATTTCAATATGTTATATACTCAATATTACATAAAACACATGGCAGTTGATTGTATTATAGGAAGTAACGTAGCCAATGTGTCCGTATTATAGAACCGATATCATGAAAATCATTATTCATGATATTGTTGTATAGTTTTGTATTGACAGAATAATATAAAATAATGCAATTGTAGAAAAGAACTGACAACTGAAATATAAATATTCAATTATTGAATTCATTTTGTGGCAGCTATGAAAATAAATATATGCGAAAATCCTATATTTTGTACTACATTGTATCTTATATATTATCTTGAAAATTATTAATATCATTGTTATAATGTTAGAGAGCAAATTAAAGTGCTTTGTCTTTTTAACATGCAGGATGAGAGTTAAACGTGTACATAACGTATGCAAATAGATGTGATATATTTGGATCTTTTGAATGCATTTTAATCAAAGATTGCGACTTGAAATACAATAATTATGGTATTGTGTCTTTTTATGATGGTTTGTAGTATTTTCCTACGCCATAAAAGATTGATTTTATGATATTGTCTTTATAGTTTTGCAATTTAAATAATCTTTACTTTAAGACGAGTATTATTCTACAAAAACAAAATAGAAACATTACTATGTTAAAGTTAGACGATCAAATATAAATGATGTTTCGAAATTTGTAAAATATGTCATAAGCAAAACAAAACCCAGGATAGATTGGTGTTTGTGTAAATAGACACATGTCTGTAATTTAAGAATAAAATTCTGAAGAGACCAAAAACTTTAAATTGTAGATTTTAATTACCTTAAATAAAATTTAGACAGACGTTCTTTTGGATAATTTAAAACTGATTAAACATCACTACAGTGTACATTTTCCTTCAATTTATTTGTTCTTTTTAATTTTACAACTGGTTTGACTTCTGTGTATTTGAATCAAGTTTACTCGTGAAAGTTATTTCGTATAAAATATAACAGTTTAACCAGTAATGATAAAATAAATATTGACAAACAAATATGTAAACAAAAATCAACAAGGAAGGGTGGCGATCAAAAAACTCATTCTCAAACATAACCTAGCAACACAGGACCACAGGCAAGGATCCCATAAGGACAACAAACAAAAACAGGAGAGAGGTCACAAGAATGGATAAAGCACGGCCGGGCGCCTCTATATATTACACAAAATAGGAAATCTGTTGTCATTTTATTATTTACATTGTAGCGAAAAGAAACTCAAAGGTTGCAAGTCCTGATATTTCGCGCTTTGATTCCGTTTGATTAATTTCGTTTTACGTTCACATGAAAAAATTAATCCGTTAACACTCTAAAAAGAAGAAAGAAATACATTATTTATTTATAAACATAATAATCAACTTAATCAGCAGTGATTGCCTCTGCTTTCCGAAGCATTTTATATCGACTTGTCTTTAAATTCTTCCAACTTCACTAAGAAAATGAAAAGACACTTATAAACAAGCAAATATCAATTATCATATGAAGATTATTTATCTAACAATAGGAATGTTTTACCTTAAAAACGTACAAGACAAAGCTTTAGGAAACAGACTTTCTCAATAGAGTAATCATTTAACTTAACTCTCCGGGGATGTCAATAACATTTCATTGCTATTTCAATATAATCAAAAATTGTATTTTGTTAAGTGACATACAATATGATTACAATATAATACATAACTCTGTCTATTGTTTAAAATGTATTTAATATATTCATAGAAGAGAACCAAGGGTCGTAACCTTTCTCAGCGTCGCTAGTACTTTGTCTGTCGACGCTAATTCAAAATCATTTGAGGTACGATCACTTGCAAAAAAAGAGTAAATACTGGTTATTAATCGATGAAAGCAAGTTATGTGGATCGAAAACCAAAAAATGTCCAAAGTGTGTTTAAATCGGCATAAAAGACAAACGGACAGACAGACAAGCAAGGAATCTTTTTATTTCCCAACACTTTCACCCTTTACGGAATTAATATTTTGTCGTTGGATGTTTTAAATGTGTTTATTTTTTACACAGCATACAGTATGTTTCTACGGCTGTGCATGACTGTTATTAGAGTTCATATGCTGAAGACTGTTCTGTGCTACACAATGTACGCTATACAATGCTTCATTATAAAGATCTTAATGCAATTTTTTTAAAAGGTGAAGCATCGGACCTGTTTCATTCTTTCTGCGTAATCAAACTACTTGATGACACAAGCAAATTGGATTTATATATACCACAAACATATTGACTACATTGACTAGAACGAAACTGACATTATTCTTCAGTATAATTTCAGTTAACAACAGATAGTTTGAAAGTTTGATTTCATGGCAACCACAAAGTCTAGTTGATGTTATTTTGAACAATATTTTGAACAATAAAGGTATCGCATTATACGTTCAAAGCGATTGCATTGGCGCTTAGTTCAACTTGACTAAGTCCTTTTACACAGCCAAAACTTAATGTACATTAACATTTCTTTGAGAGTTAAATAAAGTAATAGAATTTTGGTACACCATTTAAAGGGAGACTTCAAAACTTGAAGCAGATATAAAAAAAACAATCTTTCCATTGAAATATTACATTACAATTATCAATACAATATTAAAAGAAGACAAAAACACAATAATGATCGTTTACTTCCTTATATTGGTGCGACTATTACAACACCTAGAGACATTAAAAATCGGGTTTATAACATTTCAAAACATTTTCTTCTGACCATGGTGGGTTATTTAGCGAGAAACCAATCTTGTTTGATCTACTTCTTTCTGTAGGCGGATTAAATTTGTAGGAATGGTAAATATTTTATTGTTCTAATGCTGTGACTTTCACTGATTACGATCAACGTTGATTTTCAATCTATTTCAAATTTAAAATGCATATTACTGCAATTATTTAAAGCCTAAAAGATACAAGAAGTATATATCCACGATACAAACGATTTCCATACTTTATATACATAAAGTTTAAAGTTTTCAAAATATTTTTTTTTTGTCCTGACAGCAATTGCATTTTTTCATCATTTTTTTATTTTTATTATCAATCACGACAGGGTGACCTTTCTACTTCTTAACGTACACTACTAAATATAATCATAAGTAAGCTATGTGTTTCATTAAAAACATATGAAAAAGGATAATCCCGACTTGAATTGTGTTAAAATGTACAAGACACTTAATCGCATTTAAACATGAATTAATGTGCTAGAATTGTTACATGTACTCGTATGTATGACATAAAACGTACGTCGGGTTTGATTTTGTTTTCGGAAAAAAAACATGTCATATCATGCCTGTCATGTTCGCATATGCGTTGAATACTACTAATGTCCTGCTTTATCAAATAAAAGGTTTAGTCCGATTAAAAAAAGAAGCAGCATTCATCTTGAATGTGTAATTAACGACCTTCGTTATTTGTTATAATAAGTAGCCCCCCGATAAGCACACAAATATCTCTGAATGGTTTGCAAATTATACAAAATATTGTCTTGCTTAGTATGTCGTATTCGAATAATCGCTAAAACCTGCTAGATAAGAGGCTGTCTCACAGTTTCTCGAAATAATATACATTATCCTGGTAAAATAAAACGAACGTACTATGTCATGCATTATATAGATAGTCAGTAAATTCTTATGATAATTCTATAAATAAAAGCAAATATTTATTTCTTAAAATAATCTGAGAGATACATTAAAAATAATACTATAAGGATATAAAATGAAAACAAAACTCCTACTTGAGTTTGAACATCCGTTTCAATACAGCTGACAGTAAAACTAACCTGGTTAAATACGCTTTTAAGTGGAGGTGTTGTATTAAAAGTCAACTTCAAATAACATGCCATACAAAGATTATATTTGCAAAATTTTGCTTTATAAAATTATCATCGTTTTAACAAATGAGTACGACCCTCTTAATAAGTTAATCAAGGCAATTTCAACACCTTATTTACAGAAACGGCACTTCCAAGAGCACATGCTAGGTTCATTTACGAATAAGTACAATACAACGACGGTAAATCAGAAACATGAATCTTTTAAATACAAGGCAAATCTGTCTGAAAGTTTCTTTTAAACTCTCTGCTTAACAATGAAGCACTGAATAAACAACCGAGTTAGACAACGCATTACTAATAGTGCGTGTTCTCTGATCACTCCCTGTTCCAAAGCAAAAATTAAAACTTAGACTGTACAACATTTTATTCTCTTCTCTTCTCTTCTTTGTCTTTTAAACAAAGCAACACGTATTATCGATTATCAATAACTTGGTCAGTTGTTTCATATGTGTTCTGTAAAAACTATAATAAAAGGTCATTTCACATATTACAGACACTAATAAGCGTAAGGTGCTGACGATATATATTTCGTTTTTGTTGTTCGTAAAAGGGGGCTGGATATACATGTTTATTACCATTATGTTTCACAGTTAAATCCATTAATTTGCTTCGACTGTGCTAATTGAAGATTGTTGATGTAACAGTCGAATGTTATGCTACATTTCTAATTCATATGTATCATAATTGGTAAAATTATGATTGTTTTACCTAAGGCTGTTCTTTAAAATAAATTTAAACCTTAGAAAACGATATATAAAAAAGTACAATATGTTCCGAAGCCATTTTTATCTGACATTTAAGCCACGTGATTCTGAGGTAATTATTTAAGGCGAAACTCAATTCTTGGCAAACAGCTGCATTTCTTAAACTAGATGGTCATTAATGATTAAAAAATCAAAGAATTTGATAGTACAACAAAATGACAAATTATTCAACAAATTAAATAACCAGTGCAAATATATACTAGTATTGTTATGTATTTAATGAAAAAATACATTCGTAGGTGATTTTGGGCTACACAGAAAAACATTTATCCTGACCTTGTTGTACTGGGATTTATTTTTCTCGTTTTATAGACATCAAATAACACGGCCGAATAGCGATTTATTCTAGTGATTGGATGGAGAGAAACTGTACCGTTGGGCAATCTTCCTTAATTCCTAAATAAATGTAAAGTACAAAATCTGGGTACCTAATCTTAAGTTAACCGATCTATTACTTCATTAATGGCTGTTTTATGAAAAATTGAACTATTTTTAGTCACATATTTATGACATTAATGTCATTATTCTGTTTTGTTTTTTTTTTTTTTTTTTTAATTTCAAGTTTTAATATGTTACCTTTAGAATTTGTTTTAAAACAGTTTCATTATCCCTCATGTACAGACTCATTCACACCGAGTCTGCAAATTTTCATGTAATTGTGCTGGTTTTAATGCAAAAGATTGGAACAGTTTTTGTATGTCTATCTTTCAAATGAAATAATACATTTTTATTTAAAATAAGACCAATGCAAATAAGTATAATAAACCGAAATAGAAATATTTTGGAAACATATAACAATCCAAAAATGGTTAATTATTGCTTTATTAGAAGAGAAGAAAAACATATGCTATATAATATTAAATATTTATGCTATTACTTCTGTAGTATCGAGTATAGAAATTGCAAGAAAGTCATGCTCTTAATTTTTTGGGTATTCGCACGTGGCCATTTATGAGTTGTTTAACGTGTCGATGCAAGTTAATTTTTAAATTAATTTGTTGTTGAAGAGAATAAAACTGATGTGATATTATAGAATGAAGTGACAGAAAAAAGTTACGGTATATTGTTACTTGTGAAATGACGAATATGGCATTATATAACAAAAGAAATAGAAGGCTATTTCAATACGTTATTTAATACAATTTTACATAAAGCTCATGGAAGTTGATTGTATTGCAGTACGTAACGGAGCCAATGTGTCCGTATAAATAGAACCGATATCATGAAAATAATTATTCATGATATTGTTGACAGAGTTATATAAAAAATAAATTAATGTAATTGTAGCAAAAAAAAACTGACAATTTGAAATAAGAATATTAAATGATTGAATATGAAAATAAATATACGCAAAAATCGAATATTTTATACTATCTTGTACATTATCTTGAAAATTACAGATGTTATAAGAATAATGTTAAATGGGAAATTAAAGTGTTTTGTCTTTTAAACTTGCAGGATGAGTATGAAACAGTACGTATGCAAATAGATGTTTTATATTTGGAACTTTTGAATGCATTTCAATCAAAGATTTTTATTAGAAATACAAGAATTATGGTGTTGTGTCCTATTTATGATGGTTTTTAGTATTTCTCTACGTCATAAAAGATTGATATTATGATATTGCACTTGTAGTTTTGCAGCAATTGAAATATTCTTTTCTTTTTATTCGAGCATTATTCTTAAAAGATATAATAGAAACATTACTATGATAAGGTCAGACTATCATATATAAATGATATGCTCTGTGACATAGAAACACAATACAAAATAAATTGTCTTTGTGTTTATAAACACATGTCTGTTATTTGAGAATAAAGTTTTGTAGAGAACAAATTCGACAAGTTGTGAACTTGTTCAATTACCTTAAATACATTTTAGACAGACGCTCTTCTTTGGGATAACTTGAAGCTGAGTAAACATCACTGCTATGGATATTTTTCTTAATTTTATTTTTGTTCCTGCCAAAAGGGTATTTCTTGTCTAATTTTTATATCTGATGTTACTTCTGTTGTATTTAAATCAAGTTAACTCGTGTAAATTATTTCGTTTAGAATATAACGGTTTAATCAGTAATGATCAAATAAATATTGACAGACAAATATGAAAACAAAGATCAACAAGAAATAGTGGCGATCAAAGAACTCATCAGCAAAGAACCACCGGCAAGGAGCCGATAAGGACACCAAACAAAACACAACATATGGCGTAAGTGCAAAGCACGGGCGGGCGTCTCTATAAATAACACAAAATAGGAAATCAGATATCATTTTATTCTTTACATTGTAGCTAAAAGAAAATCAAAAGTTGCTTCTCTCGATATTTCGCTCTTTGATTCCGTTTGATTAATTTCGATTTACGTTCACATGAAAAAATTAATCCTTTAACACTCTTAAAAGAATAAAGAAATGCGTTATTTGTTTTTAAACATAATAATCAACTTAATCAGCAGTGATTTCCTCTGCTTTCTGAAGCATTTTATATCGACGTGTTTTTAAATATGCCAGCCTCACTGCCAAAACGAATAGACGCTTATAAACAAGCAAAGATCAATTTTCATATGAAGATTATTTATCTTTTATCTAACAATAGGAATGTTTTACCTTAACAGCTTACAATACATGGCTTTAGGAAACAGACTTCCCAAATACGTAATCATTTAACTTAACTTTCCGGGGATGTTAATAACATTTCATTGCTATTTCAATATCATCAGAAATTGTATTTCGTTTAGTGACCGAAAATATTATTACAATATAATCCATAACTCTGCTTATTGTTTAAAATACATTTAATAGATAGATAGTTTTATTTCAATCATATTAGGCTTAAAAGCCCACGATGACATGATAACAGCATAATACTAGACAACGAACAGTGCATATACATATGAAATACATAACATAGCATGATGATAATATCGGAGAAGATCATAACGACAAACTCTTCAAGTATAAATACATTAATGTTGTGTTTAACTTACATATATATGTATAGTATCATTTTATATAAATGTAATCCAAAACATATCTATTTGATGAATCTTTAAAGTTTTAAACCTATGTGAAATTATATACATTCATCAAATAATAGGTTATATACATACATGTACTGAATATATCCACGGTTCTTGCCACACTCTAAGACAAGAAACATAGAATATAATTGATGCATATTTTATTCATTTGTAATGGTTATAACATAAATATATCGGCCTTACCGAAAAGAAACTGCAAGACTGATAATATGTCATAAATTAACAATCATATTCAACATGACTTATTTTCATTTATATGTTCGTTTTACATATATACGTTTATTTAAGATGAGATATTTCAACAAAATGAGCACATGGCATATAAAAGAAATAAATATGCATACTACACAATGTATTATTAACATTATTCATGTGTCATAGCTCTTTCGCCATAGAGACAAAAGAAAATTTATAAAGTATCAAAAGTAACCCTAGAATATATTCATCTTTTGAAAGCAAATATATCACTTAAATTAATATAGTGTGCACAGTTTATAGAAAAAAGACATTGTAATATATCCATAGAGGCAAGCCAAGTGTCGTAATCTATCCAAGTGTCGCTGGTACTTTGTCCGCGCTAATTTAAAACCATTTGAGGTTCGATTACTTGCGAAAAATTAGTAAATACTGGTTTTAAATCAATGAAAGCTAGTAAGGTAGCCCGACCTCCGAAAAATGTCCAAAGTGCGTTTAAATGAGCGTAACAGAAAGACAAACAAACAAACAATGAAACAAACCAACAAGGAAGCAATGTACACTATACAACGCTTAAATTTATAGATCTTTACGTACGTACTTCATCATTGTTTATTATTCGCCTTATTTTTGTTTACATACCCAGCTTTTCTTATGTTAAACATCATTAGATAATGATATTGTGACAGGTCAAAGTTCAAAGATAATATTTAATCATAGTCTAGATAATCATGGTAAAAAAAGATAAATCTTCGGTTCTGTTTAATTTTTTGAGCACAAGACAAAAGCAAATTGGATTTATTCATACCACAAATATATGTATTTCAAATATTGACTACATTTACACACTACCAAAAACATTTTCAATGAACAACAGAAAATTTGAAAATTTTATTTTATGGCACCAACAAAATGTAGCAAATGTTATTTTAAAAAATATAGGTGACGCATAATCCGTTCAATTATTATTATAAAAGCAATTGCATCGGCGCTTAATTGACTATGTCCTTCAACTCAGCCAAAACTCATTTAGTCTTACGAGTAATGATTTAAAGTCATTAAAGTGTCTGTTGTTTAAAAAGGTTCTGATGCAAAGTTTCTTAAAAGCGAATAATATATTATTGTTATCTTTGCAAAGTAAGCAATGTCAAATAAGACATTCATCTATTTGCACATTTTAGCTGCATTTATAAAAATCTTCATATTTAAAGAATAATTAATTTTCAAAACGAGCATATAAATATTTAACAATATCAATATTTTACTTATATCAATATTCAAGCTTCAAGACTTGATTTGGCAAACTATTTGACAATGCACATTTGCATTACTTTGACAACTGAATAAGGTAATAGCATTTTGGTACAATGTTAAAACGGGAGATATGAGAATTCAAAAAATGAAAGAGATATAAGAAAACAATCTTTCAATTGAAATATTGCTTTGAATTATCAATAAGATATTAAAAGAAGACAAAAACACAATAATGATCATTTACTCCCTTATATTGGTGCGACTATTACAACACCTAGAGACATTACAAAATGGGTTTATAACATTTCAAGACATTTTCTTCTGACTAAGGTGAGTTATTTCACAATTTCTGTCTTGATAGAAACCAATCTTGTTTGATCTATTACTTTCTGTAGGCGGATTAAATATGTAGGTATGGTAAATGTTTTATTGTTTTAAAACGGAGTAATGTTTTTTTCTTTGTCTCATAAAAATAATTAAAATTACAAAACCAGACAGTGATTTATTTTAGAAATTGAACGACAAGAATAAATTAACATGACGCATGAACTAAAAGAAATAACAATATAATTGCAAATTGTCCGCTGAATTAAGAATTGTAAGAAAGCCCACAACATTTAATGTCCGCATTATTTTATATGCTTCAGGTTTAAACATATGCATGGTATGACTTTCACTGATTACGATCAAAGTTGATTCATCAATCTATCTCCGATTTAAAATGCATATTACTGCAATTATTTAAAGACTAAAATATTACAAGAAGCATATATCCATGATAAAAATAATTTCCATTCTTTATATACATCTCCATAAAGTTATGAGCTTTAAAACATTTTTATTTTGTCCTGACAGCACCTGCATTTTATTGTATTGTTGTTTTTTTTATTGAAATTTAGTTTAATCAATTACAACACGCACTTAGATCTTAACATACAGCTGCTAAATATGATAATAAGTAAATATGTGCTTCATAAAAAAACATATGACAATGGATTATGCCGACTTAAATTATTTGTGTTTAAACATACATATGAGGCATTGAATTGTTTTTGTTACATCACTTAATGTACTAATATTTTTACATGTACACGTATATGTTTTTTTTTAAAGGACATAAATCGTACGTCAGTTTGTTGAAATGGGCAAGTTACTTTTCGGAAAAGGCATGTTATATAATGCCTGTCATGTTCGCTTTTGCTGTGATTATACTACTTATATTCTGTTATATCAGATGAAAGGGTTATTCCTATTGAAAATTGGAGCAGCATCACTCTTGAATCTTAATTAATTTGTATATCATTAGCAAATAGTGCCTGACAAGCACACATATGTCACTGAATGGTTTGCAAATAATAAAAAAGAGATATGATACAATGTTTAACCACCACTTTGAATAAAGTTATCATGTATTTTGCTAATTTCACATTAATAATCGAAACATAAAGAGCAAAATTTGTTTTTAAACAAAAACGAAATCATCTTTTGGATTGAATGTAATTTTAGAAGGTTCACTTAAAAGGATAACACACATATATGTGTGTGTTTTTACTAAAGGTATTCGAAATATGTATATAAATGTGTAAAAATGCTACTGAGCTATTGCATAAAACTTGTGAAACAATCGTCTTGCTTAGAATGTCGTATTCGAAGTATCGCTGAAACCTGCAAGATTAGTCGCTGTCTATAAAATGTTTCTCGGAGTAATATAATTTGATCTTGTTAGAACGTAATACATCAATCATTATATAGCCAGTAAATTATTATGATAATTCTATAATTTAAAGAAAATATTTATGTCTTAAAAAAGTTGAGCGATACATTTAAAATACTGCTAGAAGGAAATAAAATGGAAGTAAAATTCCTACATGGGTTTGAACACTCGACCCTAAGTTTCAACGCAACCTACAGTAATACTAACCTGGTTAAATGCGCTTTTAAGTGGAGGTATTGTATTATAAGACAACTCGAAATAACATGCAATACAAAGATTATAATTGCAAAATTAATATTAAAAAATTATCATCGTTTTTCTGTCTGAAAAAAAAAACACCAAAAAAAAAGTTGAGAGTTGAGGAAGTAGTTCTGATTCTGATTCTGGAAACTATTAAGACCTTGAATTTAACTGAAAGATATTTCACTACTGCATGTTGTTTAAACTCAGTTTTTATATCGAGGAAATAAAGCATGGTATCTAATCATTGATTCAGCTGTCAAGAAACGCATTCTAGAGAAATGTCAGATTAGAATTGATACGTGTTATATCTCGAAACTAAATACTGACACATGACAAAAACAAACTCAATGCTCAGTGTATTAAACACCTTAAATTGTAATGCATATTTGTACAGACTTTTGTTTTTGATATCTAATTTCTATAGTCAGAATGTTTACCACGGCTATAAGCCACACGGGCACAAGTTTTTCAGTTGATACTGAAATATGTTCAGTTTTGACAGTGCATTAGAATAAATCTGTCATCGAAACAAAAATGCTCGACTGTCGTTTCAAAATGGTTTTACTGTTGTATTTACCAAAAACGAATATGCAAATAAATTTTAAAAACACATAATCTCGTAATCTACCATATTTGGAATACTCACATATTTATTTAAATACTAATTTATACAAACTACTCCATAATGTAAATATGTAGAACAGTAGAATAATCGAATCTTGCAAACACAACACGATACATGAAACTTCCAGTTCATAATTAAATTCGTAATGCAATCAAATAACAATTGAATATTTTCAAATCTTGGATACATCGTTTTATGTTTTAAAGCATCAAAATGATGCGAGGCATTAATGATTCTTTAATACACGTAGGTCTTATTGTAAGGGCAATACCTATCGGTATATAAACAAATGATTGGTTTTATAAAACAATATTGCCAACGGCCATATTTTAAAATGCATAAATTTATACAATAAGCTTTTAAGTCAACTTTCATACAAAAGGAATACCATTTATGTTTATTTCATGTTATAACCAGAGCCTGATTAGCAAATATGACATAAAATCATCCTGGTACTTAAATTATAATCGCTTTTCTGGTTATGTCTATTTGTATGGCGAATTGCAGTTCTCAACAGTAACAGAAAAATAACAAAACCAGATTCGTCTAGCTGTATGCATCAATATGCCCACCATGATTGCATAAATGCACTCTTTCTGAAAAGAAAGACTGGCACTTTATTCAATTAGTAAGGTAGTGCAATGTGTCATATTGTTAGTAACTTGAATACAGTCGTATGTCAAAACATAATACAGATATAATTATATCATGTCTTATCTTGCCGTCTAGTAATGATATCCTTCATGGCAGGCTTCATAACCTCAGATCCCCTTTCAAAATTCCTTTTTATTTAGTTCCGCCCATTGTTTGCTCGTTTAGGGCACATGTATTTTTTTACTTTTGGACCATATGCCGCTTTTCATGGAATGGCACTAACGTGTCACATTGAAGGTTCCATGATAACCGCCATATGAACATATCTGCGGACGTTTCAAAATTCCAAATTTTACCAGTTCAGGTTAAATGTTGAATTCTGCTTAAGCCGGTGCTAGAGGGCGTGTACGGTAATTTGCACTTGACAGTACCGTCCATGAACAGGCTCAATCAAACCGAGCCTGCAACATTTTCAATTTTGCCGCGTTGGGCTTTCTATAGGGATTCTTATTTCACTCTAGTTTGTCTAAACAGTGTCACATTTTGTCAGACTGTCATGTCATTGTGTTCAAATTCGTGTCTTTTATGTCAATTTAGCATGCTGTCTTGTCCAACTCTGTGGTGTTTAATTGTCTAGAAATTGTCTAATTATGTGAAACAGTAGTGTTATCTCCTCGGAACTTGATGCCAACTGGTCAAACTCATGTCTTATCATGCTGTCTAGTAGTGATATCCTTTAATATTTTATATTGTTCAACCTTTATATTGACATGTCTTAGTATTGTCCTGTTTTGCAAAATTTTTATGTTGATTTGTATGAGAAAGTGTTATTTTGTCTTATTGAGCCAAAATATAATGCTTTCTTGTCGAAAACTGTTGTAACCATGTCCAAAAATATACTCATTATATAAAATACTAGAATTGACTTACCAAAAAGTCAGGTTTGTTTGTGTAAACGTTAGTTTTTTGTCAAAGAGTATTGTTCACTTGTCGAAAGATGGTAATGACATTTCTAAACACTGCCTTATTTTCTCAGATAGCCATGCTATTTTGTCCAAACTTAATGACAACCTGCCTAAACGTCCTATGATGTCAAATAATGGTGGTATCTTTACACATGGTTATGAAATGTTCAAACGTTATAGTATGTCACACTGTCACGCTGTTATGTTTAAATGCAGTTTTAACTTGTCTAGATTCGTATTATTATGTCAAAAAGTAATAATATCTTGTCGAAATATCATGATGACTTGTCTAAAATTACTATCGTTATGTCAAAGTGTCAATTTATTTTGTCATGGTTCGGTGTTAATTAGACTAATTTCTGGCGAATTAACCCTTTACCTCATGAGCATATTGTTAAAAAATGGCCGTTTTCATTGAAAAATAACATGTTACAAGCTAAAACTGCTATGAAACTATGAAAAATGCTTCAATACTGATGAAACTTGGCTGGACCATAGCCATGCTCAATCTTAAATTTCCTGTTACCATGGCAACGGGGGGACGTCTCAAAATTGCCAAAAATTACTAATTTCCTTTTTTTTTTTCATCAAAACTGATTTCAAAGTGCTGCAAATTCTCAATTGATTGAGATGAAGGAAAATGCTTTTCGGCGTTGGTAACACGTTATCTTACAATCGACTTGAGACCATCTTAGCCTTTCACATGTCCAAAATAGCCTTGGTGATGAGGGGGGTTGCCGCTCCCATCAAACCCCTGAAACAGAAGGGGGCACATCCCCCTTCTGCCAACCCCCGATGTACCTCTTTGATAGGGGTGGCTGTTGGAGGCCTTAAAAAGAGGGGGATTGAAAAGCCGTCAAAACACGTCTATATGAGGTAAAGGGTTTCCAGTACCGTCCATGAACAGGCTCAATCAAACCAAGCCTGCAACATTTTCAATTTTGCCGTGTTGGGCTTTCTTTAGGGATACTGTATTTATCTCTTTTAAGATCACATCCGTGTTATTTGTGCCGTGTGGCGGCTGTAAAAAGTCTCCCCGTACATTTAATCAATGATATTATATTTTCGATCCTTGAAGATCGTTCAGCACGACATTATTGTTGTGCTTGTGGTATTTTTAGTTTCAACTTTTCGGCATTTTCTAGTTGGGTGGTTCCAATATTCCTACTTGAATAATGTTGAATCACCCTTAGGATATGTTGCCTGCTTTTTAAATTTGTCTTTTGACGTCTTATCTGTGATACGCAGGCTTCATAACCTCTGATCCCCTTTCAAAATTCCATTTTATTTAGTTCCGCCCATTGTTTTCTCGTTTAGGGCACACGCTTTTTATTACTTGGGGACCATACGCCGCTTTTCATGGAATGGCACGGAAGTGTCACATTGAAGGTTCCATGATAACCGCCGTATGAACACATCTGCGGATGTTTCTAACTTCAAAATTTTACTATTTCACGTTTAAATGTTGAATTCTGCTTAAGCCGGTGCTAGGGGGCGTGGACGGTAACTTGCACTTTCCAGTACCGTCCATGAACAGGCTCAATCAAACCGAGCCTGCAACATTTTCAATTTTGCCGTGTTGGGCTTTCTTTAGGGATACTGTATTTATCTCTTTTAATACAGTGGCGTTAACTAGTTAACTTGTCTAAATACTGTCTCATTATATCAGATATTCGTGTTATCCTGTCCAGATGTTTTAGTACCGCGTGACCAGAGCCCGTGCAAATAGAGATGGCGGAGTATGAAAAGATAACGGGACAGTTTTACAAAATCAGACATTGCTATCTCAAGACAGCACTAAATTTGAACAAAATAACAAAATTATACAATTCAGCAATGTACGTTGACTAAATAACACTTCTGCTTGACACAATAAGACAATGTTAAGGCATTTAAACACCGTATTTGACGAAATAACATGGCATTTGTGATAAAATAAAGCAGTCTTTTGACAAGTCAACACCAACTGTTGTTTTTAAATGATCAGACACTCTTTTGACAAAACAGCTCCACAATTTTACCAAATAGCGCGACTTGTTGACATAATATGACACATTTTAGACAAATATGGTAAACAAGGTCAACAAGGGAGACGGCGTTCAATGCAAAGCCAAAACGACATTTTGACATAATAACACTACTGTTTGAAACAATTAAAGAATATTAAGACAATTCAACATCACATTTTGAAGAGATAAGACTACTGTTATGCATAAGGCAATGGTCAGACATGTCAACAAAATACTATGGCAACACAACAGTTATATTTGACAAAATAAGACGCTTTCGGGGCAAGATAAAAAGAAATGTAACAACATGAGACAGCTATGGCGTTCCATATGATTATGTAGTTGCAAATGATATTGGTGCGAATAGAGCACACGCGCAACCTTCTTAGTTATCTATTCCATTATCCCGACCAGATCATAAAATAACGGTTTGAGTGCGCAGAATTTGGTTTTAGTGAAATTGTTTTTTGTTAAATTCATGTCAGCGATACTGTTTCCATTTTTAGCACGTTCGTGTACTAAAGTATAATTATTTACTTCTTAAATTTCTGACTAACATTTAGAAATAACATTTCACATGCTTACCGTCTTGTCTTGATCTAATAAATATATGAGCCATGGCTCTATTTTTTCTTTTAACAAACTATGTAATTGGAAACCTTTATCACCTGAAAAATGAGCATGTTATAGCACGTGGTGAACAGAACCTATATAAAACTCCATACATTTTTGTTTCAAAATATTTTAACAACTGTAGACGGTAATAAAACTGAAGAAAGCAAATGGGTACTTTGTTGAATGTGATAACAAAATCCTGCTTCAAAAAAGCAAATGGAAGAATCGACAGTTCAAGGGAGCTGGCCAATTAAGATAAGCCGATGATAAATTAAAAAAAAAAACAAGGAATAGTACAAAGCAATGTAAATAAACATGTACATAATCTGGACATCAAGATACCTGATCACTTTCATGTAAGCAAGCTCAATTAAAATCCTCAATTAATATCTTGAAAAATATTTGAATCAATATCACTAATTGTATTTTTCTGAAAGTCTGTATTGATATTTATGTCATTTATTTTTTTATTAAAATGACGATAACAATTGTGTCATTTCCTGATCAACACGCTTTTCCATTATTGGTTAAACTTTTAAGAGAATCAGATTTCTATATGGTTCTGCAATTAACATATAATTTAATTGCACTGACCCGGCAAAATAACTTTCATGTTGAACAGAACAGTAATTTGTTGACACTGTTTTACTTTAAAGAGAAATAAAGGTAAGAACTGTTTATTAAGCATATCTATGCAGAAAATACGGGAACAAAGAATAATACATTTCCAAAATCGTCTTAACATCAATCCATCTATATGTTACGTAACAATGTGATTACATTTCAGCTGATACACCGTCATATAGTATTGACAATGCAATGCATTGATACTGTTTTATATGTTTTTTTATATTGTATATGACGATATACTAGGTACACGTCAGAGAATGTACACGTCCGAGTACAGTTCGTTTAAAGATATAAATGCATGTGTATAAGAGAATCACTGGACTAAAGATAAACAGGCGTTTTCCGTATATTTCTCCGCTAAAATGTTCTTTTGTTGTGTATGATTTTAAAACATGTGGGAATCAGTTATAAATTCTATAACATTTATAACATACGCTGAAAATAATTGTTGATTTTGTTTAGGTAATAAAAATGAAGTGTGTATAACTATTGTTTTATAATTGAATTATTTTATCAAGTTAATGTTTATGTTAATAAATAACCTTTGCCGATTCAGATGAAAAATATATTTATGAAAACATACATCTTGTTAGAAAAGCTAATTCAGAAACAAGTTAAAGATGAGAACAGTTTATTTCCCTTATATTTGTCTTTATGGATTTCGACCTATTAAAATAGGTACTTTTGCTTTATAAATTGATACTAGATTTGAAAACGACATGAACTGTGAATATACAGAAATTTTGGAATTCAGCATAACTTAATATGTCATATGTTTTTTCACATTTATTACAAACTTGATCACACGTATTGATTTCATTAGACGCAGTAAGGCTCCCACGTTTACAATTTTTTGTAAACGTTTACACGACTGCTAAGAACCAAAACGATACCGTTTAAACGGTGGTACCTCTATGTACTATATTATACACACCATATATTTGAGTCGCCAAATGATGTCTTTCTTTCTATTTTTAATACATGTACAAATAAAGAATGTGCAAGGCTCATCACGATTGAGTCAGCACACATTTTTTGCATTGTAACCCCATTTTTTACCAAAAATGTATTATGTCACGTGCAATTTTGCACCGTTATGCTGTGTGGAGGGTTGTAAACACCCATTTTCCGTTTGTTTACTTTGGAATAAACCACTACAATTGATAAAATCCATGATTACAGGCAATGATTAAGAAATTTTGCAAGACAATATGGTCATTTCGATTAAACGGTAAACAATATCTTAAACGTTTATGACTGAAAATCGGAACGAATACGTTTAAATGTGTAATCGTGGGGCCTTAGCTGCGTCAGAAACAAATGACAGTGAATTTAGGCAGAATACTATCATGTAGCTGTGTTATTTTGCTTTATGAATCTTCAACGGCTTTGGATTTAATTTAACGGGTAAAACAAAACATCTTTTCCAACATTAATCCTAATTATCCTTGTTACAATGTATGTTCATCTGATTGACTACATTGTTACAGTTGTAGAAATGTACTCATCTGTCAAAGGATCTTTATATAAATAAAGTGGTTTTTAAATTTGGGAATTCAAACGGAGACCCGATCAAGCAAAGTAAAAACATCCGTAAAGGAAATGTATTTTTACGACAAATAACAACCCTTGTTTGTTCTTACCACAAAACTGAAAGCTTGCCATTCAGATTCCATTATTTTTAATGAAAGAAATGTTATAAAATAGTATTGATCATTTACACTTGAATATTTTTAAAGCTTTAGGCAGCAGTCTGCCTTTGACACTTAATCACATTTCAAGTTAACGTTCACATGACTCACACTTTGATCAATCGACTTGCAAATAACATTGTAAAAGAACCAATGTTTGCTGATACTTGAATATGTGATTTCTTTAGGGATTCTGTTTTCTCTATATTCAAGATAAGCTCAATATGTATACATTTAAGTAAAGGACGCCTAATATGAATGTTTTATTATATAAATGGCAGTATAGTGTAACACCATACCAGAAATACGTTATAAACTCAAAGTTACAAAACGTAAAAGAAAATAAGTAAGTAAAAGATACAATAAAAAACAAACAAAGCAAATTATTAGTTTACATCAAACATATTTCTTTCTCTAGAAGTTAATTCAATAAGATCAACTTATAAGTGTAAATAATATAAATCAATTTACATATACTTTCTATGTTCGGTAAAAATCTGATTATCCCTGTGAGATAACACCTTACCGTAGCCAGCAAAATTTCCCAAGAGTGGGCAAAAGCGGATTAATCTCACCTTAATGGTACAGTTAAAATATTATAAATTAAAACGCCATTATGAATTTACCTTAATTCAATAATACAAAATTGTACAAAAATTTGTTCAAACTCAACATCGAGGAAAACATTTAAGATTTGTTATAAAAAATAAAGGTGTTTTCTTTTTTTCTAATATAAAGTGAGGTTTCATTTTCATTGAGTCGGGTTATTTGAAACTGGAGATATGTTCAAGGGAAGAATATTACGACTCAATTCAAAATAAAAAACAAGAACATAACTTTTAGAATTTATTGTTAATATCATCATCAAATCTACGTTTCTCATTTGTTCAAATTAATTTAAAAAATAAAGATGCTTTCAATGGGGTTCCATTTGCTTAAAGCCATCAAGATGAATATGATATTGTTATTATTCAATGTTTCAGAAATAGAGAAAAAACTGTTAATGAACAACTATTGGAAAATGACACCATTGTATTGAATAAGACTGTCAACATTTTTATTCATATATTCTTAAAGGTCAGATACAGGCTATATTACAAGACACTCATAAGCTTTCATAGCTTTCTTGTCAAATTTACCAATTGTATTGTGTAAATATTGTTCATCATAATGTAAATATATTGAATAAAATATGTTTCAACCAAACAATAGACAATATAGCCTTCACAGTTAACTTGCGTCGTCGATAATTTCACTTAATGACATATTTTAATGTTGCTTGTATTAACATCCCAAGTTAACCGTTTTTAGTCATACATTTTTTTCAACGAAATTGTCATATCTGTAAGCTATAAAGTTGATTAGTGAAAAAAGTACAAACTTTTCCCTGTTTCTGCCAAAATTCCCAAATAGTGGTGTATGTCTGATACAATTATCATTTTCTTAATGTTCTTTTTTGCAGGAAGAAATATCATGGCGAAAAAACGATTAATAATTAAAGTGGACTGGTCTACATTGAACATGTTGAACGCATTTTTCGATAAGTATTACAAATATTGGTAAAAACAATAGAAATGTATCATTTGGATATTCTATGTAGTGAATATTTGAAAGTTCAACGTGAACCAACATTGCATTTATTGTCTTTAGTACCCATGTATGTGAGGCATAGAAGCCATGTCATATAATAAAATAATGCAATAAAAATCGCTGATTTCAAAATTTGATTTTTCAAATCTGAACTGATGCAAGTTTCAACACCTTATGAAGTGGGATCATTTTTGATGAACCAAGCCCTTTGAATAAGCAACTTATGACTAACTCAATTTTAACCGTGTTACGTTGATTTCGTGAATGATACGGTAAGAAACGCTCGTTTCTCATCAATAGTACTTGAATCAAATTTATCTGCTACTTTCATTTAGTATTAAATAACACTAGAACAATAAGTTTTAAAGTGCATTTCTTATCATTTTGATATTGGGCCTTCAAACGGTACCCGAATCGTCATTCTCATGAATTAAAAAGTAAACACATTCTTGGGCATATCTGTAATGCTTGTTAAAGTTTAATGTCAGGGGCGTATCTATTTCTTTCAAATTTTAACTAACTGTTCATTTTGTGTGGTAGATAATTTTCAATCTTTAATTTCTATTAAATATCTTGGTCAATTTAACTACCGCGTTACTCGTTCCAGTTATAAATTGACACACACGTCAGGTTTGCATATTTCCTGCCTTATTGTTACATTACTGGGCTATTGAAAAAACAAGATGTTACAAACATTAAAACCTAAATGCCCACATCTATCAATATATATACAGGTTGTCTATCTTTGTAAATAAAATTTAACAACAATGAAATTAAAAACAGACTAGTGACACATAACGCTGTTAAAAGTATCTAAATAATTTTCAAATTGGTTGCTGCAAGTCTTAGGTACTAAGTCTTATATTTTAGGTACACACAATAATATGAAGGTGTTTGACCTTTATTTATGAATTAAACATAACAGAATGGACATTAATATGGTCATAAATTTGTTTTCTGCATGATTAAAAACATTACTACCAAAAGTGATATTCCCGGCACATTCGATGTCTTAAATATCTTTCATACAAATTACAAAGCGTATAAAACCTGTCAATTTTATATCAAAGGAAACAAGAAGACAAGAGAGGTTTATACATGTAACAATGGTCGAACGTAAAGAAAAAGTCTGAATGAAATATATGACGTTACAGTTTGCAGCGAGGTCTATCATATGGGCAGTTCGGATCAATATATGTTCTTGTATCTATTGCTGTTTATATATGAAGATCACGAAAGAAACCATGTTTTATATTAAATGTTTGATTCATATACCCTCTTTAATTAACAATGAAATAACTCATTTTTAAAAGTACACACACTGCGTATTTCATCAATTAGGAAAAGCTTTTACATGACAATGGACAGAGTTGTTCTGTTCAAATACACCCGTGATAAAATAAAGATATTGAATCAACTAAATTCATTGTACGCGTTGACTAAAAGCCTCTAGTGAGTACGATATTATTTTTACGAACAAGTTCAATTACTTAAGTAAAAAACTACCTAAATATAAAATTCTATCTTTTAATCGCATAACCAAAAACGAAATAATTTTTACCGTCAAAACGAACCATGATCATTGACAAGCTCAAAGTGTAACACTAACACTAAGCTACTTGTATAACACAAATGACGTCACATTAAAATGTTAGCATGGAGTCGAAACAGACGGGCTTGTGTATAGCTTGTATATACCTATATTAACGTTGTCTTATTTGTTTTGTTATTCAATATTATTTAAGGATAAAGTTTCTTTAAATAGTGTGTCTCGAAAAGTGAGTGAGAATGTATTTTACATTAAATAGATGAAGTTTCCGTTTGAAACAAATAGGATATCAAGACAAAATTTAACTTAATGTGTTGTGGCGATTTTAACATATGTTGAAAGGATTGCATTTGCTTTAATTAAAAAAACAACACGATAAAAGGAGCCAGTAAGTAAATCCTCACCTTACTCTTATTTAATTGAAAAAGATCTCTGGAGACATATTGATGACGAACAATTTATCTACTTTTATCTTACAGTAGAGTACACATTACCTGCCTATTCATGTTTTTATCATTTTATCACGGATATTTTCTCGAAAAGTGAAGCAAGATGAGATAATCACTTGTGGTGTAAAGAAAATATACACCCAAATCTAATCACATTATTTATTCTATTTTGCATTTAAATTCAGTTTCAAAATATTGGTATCATTTTCGGGCTTGTTCTAGCATAAAGATATATGGAAGACTAAATTGTTCAAGCATAAAAATGTATGGAAGATTAAATTTATTTTTTTCTAAAATCAATTAAAGTATTGATTTTGAATGACAAATCTCAGGCTGATTTGAATGTGCTTAACATGGCAATATCTCTATCTCTGTAGAAATAAAACTGGGAAATAACTTTCTCTCGACAGCAATGAAAACAACTCGATTTGATTGAGTCTGTTGATAGTTGTTAATAAAAAGTGCACAGGAGTGTCAATATAAAATACAATATCATAATAACTGTATTAATTACCAAACAGCAAATGAAAGAAAAAGTGGTTCATTTGTAGACCAGAAAAATCTAGGAAGTGTTTTAAAATTGAAAATGATAGCATTTTAAGTGGATGGGGTATTTTTCAAGACAGCCATGACAACATCATTATTGAGTGATGACGCAATCTTAACAAATCTGTTTACAAATAAATGGTATTATAGCTGTATCATTCAATTTTGGCAACTAATACTTTCCAATAAGACAGTAACAATATAACACCAATTGAAAACTGGTTTACATAAAGCCTCCACATAACCATTGCTTTTGTATTTGTTTCACCTTCTGTTGTAACCTTACCGACACATCCAATATATGCATTTTCTGTAAATAACCCAGCATATATGTTCTTATGGAACCCTAAACGGAGACAGACAAAAATTTTATTTCTTCGTTTTGACTTTATCATTCATTATTTTGTAAATGTCCTCAAAATGAATACACTAGCAAGCAGTCACAGGAACAAAACTTTTCTTATTGTAAAGAATAAAATGGTGGTTACTTAACTTGACCCACGTGAGTCAGGTTAGAGCGTTAAGATGTCACAATAGATATTACAGTGAACTCTGGAAACATTAAACAACATGTCAAATGAATGACTTAGACTGTTTCGATCATACAATATCCACAATATCTGTTATTGTAACTTCCAGGGTTTTTTCAAGTCACATGACTTGTTTTAAAACTACTCGTTGATTCTGTCCGCGTCTAAATTTCGTCCAACATATATAGATGAAATTACGCTAAAAACCCAAAATAAATATGGAGTTGATATAGAATTCCATGCTGGGACTTTAATGAATGTAATTTTAGGGTGGCATGCGTTCATAAGATCATTTTAATATTTTTGTTATTAATTTGACTAAATATCTCTTTAATGGAAGGTTATTCAGCAAATTAGAGTTAAGATTTATTCCTAAAAGAAATACAAACATATCATGTGAGATCGGTAGAAAGCTTGGCAAGGGTTAGATTTATTTCTTGGTTAACGTTTCATTCCTATTTCAATAGATCTAGTATTTACATAAAACTATGCAAGATTCGGGGTATATCAACAAATCTAGTAGTAGAAGTAAATATTTTTGTTTGAAGATACTGTAAGATCTAAGCGACCATTCTTGTGTGAATTGTTCTCTCCAGCGCATATTTTTATCTTTTGCAGTTATGGATATGATAAGTATATACACTGGTATTGTTATTAATTATAATGTCAAATATAATATGTCTTTGTTAGAATATGTTTTTATTAATTAAGGATTTATCTGAAATATCGAAAAAAAAACACACAAAAAACGACAAATTACAATTAGTTTTATAGAAGTGTGATCCGTAATTGATTCTATAAATCGATTAGTAGCGACATGTTACTGTCAACATTGAAAATTGCAAATTTTTACTTAGCCAAGAGCAAAATTTTTCAAAGAAAACTAATCCATGTACCAATTTCATATGATGATCAACAATTCTGTACTGTTTGTTGACTCTATCTAAAGCACCTTTAGAGTTGCACGTGCTACAACACTTTGGAACTGAGGAACGGACGGACGTGCCAACATTTTGAGGTTTATGTGCTTGTTCTTTGATCTTTATGTTGCCCCTTTCCACATAAACCAGCAAAATAACCACACAAACCAGTCGGTTTATAGGATTTCTTTCTTTTTGTTTGAACTTAGATAAGCTCATATATAATTTGATGTTTGCCGGGACAAGGGCAAAACTAATACCCACCCTAAGAGTGGGACATAAAATTATTGTTTCGTTTTCTAACCGTTGTTCTAGTTTCGACACAGATATGTTTCGACACAGATACTTTGCATTATAATTTCACACTACCGCGTAAGGCCATTTATTTTTATCTTTTGGTTTACACATATCCTTTAATGCAATCGGATGTTCCAAAAGAAATACAATTCATGACATTTAATACATCCATGTATGTTTTACTTGCGCATTGTGCTAGTCTTACTGTTGAAATAAGATCAATTGTAAATCTATTTTAAAAAGCAATCAGTAAAGGTACATATATGTGTATGTTTTCACAATATAGTAGTAACATGATGACATGATATAATTTTGATAGCCTTGGAGTTCTAATGCTTATTCTATCTATCAATTCAGATATGACAGCGGGTCCTAGAAAATATAATGGCTGTGTAGCTCGCAAATATAACAGCTATTGTATCACACTACCAGTTCATCACTCTACTGTGTTAGTTACAATGTATTTGTTTCATCTGCCTCCCTATGACTTAATTAATTAATTAAATCGATCAGACAGTATGGATGATGTTGGCTTTGACTTAATTTTATTTATTTAAGCACAACTTGTTGATCAATTATATCACAATCACCGGCATAAATTATGCATCAATTATGCTAACGTGTTTGGTTTAAGCAAACGCTTATCAGATCGTATGGTTAAGCTAAATTATACGATTAAACCGCATGCTCCTACAATGATTTGTTTAATTAATTTTCAAAAACAAAGCATATAACATTTAACCTCATTGCCACGATGGCTTCAATATTTTCAATTTTGTCGTGTTGGGCTTTCTTTAGGGATTCTGTATTTATCTATTTTACAAATAAGTTGCAATTTGATTTCCATCTGAATATCAAGCTTCCATTGTAGATAACGGGGACATGATTCAAGATCGGAATTTCTTTGGTTATGTTTCGTTGGTTTTATTATATGTGCTTGTTTGTCCGTTTTTTACGCCTTTTTTAAAAACAGTTTATATTATATCTCGACAGTAAGACCGCCTAAACGCTTACCTAGATTACAAGTCAACTCTGCAAGTTACCGACTACTTATACAACATGATGTCTAAATCAGCTGTGAGACACCAATGAGCATTAGACTCAAACTCCTAACTCACGGAGAAATTTTGTCTGTCACCAGAATTGAACCAGAGACCCTTGGATTACAAAGCTGATGATCTTCAAATAGAGCGAAGCGGACGAAAGCAATACAAAATAATATTACTTTCGCACAAAGCTTACGACCCTACATTAATTTAACCTAAAAGGCATGCCATTTATAATATTATATAGTTCCTTATGACTAATAATGACATTTAAAAATCATGCTAAATCATTTTAACTGAACGAATTCATTATTTTATCCTTTTGAATTCATTATTTCATCTTCACGATTTCAACTTAACAAATTATATAAATTTAAAACAAATCGTGAAGGTAAAATTATAAATTCATGAATGTAAAATTACAAATTCGTAAAATTAAATTAGTGAAGTTGACAATTAAATTAATGACGTTAAAATCATGAAGTTCAATATTTAAATATTTCATGTATATTTGCATCATATAATTACTTTCTAAAGCATTTTAACAACAACAAAAACAACAACTATTTTACGGTCTGGTTGCTTAACAATATTTGACTTTTTTGCTGCAAGAGGAGTATTTGTGCTATATAAATGTTGTGAGATTTAACTGCTTTTTTAGACAGGCTGCGATGTATACAGTTTTGAAAACGTGAAGTTTTCTGGTGTTTTCCTGACGTTCAAACCCGTAGATGTAAGTCAAAACTTTCTTTCCTGTGGAATTTATAACTTAATATAAAAACAATACTCTATGGAATTATGTTATTTATCACGCCGGAGATTAACAAAAACTTAAAACTATTGCAGATACAGACTCTAATATATACATTACAACGCAAACTTTTATACAACAGCTTTAAAAGTCCACAGTCGTTATCCCAACGGTATATTCTTTTCCCGGCCATAGGACGGTCTGTTTTCAGTTTGACTTCCTGTAAAATTTACAGGGACGAACTTGATATTAGAAGAGTTTTCATTGGTCATTTTAAAATAACAGAATGAAATCTGGAAAGCTAATTGCCCATTCTAAAATAAAATATAAAGGACGGTTCTTGTCATTCTAAGATAGTTCTAAACAAAATGTAAACTAAATATGTTTAATATAATTATTATATAATTATTAATGTGCTGAAGTGTTTATAATAATAATTGCCTTACATACTGCATATATGTTTAGAAAATCATAAATATTTAAGTTTTCTATTTTACAAGATTAATAACCTTACAAGAAATTAATATGAAAGTAGACAAAGCCTATTAACGGGGAAGTGAGATATTTTTCTTATATTTTATATTTTCCGTTTTAGAAGAATTCAGTATTTTATACACCGCTCCGTTTACACTGGTCTCCAGCGCACTTCAACTTGGACGGGAACCATAATATGACAGGGAACCAGACTACGCTTCCGATTTCAATCAGAACATCACAGCAATTATATATTATTATAGTGTGAACTTGTCAATCGAAAAAGTTGCAATTGGTGCATTTTGTAAATACTCGCCGTTTATCATTGCGTTACGGCCCCCAACATGAAATAACACTGACAATTTTATTGAACTTATTCAATCGGTAAGGTAGTGCAATATTAATTTGGTAAACATGGAATAATATAAGTTTGAATATAGAAATCAACTCCAGTTTCAATTTAAAAATGTAATTATTTTATTTGAAAAATATACAACGTTTCGACTCAAAAGTCTTCATCAGGTATACTTTGTTTACAGGAAATGATGTCAACGTCATATGACGTCAAGGACAACAACGTCAAAATGTAATACATAATTTGGCGTATTAATGCTATATGTAGGATCTGTATAAAAGATACAAAACACTGGTGGAGATGCAGTAAAAAGCAATGTAAAATAAGAAAACCAGCATAAACTACATATTGGCATGAAATTAGTTTTAAGTCATATTAAGCAAAAATTAGAAAATACATTTTTTTTAAAAAAAATATTAAAATGAAGAATTATAATCTACAAAATTAATAAAGTATTTTGGAATTCATGCCATCAGGAATAATTGTACCTAGCTTATACATCCATGAAGTTTCTTTTAATAATCTTTGCCAATTATTCTTTACTTTATCAATTGGCATAAATGAAAAATCTTTGATAGAATGCCCTTCAGAATTAAAATGTTCAGATACATTGGTAATAGTGTCAGGAAAGTGTTTAATATCAAATTTGTGGCTATTCATTCTTTGACTACATTTTTGCTGAGTTTGACCAACATACTGTTTTTTACATTTTTTACAAGTTATAAGATAAATGACATCTGAAAGATATACATGAAAAATCACGTTTTATAGCAAATTCTTTAGGTATAGTAGTACTTGAAAAAATTATTAGTTTCAACAATATTATTACAATGAGTACAACGAGGTCGACAGCATTTAGATACTGAACCAACCATGAGTTTGGCATTTAAATGAGTATGAACTAAATTGTCTTGTAAATTTCTCGGTCTCTTATAAGCAACAATTGTTTGTATTTGTATAATTACGTACACTTTCATTTGGAGAAAATTTCAATAGGTTCCAATATTGGTTAATTATTTTACCTATATTAGGTAAAGATGGATTATATGTACACACAAAGGGGATAATATTTTCAAGTTCTTCTGATTTGTCTTTTAATTTTAATGTATCTTCCCTCGATAAAGTTGATGCTCTGGTAATTGTGTCTGTAATGATATTTTCTGGATAGTTTCTGGCACGGAAATAACCTCGTAGTTTGTCACAGTCTTTTTCATATATGTTGTTATTTGATGTAATTCGTCTGTATCGTTTAGCCTGGCTAAATGGAATACCTTTTTTACATGACAAAGGATGGCATGAAGAAAATTCAATATATTGATGGGCATTTGTTATTTTTTCATGGACACTTGTTTCAATTTCACAGTTAACATGGAATAGAACGAACGAACGTGTCATATTGAAGTTTACTTGAATACAGTCGTATAAACACAACTGTGGATGTTTCAAAATTCAAAGTTTCCTAAACACTCGTGAAATGATGGTTTTTGCTATCACCGGTGCTAAACCGGTGGGACGTTGACTTTAGCTTGCACTTTTCAGTACCACCCATGAACAGTCTTAACAAACCGAGCTTGTAACATTGATAATGTTGTTGTTTTTATTTTTTTCAGAATTTTATTTGAATTTGTCTATTTAAATTTGACTTTGGTCAATCTAGATATACATTTTTATTCTGTATTTGCAAATGATGTTGGTGCTAATAGAGCAAATGCACAATGCTCTTAGTACTCTATTATATTATCCCGACTAGATTATAAAATAAAGGTTTATATGCGAAAAATCTGGTTTTGGTGAAATTGTTTTCCTTTGTTTAATGTGATTGTAAAATCTTGCGTCAAAAAAGGAAAATAAAAATAAATGGATAAAGAGAGCTCGCCAATTAAGATATGCCGACGATGAATTTGGAAAACAAAAGAATAGTAAAAGGATATGTAAATAAACATGTACTTAATATCGTCATCAAAATACCCGATCACTTTAATGTAAGCAAGTTAGAATTAAATCCTCCATTTTGATTCGTATTATTAATATCTTGAAAAAAGTATTTGAATCAATATCACTAATTGTATTTTTCTAAAAGTCTGTATAGATACTTCTCTTCGTTTAGTTAATTAAAATAACGATGACAATTGTGTCATTTCTGATCATTTTGGTCTTTCCATTATTTGGTTAAGCTCATTAGAGGATCAGATACCTATTTGGTTTTGCAATTTACATGCTATTTAATTGCACTTGACCTGGCAAAGTAATTTTCATGCTGAAGCACCTAATGTCATACAGTAACTTGTTAACACTTTTTCTACTTTAAAAAAAAATTTAAAATTTAAAAGAACTTTTTAAATGTATCTGTTTTAAAAATTCCCGGGAACAAAATTTTAATGGGAAAATCGATATTACGAAACTCTTCCTAACATTAAATTAATTGCTCCCTACTAAAATGGATTACCAAAAAAATTTTACAAAGTAATTGTATTACATTTTTTTTTACTATTTAAACTGATTTGAAAAAAAAGTTTAGTGTTTGTTTTTGTTTTTTTTGGGGTTGTTGCTTTTGGTTGAAAATGTGATTGATTTTTTTTTATGTTTTTCTTGTATTGTTTTATGAATAAAATTGTACAGTTTAGAGAAAATTTGGTTAAATAATAAATGAAATAATTTTTTGGGAACCCATTGGAAAAGATAAAAAAGGCTTTTCCCGTAATTTTTCCTCTAAAATGTTCTTTTGTTGAGTACCAAATAATTTCAAAACTTTTGTGAATCAGTTATAAATTCTATGACATGCATTGAAAAAAATTGTTAATCGTGTATAGGTACTAAAACAGATGCGTCTATATCTATTCTTCTTTATATGTGTATATGTGTATATGTACTGATACTAGATTTGCAAATGAAATGAACGGTGAATATACAAAAGTTTTGAATTTAAGTATACCATTTCTAAACATGCCACACGTTTATCAAAATTTATTACAAACTGGAATAAATATATATTGATTTTATTAGCTGTGCCATAACCAGTTACACAGTAAATTTAGGCGGTTTGTTTGCTAACAAATAGCATGATATAGCTATGTAATTTTGCTTTTCTTCAATGGCTTTTAATTCAATTTAAACAAATGTTTTTGAAACATGCCATTAATTTAATTTTCTACGTTGTTAAAGTTGTTCTAATTTGCTCATCTGTCAAAAGATCATTATATAAATAAATTGGTATTCAAAACAGAAAATTGAAGTGAGATCCGATCACACAAAATTAAAACAATCGATGTATTGTTGCGACATTTAATAACACTTGATCGGTCCTTTTTCAATAAAGAAAGATGTTGAAAATAGTATTGATCATTTACACTTGAATACGTCTCAAAGCCTGTAGCAGCATTCTGCTTTTGACACCTTCATTACATTTCCATTGACTTTTAGCATGACTCAAACCTTTATCAATTCGTCTTGCAAATAAAAGTGTTAAAAGATAACCATTGTATGCTAACATATGAATATGTGTTTCTTTAGGGATTCCGTTTTTTTCTCAATTTTCAAGATTAACTCCATTTGTATTTACATTTAATAAGGACCATAAAATTAATGTTATATTGCAAAATATGTTTACAAATATCAGGAATACATTATAAACTTTAGGTACAGAAAAATTAGTAAAAGAAACGGATACAATAAAAACAAAGCACATTATTAGTTTACATCAAGAAGTAAATTCAATAAGATAATAAGATCAACTTATGAATGTATAAATATTAAAATCAATTTACATACACTTACTTTGTTCGGATAAGATCTGATTATCCCTGTGAGATAACACCTTAGCGTAAGTCGGCACAGTTTCCCCAAGAGTAGGCAATTTCGGATAAATCTCACTATAATGGTACAGTTAAAATATTATAAATAAAATGCCATTATGAGTTCTTTCTTTTTCCTAATATAAAGTGTGGTATCATTTTCCAAGAGTCGTGTTCAAGATAAAGATATTACGACTCAATTCAAAATGAAAAAAAAATCATAGCTTTTATAATTTATTACTCCATATCATCATTAAAGCTACGTTCTCATTTTTTTAAATTAATTCGAAAATAGAAATGCTTTCAATGGGGTAAATTTATTTGCTTAGTCATAAGATGAATATGATATTGTTATTGTTTCCATCTTTCATAAATCGAGAAAATTCTTATAATAAACAACTACTGGAAATCGACACCATTGTATTGAATAAATCTGTAAACAATTGTAGTAATATAGGTGTCAGATAAAGACTACAATAAACACATACAGTATAGCCTTAACCGTTAACCTTGTGTCGTAACTAATTTCACTTAATGACATAATAAATTATTTTAATGTTGCTGGTATTAACATTGCTCAAAATTTACCTAAGTTAACTTTTCTTAGACTATATACATTTACAACGAGGTTGTCATATCTTTTAAACTATATAGATGATTAAGGAAATAGTACAACTTTTTTTCCATTTCTGCCGAAATTCCCCAATTGTGAATGTCTGATACAATTATCGTTTTATAATGTTTTTTTTTTTTGTAGAAAGAAATATCTTGGTGAAAAGAACTGTTGATATTTAAAGTGGATTGGTCTACATTGAACGCATTTTTCCATAAGTATATCAAATACTGATAAAAAACAATAGAAATGTATTATTTGGATTTTCTATGTAATGAATATTTGAAAGATCAACGTTAATCAACATTGCATTTATTATCTTTAGTACCCATGTTTGTGAGGCATAGAAACCACTCATATAGAAATTAATGTAATAAAAATCGCTGATTTCAAAAATTTGATTAAATCTGAATGATTGCAAGTTTCAACACCTTTTGAAAGTTGGGTCATTTTTGATGAACTGATCCCTTTAAATAACAACTTAATTATGACTAACTCAATTTTTACCGTGTGCCGTTGATTTCGTGAATGATACAGCAAGAAATGCTCGTTTCTCATAAAATATGAAAAACAAGATCATCAAGGAAAGGCGGCGTTCAATGAACGCAGCCCCCATATGACCCAGCAACACGAACCAACGGCAAGGAGCCAAGGCGGACCCCAAACATAAAAGGACAGGGCAACGACACGTTAATCATTAAAAATAAATAATTTGTAACTGATTAGGAATTCAAAGAAATTAATAAATAGGCCACAAAGGAGAAGGGGACAGAAGACCGGGGGAAGGGGGGGGTTAATCAAAGAAATAAAAACTAGAGGCAATGGGGAAGATACTTACCGTAGACGAGAAAACAACAAGGGACACAAGCAAAAGTGTCACCAAAACAGTATGAAAACAACATAGACATACATCTGAGGAACACAGTTGGGCGCCGCCTTGGAACGGTCAGCAGCATAATAATGACTGCTTGGGGAGTTTAAAAACCGGTTAATGGTGCCACCAAAACCTCCTCTTACCCCCAACCAGGGCCCTAAAAACGAAAGTGTAAAAAAAAAATCCCCCCCAATTTGAATTCTAACTTTTTAGGGTTTACAAAAGGGTTAAAATTAAGGAAAAACAAAAAAAATGATCAGGTAGAAACATATAAAAAAAACCAAAGCCATAAAAAAAAAATACTAAATGTCCTGGGGGAAAACGGGGCAACAAAAAAATCCCCTAAAAGGGGCCCGACAAGGGAAAGGCGAAGCCCAAAACTTAAAGGGAAATTCCCAGCCCAAAGGGGTTTTCGAAAATCCATCATAAGTCCCCCTTTTGGCCCCGTCAGGATTGCCCAATCAAAGAGGGAAAGCCGTATGTCCCCAACTGTAAAAGGGTTTTGAACACTTAAACATGCCCGCAGTATGTCTTAAAATAGTAGGGTCATAACCTCTTTTTAAAACGTACTTGAATCATATTTATTTGCTACTTTCATTTAGTATAAAATAACACTAGAAGTTTTGGAAAATTTTATCATTTAAATTATCAAACAATAAGTTTTAAAGTGCATTACTAATCAAATTGATATATTTGATATCGGACCTTCAAAAGGTACCCAAATCGTCATTATTATGGATTGAAAAGTAAACACATTATTGAGCATATCTGTAATGCTGGTTAAAGTTTAATGTCCAATGACCTTTCTATTTCTTTCAATTTTTAATTTCTATTTCCTAAATATAAATTTCTATTTCTTAAATATTTCCTGTCTTATTGTTACATTACTGCGTTACTGGAAATACAAGCTGTTAAAAACATTATAACCCCCTTAATGCCCCACACATTCCATTAATATATACAGGTTGCTTGACATTGTAAATAAAATTTAACAAAACAGAAAGAACCACAAAACAATAGTTTCACATAACGTTGTAACGCTGTTAAAAGTATTTAAATAATGTTCAAATTTGTAGCTGTAGCTGCAAGTCTTTAATACAACAGAATTGTATGAAGGTTTTTGACCTTTATTTATGAATTACACATAACAGAATGGACATTAATATGGTCATAAATTTGTTTTCTGCATGATTAAACATTACTACCAAAAGTGATATTCCCGGCACATTCGATGTCTTAAATATCTTTCATACAAATTACAAAGCGTATAAAACCTGTCAATTTTATATCAAAGAAACAAGAGGACAAGAGAGGTTTATAATGTAACAATGGTCGAACGTAAAGAAAAAGTCTGAATGAAATATATGACGTTACAGTTTGCAGCGAGGTCTATCATATGGGCAGTTCGGATCAATATATGTTCTTGTATCTATTGCTGTTTTATATATGAAGATCACGAAAGAAACCGATGTTTTATATTAAATGTTTTGATCATATACCTCTTTAATTAACAATGAAATAACTTTTCATTTTTAAAAGTAACACACTGCCATCAATTAGGAAAAGCTTTTACATGACAAATGGACAGAGTTGTTCTGTTCAAATACACCCGTGATAAAAATAAAATATATTGAATCAAACTAAATTCATTGAACGCCGTTGACTAAAAGCCTCTAGTGAGTATGATATTATTTTTTACGAACAAGTTCAATTACTTTTAGTAAAAAACTACCTAAAATACTAGAATTCTATCTTTTAATTCGCATAACCAAAAAACCAAATATATTTACCGTCAAAACGAACCATGATCATTGGACAAGCTTAAATGTAAAAAGATAACCTAAGCGTATCTTTAACGCCAATACTTGTATAACACAAATGACGTCACATCAAAATTTTAGCATGAGTCGAAAACAGAATGACTTGTGTATAGCTTCTATATAACTGTATTAACGTTGTCTATTGTTTTGTTATTCAATATTTTCTTAAGATATAGTTTCATTAAATAATGTATCTCGAAAAGTGAGTGAGAAATGTCAGGAATGCATTTAACATAAAATAGATGAAGATTCCGTTTGAAAAATAGGTTATCAAAGACTAAATTTAGTTTAATGTGTAAATTGTGGCGAATTAAAATTATGTTGAAAGGAATTGCATTTGCTTTGATTAAAAAACTCAATTAAAAGGAGCCAGTCAGTAATCTTTACATTCTCTTAAATCTGTATCTTGTTTAGTTGAAAAAGAACTCTGGAGACATATTTATGACGAACAATTTATCTACTTTGATCTTACAGTTTAGAGTACTCTTTTCCTGTCTGTTCATTTATTATCATTTTATCACGGCACGTAAAGTTGTGAAGCAAGATGAGAAAATCATTTGTCGGTAAAGTAAATATTACACCTTAAACATTCATTACATTATTATTTTCTATTTTTGCATTTTTTGATTTTTTCCCAGTTTTCAAAAATATTGGTATCATTTCGGGCTTGTTCTAAGAATAAAGATAATAGTGGAAGACTAAATTGTTCCCAAAGCAAAAAAATTTTGGGAAATTTAAAAATTTTTCTTTTCTTAAAAATTAAAGTATTTTTTTAAAGGGACAAACCCCAGGCTTTTAAAGGGGGCTTAACTTTGGCAATTCTTATCCTGTTAGAAAAAAAACGGGGGTTTAAACTTTCTCTCGCAGAAAATGAAAAAAATCGATTTATTGAGTCTTTTGTTTAGTTGTTAAAAAAAGTGAACGGGGTTAAATAAAAAATCCCTATCATAATAACTGTTTTAAATTTAAAAAACACCCAAAATGAAAAAAAAAGGGGTTTCATTTGTAGACCGGGAAAAAATCGGAAGTTTTTTAAAAATTGAAAAAGATGCTTTTTTAATGGTTTAAGGTTTTTTAAAAGACAACCATGACAACATCATTTTTGGGATTTTGAGGGCAATCTTAAAAAAATCTTTTTTTAAAAAATTAAATGTATTATACTTATCTTTAAATTTTTGGCAACAAAATATTTTCCCAAATAA